>NC_052958.1:18380516-18709405 GCF_013358895.1 Oreochromis aureus | reverse complement strand
TACAAGCAGAACAGCAATAGCATTCTGGATAAAAGTAAAAGACTTTGAAATTTTGCAGAAATTTGAATAGTTCTTGGAGGCGGGCATTGACTAATTAGCTGCCATTTTTACTACACCTATTTCACATTTTCATTGCCTAATTGGAACATCTACTCTTACCAGTAGCAGTTTACAAAGACATAAAATGAATATTGAGCAGAAATGGGCTTATTGGTGCAGTCCCAGTTTCTCAAGTGATCCCTTGGGAAAATTAATTGCCGTCTCTGCTTTGAATGTTTTAAATTACTTTGCCTCCAAATTTATTTATCTAAATTTATCTTTTCTTTTACTTTGCAAGATTCAAATAACACTGGCTAAAATGTCAACCCATGACAGATCCTCTACCATGTTTTACAGATGACTGTAATAAAGATACCTCCTTACCTACTCCCCATTTCCTGTAGGAACTGTAGTTTTTCCAGGCCTGCCACTTCTTTTGTCCTCCACATGTCCAGTTTCCTCAGATTTTTTTAAGTAAACACTGCACACCATGCAGTGGTAATCCAGGTTTTAAGTTCTTTTCAGACAATCACCTCGTTGGCGAAAAAGTACTACTTTATCTTTGTGACATTGTGTTTTATTTCTCATTGTTTTTAGATTCAGCTAAAGAAATGGGCACAAATCATGTTTTTGCGACTGGCTTTTTTATGCTTCAGTGATTCATAGGTCAGTTTTAAGTGACTTAACAAAAACAGAAGAAAAAAAATTCCCTGAAAGTGGTCTGGACTTAAAATGAATGAAAAAGCAGCCAAAGACCTGCAGAAATGGTTAAGACTTTTGCACAGTAGCATGTGATATGATATGCTATAGTATTATATACTAATAAAGATGCTGATACTTGGTTGACTGCTAGTCTAATTGCTCGGCACAGCTGAATCAGTGCACGGTTTTTTATCGTTGGCTCTTCAGAAACACTTCTATGTAATCAAGAAAAAAAGGGGAAAACATGTTAACAGAAACCACTGTTAAGTAGGAAATGTGATATGTTATGTGTATGACATATGTATAAAGGTATAACGCATTTACATTCACTTAAAGGGAATCAAAGTGTGTTTTGGAACATACATCAAGAAGCTTGAGTGATTTATTAAGAACGCAACCCCTGAAAAATAAAACAAAAATCAAATGTGAAGCACACAGGAGTCAAACCTAAGTCTGAAATGAAGTAAATAACGGAGAAAACAAAAGATGTATGAAACATGGGGAGAGTGTGGAAAGGGAGGGGGCGCTCTGGGAAAATGAGAGAGCAATATGTCAGCATGGTAACACCTCTAAAAGTCACCGAAATGCCAGGTCACCCTGCTTGACGGGAAGAATCAAACCACGCTGCGAGTGTGTGAGAGCACCTTGCATCACACGTTGCGCTTACAGCATCTCTCTAATACGCACTCTCTGAAAAACAGAGCACCGGCTGATCGCCACTGTTGCTGTCAGCAACTCTGTCATCTACTGCATGTGATTGCTTTGTTATAAGTGCGCGACAGTACTTTTTGCGTCTACTCTGTGATGATTATGGCTTTAGCGACGCGTTTAATGCGGAAGGATGATGCGCTTGCCGGATATGGGTGGGTCACAGCGACTGCGTATGTGCCTGTGCCTGTCTTTGTGCTGTATTGTGAGTCGCTGGCACATTGTCTCACACGGAGGTAGGTGGGAGGATGATGAAGAGAATGTGCGTTAAAATTTTATTTCGTCTTCATTAATATTTCACGCGGATGGGTGCGATGTACAAACCGATGACGACACCTTGCTCCGGAAAAAGCCTCCCACAAAGCTGTGCAACATCTATTGGCACAACCCGCTGAGCTTTGTTTTGCTGCAGAGTAAACAATGTCTCCTCTTACCACGGTTTCCAAGTGTAACTGTTTGACTTTGGCTCTGACACAAACTTGAACTGGGCTCAATTCCTACTCTTCTCTCTCTCCCCGCCTCATCTTGCTCTCACTGCCATCATATCGTAGCGATCACTGAACCTTGAAAAATCTCAAAAGTAGAAAATTCTTGGTAGGTGAAATATGAGACGTTTGCAGGGATGTAATACTGGAGCTCACCCACTGACTACCCGAATCAGACAGATATTGTGTATTAGGAACCTGCTGGTTTCTCCAAAAAAGTAATTCACAAGAAATCTTAACAAAGATGAAAGAAAAATATCAGCGCTTGTAAGAACGATACCTTCTTTCAAATGATTTCCTTGAGCTCAGAGGCTGGAGCGTGCAGTGTGGTGCACTTTGAAAGTTTACCAAGGCAGCCGGTGAGTCTTTGCTGGTGTAATCTCTCTGCAAGGAATAATCCCCGCGATTGAATGACTAGGATACTGATTACAGACATGTACCTCCTGCGTCCTGCATTATTAAATACACAAACAAAAAGGGCTTGTTTATTTGTGCATGTTTCATTTGGGGTGGGGGGCTGAATAGAATAAATGTTGCTCTAAGGTGCTATAAGCCAAAAGAAAGTTTCAAAAAAAATCTGAGAGTTTGAATTATGTTCTCATTACAAGAGAAAATGATAGTGTTCCATGTTTCACTTGTTTGTAATAAATGCTGTAACAAAACAACTTTGTTTCGTTCCATGAGTGGAAATACATGAACATAGACAGAGTGTTTTCTTATGAGGTCTACCAAATCAAAGTCCAAACCAAACATCATACACAGCTTGGGATTAATACATGTCCATTACATAAAGTATCTGATAGATATTATCAAAACTTTCATTTAATTGTCACCATTAATTACAAACACTGTACATCTCATACATGAACGTTAGAGGGCTGTGGTTTCACAAGATTCTCCTGTGAAAAACTAAGTGCACCCTCACTGCTTCCATAGGTAATAAAAGGATAAATAGCAGCCAGGTGCTGCTAATCAAATGTACCTGATTAAGAGACCATTAGCAAGTATGATGATATCTCTAAGTCACAGCTTGCAGGTCTGGTGAATTGAGGTATGTGTTAACACAATTTAACATTCTTCTCAGGATTAAACATACCACTAACTTTATGCCAAGGTTAGACCATGCAGTACTCAGAGAAACTACCAAACCCCAAGTGCTCCATCTTAACTCATAACTCACTATATCACTATATCACTATCACAGCAAAATGTTTAGTTCAAATGCCAGTCCACCACGTCCATTTCGTGCTTTCCCTCTCCAAAATGTGAAATGGACATGCATGCAGAAGTTTCGTTATTGCATCTTACTGCAGCTTACTGCACTTTGGAGAGGCAAAGTGTGAAAAGGACACAGTGGATGGCGTGTCTATTAAGTGCTTACTTGAGCAGTAAGTAGGATGACTGCAGAACTCAGAAACACAAAACAAACACCAAAACTTATATTGATGTCAAATCCAGAAACAATCATAAAGCCCCAAAGCAAGTACACACAAGACTGGGGCAAATCAACAATCTGACAAAGGGACACTGCGGCTAAACTTAGCATACAAAGTAAGGACATTTATACTGGATGGATGATTTCTTTGTTGTAACAATCCTTCTTGTACCTTTGGAAACTCTTTTAATTTCCCTTTGTAGGTTGAGCATCGGAGTTCAGTATGTGGGTTATGGCCACAAAAAACTTGCCAGATGTTCTCTGCCAGTGCCAAAACGCTTGTTTTGCTATTTAGTCTTGTCTGGTGTTGTTTATTGGATTGGATGATTAAAGTCTGAATAAACAAGATACATTGTTAAATGAATAAATTGCTAAACAGGGGTCTCAGTAGCATTTGGAAGAACCATACACAGCCACAGTAGCCTGGCACCACCTCCTCATGCTAGTCACCACTCGGTCATGCACTCCTCAGGGATGGTATCCCATTCTTCAATCAGCATTTGTCACCAGTCAGCCGCCGTGGTTGTGTTAGTCACTCTGGCACAAACACCACGCCCAAACTGATCCCACAAGTGTTCAGTGGGGTTGAGGTCAGGACTACAGGCAGGACATTCCATCCTCATCACTCCCAAATTCTGGAAGTAATCTTTGAAAACAACCCACTGTGGCGGGGTGAGTGTTATGATCTTGGAGGATAGAATTTGGTCCCAGACCAGACTGGGCAAGTTTTCTAAGGAATAATCAACCAAACACAAATGTCCTTACTTTTTGTGCTAAGTCTATAAATACACAGAAGGGTAATTAGGGGCGAGTGGAGACACCTGGGAAAGTAGGAACAGCTGAACTACAGGGAGTGCAGAATTATTAGGCAAATGAGTATTTTGTCCACATCACCCTCTTCATGCATGTTGTCTTACTCCAAGCTGTATAGGCTCGAAAGCCCACTACCAATTAAGCATATTAGGTGATGTGCATCTCTGTAATGAGAAGGGGTGTGGTCTAATGACATCAACACCCTATATCAGGTGTGCATAATTATTAGGCAACTTCCTTTCCTTTGGCAAAATGGGTCAAAAGAAGGACTTGACAGGCTCAGAAAAGTCAAAAATAGTGAGATATCTTGCAGAGGGATGCAGCAGTCTTAAAATTGCAAAGCTTCTGAAGCGTGATCATCGAACAATCAAGCGTTTCATTCAAAATAGTCAACAGGGTCGCAAGAAGTGTGTGGAAAAACCAAGGCGCAAAATAACTGCCCATGAACTGAGAAAAGTCAAGCGTGCAGCTGCCAAGATGCCACTTGCCACTAGTTTGGCCATATTTCAGAGCTGCAACATCACTGGAGTGCCCAAAAGCACAAGGTGTGCAATACTCAGAGACATGGCCAAGGTAAGAAAGGCTGAAAGACGACCACCACTGAACAAGACACACAAGCTGAAACGTCAAGACTGGGCCAAGAAATATCTCAAGACTGATTTTTCTAAGGTTTTATGGACTGATGAAATGAGAGTGAGTCTTGATGGGCCAGATGGATGGGCCCGTGGCTGGATTGGTAAAGGGCAGAGAGCTCCAGTCCGACTCAGACGCCAGCAAGGTGGAGGTGGAGTACTGGTTTGGGCTGGTATCATCAAAGATGAGCTTGTGGGGCCTTTTCGGGTTGAGGATGGAGTCAAGCTCAACTCCCAGTCCTACTGCCAGTTTCTGGAAGACACCTTCTTCAAGCAGTGGTACAGGAAGAAGTCTGCATCCTTCAAGAAAAACATGATTTTCATGCAGGACAATGCTCCATCACACGCCGTCCAAGTACTCCACAGCGTGGCTGGCAAGAAAGGGTATAAAAGAAGAAAAACTAATGACATGGCCTCCTTGTTCGCCTGATCTGAACCCCATTGAGAACCTGTGGCCCATCATCAAATGTGAGATTTACAAGGAGGGAAAACAGTACACCTCTCTGAACAGTGTCTGGGAGGCTGTGGTTGCTGCTGCACGCAATGTTGATGGTGAACAGATCAAAACACTGACAGAATCCATGGATGGCAGGCTTTTGAGTGTCCTTGCAAAGAAAGGTGGCTATATTGGTCACTGATTTGTTTTTTGTTTTGTTTTTGAATGTCAGAAATGTATATTTGTGAATGTGGAGATGTTATATTGGTTTCACTGGTAAAAATAAATAATTGAAATGGGTATATATTTGTTTTTTGTTAAGTTGCCTAATAATTATGCACAGTAATAGTCACCTGCACACACAGATATCCCCCCTAAAATAGCTAAAACTAAAACAAACTAAAAACTACTTCCAAAAACATTCAGCTTTGATATTAATGAGTTTTTTGGGTTCATTGAGAACATGGTTGTTGTTCAATAATAAAATTATTCCTCAAAAATACAACTTGCCTAATAATTCTGCACTCCCTGTAGATAACACCTGGGGAAATAACACTAAACACAAGACCCTAGAGATATAACCTAACGAAGTAAAAGAGGAAATGATTAACTAGACACACCCAGAAACACAAGGAAAAGATAGAGGGGGACTAAAGGAAGCAAAGAGGAAAAATAGTAACAGCATTAAAATATAATTAGAACTGAAGACTCAATATACTATGAAAAACGTAGAACCAAAAGTCATATATGAAAACAGAAGGCTCCTATTAACATCAATAAACATTAAAAAAATCATCCAAAGCATCCAAAAAATAAAACAGTAAGGTAAGTACAGCTTGTGTTCATCGGCGTAACGTTGTGCTGAACATTGGGGGGGTCAAGATCTCTGTCTAAATAAATAAATAAATCTGAGTAAATTCCCAGATGATTAAACATACAACTATTTTGCTGGTAATACCTAAAATGAGTAAAGAAAATCAACAGACCATTTATGCAAGGTTATTCATAATTTTATTGTTTGGGTCTTATTATTGAGGGGGTCATAACCCCCCAAACCCCCCTGGAAATTACGCCCCTGCTTGTGATAGAAGAGTTGCCATAATTTAGACTTGTCTGTAAAACGAACACGGCAGCACAGTGAACAAACAAGATGATTTGTGGAACAATTTCCTTTGGACAGATGAGACCTAAGTGGAGATTTTGAACATAATTTACAGCATCACGTTTTGGAAAAACCAAAAACAGAATATCAGCACAAACTCCTCAGACCAACTGTAAAGCATGGTGGTGGAGGAGAGATGAGAGAGAGATGTTTTGGAGCCCAGGAACCTGAGCACCTTACAGTACTGAAGTGACCATGAAGTCCTTTATATACCAATTTAGCTAATCTGCAAGAGAACAGGTGGAGAAGAAAAGAATCAAGGTGTTGCACTGGTCCAGTCAAGGCCCAGACCTCAACCCAACTGAAATCCAATGGTGAGACCTCAAGTCTGCTGTGCATGAACAAATACACCCAACCCACAATATGTAAAGAACAGTGGGCCAAAGTGCTCAACAAATAATAATGTCAGAGACTTATTAAGTCTCAGAGAAAACTTTTTGTTCAAGTTATATCTAACAAAAGTGTTTCTATAAGCTTCCCAATCACAGGGTGTATTCAGTTTCACAGAGGACACCACAGAGTCCTATAAAAACGTGACTTTGAAGCATCGTCAGTTTTTCTGACTCAGATCTGTGTCTGCTGCACAATATGACAAAACAGACAAGTAAATCAAAACCTTTGATATCTAATTTAGCCTGTTTTAATGCCGGCTTTCCTCATTATTACTTCACTAATCAATGACTCTTTCATCTGAATATTTAAAGAGCTGATGATGAAACAATCAAAAAATAAATAAATTCTTAATCAACAGACTCTCAAAATCAGCTAATTACTGAAGTCATTCATCAAGCAAACAGGACAACATTCACTGGTTCCATCTTGTTAAATTAAGGACATGTTGCTTTTCATGGTAGTTGCCATAAACAAAATCCTACCATATGTTGTCAACCAAATTCTTTATTTTGATGTGTTACTTGTTTTAATTTACTTACAACAAAACCTCAAAAAAACAATAGGAAATCTAGAAACAGGCTCCGTTTTGCGTAACTATTAAACTATTAAATCCCTGTAGAACTGCAACCAAGCTAGCACAATAATTTTTTTTGCATATGAAACCAGAGGAGTTATACTTACATCTTATCCCATCAGCTTGCCCAAGGTCACGATTTCCTTCCACATATTGCTTTGCAAAAATTGCATAAAAAGCACTTGCAGCAACAAAACATAATATTCCAGAAACAGGCTTTGCTGATCCGATCAACTGTTCATAACACTTCCTATGTTGGAATAGATGTCAGCCGAACTATCACATATCCACCATTACCTGCCCGAAACCGGAAGTGACATCATTTTTGCGGAAAATGTAGTTTTTTACCTTCAGAGCCTTATAAGCCTACACTGGTGTTTTTAAAAGTCATGTTTGACTTTATGCTTTTCTGTATAGTTTCTGGGATGCTTAGAACTCAAGTTGCACTGCTGGAAATAGTTTATTTTGATGCAGATGCTGTTTTTTTTTGCAAATTTGCATTATAATATTTATTTTAGTTTTTCCTGCAGTATATAAAAATTGGTGTATTTCAAAAATAAAACTATGAAGACACTCAAAATAAATTTCCTGTGGTGGGAAACTATTTTGTGCAACTTTTTTGTATTTACGGATCTGAGGGATAAACCTCTTAAATTTCTCTAACTAGAAATATATATTAAAAAAAAAAAAAAAAAAAGATTTTCAATTATTTTTAGTTTATTGCACTTTTTTGCAATTTATGTAGTTACTATGAACTTAATGCATACATATTATTAACATTTGGGCTATAATGGTTGTATTGATGTATAGCAACATGAAATGCTCCCAAAAATGGCACTACAGCATGTAAAAATATAAAGATAACCTCTGGCGGACTTGGTTCTATGGTAGGTCTTAAAGAGTTAAGGAGAAGAGAATATTTTTCCCTGCTCTCTGACATTCTAATTTTACAAATTATCAGTCAATTAAAACATATTTATTAATTAATAACAATAAGATTGAATTGTCGCCTCAAACACATTTTGCAAACAGAAAATATGTAGTATATGCTTGAAGATTTTTTTTCCTTTGTGCTCACACACATGCATTTACATATACAGAGCAACTTACAAAAGCCCCCAAAGACATAAAACCTCAAAGATTATTTACTCTGCGTGTGGCTCTGATGTGCTGGAGTGGGAGAGAGTTCAGCGGTAGACGAGTTGGAGTTACCAGGAGTAGAAAAAGCATAGCTCTCAGTGGAATCAACCTTCCTCATTACAGCAGCTGAAGAAGAAACTTTGAACAACAAATGTGTTTGGAGAGAGAAACCGCAGTATGGAGTTGTCATGTTTAATTAAACGACATCAGTGACACAGGGAGGAGAAGGCGGCGGGGGAGGGCCTTAGGAAGGGCAGGGATGTGTGTCACAATCATACCAGTATGTATATTTAACCAAGCAGTGAAAGGAATGTGTTACATTCACTGTGTCCATCAAACTTGTCATTAAACACCTTCAGAAAGTCTCCACACTAACCAGCATCAGCATCTTTACAAATAGTGACGAGATGACTGAGCATTAACAAAAAGTCATATATTTACAGGAATTTCCAAACATTTAACAGTTACTGTAGCCAGCGCAACAGGACACAGCTCTGCATTAATGCTTTTTCATTCATATGTATGGCTGCACATGACTACTGTTAGCTAGCCAACAAGGACACAAATCTAAACTTTTAAGAAAAAACACTGAAACAACCTCATATCGTGTAGGTGCCACCAAAAATGTGGAGACAAGACACTGGGGGAGTCCTGTAATGTCTGGCACTGGGACACCTGATCAACAGTGAACCACCTGCCATGTCCTTTGAGCCATTTCTGAGCAGTTTTTGTGATTTGGTGAGGTATATTATCCTGCATGGGGAGACCACTGCCATAGGGGAGTGTCATTATAATGGGAAGCATAAAGAACATGTAATAATGTTCAGGTGGGGGATACATGTCAACCAGGACTGTAAGGATTGAGCAGAAAACTGTAGCAAGATAATCAATGTCATTCACCTCACCAGTCAGTGGTTTTAATGTTGTGTGGGTGATTAATAATGATTCTTATAAGTGATGCCACTTTGGAACTACCTGGAACAGCTTGATCTCCTTTGACTGAGTCTACCTGCCTCCCAAAACCATCAAACTGTCTGTCGACTAAGACTATGACTGTGGGATTAGTGAGATCGTATCGTTTTTGAATTTCGAAATATAATGCTTCGACTATTTGTTAAAGAAGTTTTCACGTTTCTGTGCGGATGGACACGAACATATTCTCTGAACCAAACTTAACACCAGATTATAGGCATTAAACTTAAACTTCATGCCTAGCACGTTGTTGTGGCTATATAAGACTTGCTGTAAAATGGCATCAGTCATATTAAAATAAGCAGTTGCTAATTTGACTGAAGATGCTTCCTGTTCTTACTCTCAGGGCGTCATATATGGATCTCGCAGATATGAACAAGGTGTTGCTTTACCGCTGTATCACTGTATCACCTCTGTATTGCTTTATCACGTAGTTTATGGCAACTCATCAAAAGAAGGCATCAGATGTAAATGCAGTGGGTATAATCTTTCAACATGCACGATCAATATGTATCTGAATGGCTTGATCTTTGGTGCATTAACATAACTAAGTAGTGAGTGAAAAAGTACAAACCAAAAAGCTTCCAAACACGGCCCCCAGTGTCTTAGCTGAAAAAAAAAACAATCCAATACTGTGACTTCTTCACCCAATCACAACCCCAAACTCCAAATGTGGGCTTTGTTGCTATTTAAAACAGGACTGTTATATTCTCACAGAAGTGCCTACGCCAGTGAACACCTCGTGCACATCTCTGTGACATCTGACAGGAAAAAAACAGTATTTAACACCACAGGGTGAAAAAGCTCTGAAGTTATTAAAAGCAGTATTTTTAAACAAGAAGTTCCATTTCCTCCCTCCTTTGTGCTTTGGTATAAATGATAATAAATCTAATCTAATCTGTTGAGATCTTGGCTGATATAAAATGCCAAACAAGCTTAAGGACCAAAACTGTTTCTTCTTAAAAATGGTTCTAATAAGACATTTTGATGCCACGAAATGTCATCTTCAAGAGACTAATTTAACAAGATATTCTCCATCTTTAGCCTCCTCCAAATTAGTGATGAGATGACTCACATTTGGGAATCATGGGAACAGTTTTTTGGACTGGTATGAATATAATGGAGTGTCTGCAAAGATGTGAACTGTCAGCACAAATGACGGGCTGCTGGAAGTTGTAATGGTAAAAAGTGGCAAATGTTGCACAGCAGCTGAAACACGCCTTACACATAGATGCACGGATATTTATGATTGTGTATGTTTTTCATGTTCCCGTGCAGACAAAGGGTGCAACAGGCTGCTTGGCCGCAGCTCCATTCTCCTCACTAACTTGGCCTTTGAGACTGGGAGAATTCTAATGAGTTTCCCCCTCTCTCTCTCACATGCAGTTTCTACACACACACACACACACACATGCACACAAATACACACACAGTTTAATGAGTGTGCCTTGCGCTTTCCTCATTAGCCACACAGAGTCTTATCGCAGGCATCAAACGCAATGCACCGCCACCCCTGACAGGAAGAGAGAAAGGAGGAAAGAGATCTTCCTTCTCCTCTCCTCTCCTTTCTGTTTTCCCCCATTTTCTTTTCTATCTTGCTCTGAGGTTAAAACATTTCATTATGTAGCCACATCCGTACTTTGACTGATGGCAGAGAGAAAGACAGACCCCAAATGCACTTATATATCCCACTCTCTTTCTCTCTCTCGCTCTCTCTCTAAGATGTTGACTAACTTAGATCAGAGCCAAGATCTTCCCGTCTCTTCTTTCTGTGGGCTGAGGGAGGCTATTGTTGCTATGGAAGTGATGCATATCTTGCCATGTAGAAATGGAAAGGTGGTAGGAGTGAGTTGACAGAGAATAAGAGCGCGTGGCCACCTGCTCTACCCCTCAGAGTCAGACTAAACTCAATATAGCCTCCTGGTGCAGTGCAGAATCTGTGAAGCAAGAACCAAAAAGAGCACCTATAAGAGAGCTCGGGGTAGGATGAGCTTCTAAAAGAGTTTCAAGTGTCAGACGTGAATGCCACAATAGTTTGAGTCACATGGTTGTTTTATGACAGGAACGTCAACATGACAGCAGCCTGTGATGCACAAAGTCTGTCATTGTGATGCGGTGGCGGCGGCGTTGGTGAGGGGAGGCACTGGCAGGAAGAAAATGAATGAGACCAAGGCAATCTTTTCATTTTGTTTTTCACAGGACGAGTTTGTCAAAAAAAATTCCTGATAGACTTAAAAAGACTATAGAGAGGGCGGAATAACGTGCGGGAGTGACTGAAGGGTCTGAAGAAAAGAGGGTTCGTTTTTCAGTGCAAGACGCCTAGAGCCACTGCAGAGTCATTAGAGAAGATTTGTCACATTAACAAAGGAGAAGGAATCGGCCCTTTTTAAAGGGGGAAGATAAAGAAAGACACAGACGTGGAAACACAAAGAGCCAGGGTGGGGAAAAAAGGGATTTCAAGACAGGAGGGAGGAGAACAGGAGGCAGGGAGTTAGATTGATGGAAGGGGGAGAAAATCTGAATGCATGTATGGATGGAGCAGAAGTTATTTTCTTGAGGAAAATCGCTTCATCCCTGGAATTAAAGGAAAACATCCACATAGAGTGTTGAGTGTTGTGCTTGGACATCTGGGCTTTTTCAGGGAAGTTATTTTGTCATTGATTATAACTTCATATACCTGTCAAAGTACCATGATCGTGACAATTTATAATTACCTGTGCACTCCTGAGGGAAGGACGGGATTAGAACAATGGGTTAGTGAGGTCTGTTAAAGCTAAAGCCAAAATGTTTCAAGGTTACAAAGGCGGCTCTTATAACAACATGCTAACTGATGCTGGGCATGTGACCTGTTCTAGAGTAGGTTCTGTTCAAAGGTTCTGATGGATTTTAAATAATCTAGATTTAATTGTGTTCGTGTGACAATAAGAATTATTACAAAAGAGTAGGTACCTACAGGCATCCATGAATCTTCTCTCTGCTCTTCCTCTTTTCCTCCTGACCGGCAGCTCTAGTTTCAACATCCTTTCATTCCTCTTCTTTCCAGAGCATACCTCCATGTCTCCAGGCTCTCTTCCACCTCCTCCCTCCTGTCTCTACAGATGACAATGTCATCTTTGAACATCAAAGCATGTTGTCTCTTTGCTGTCCTGGGTTTCCTCCAGGTGCTCCAGCTTCCTCCCACAGTCCAAAGACAGGTGTTCAGTCAGTTTGGGATTCTAAATTGACCGTGGGTGTATTTGCGTGTACCCTTGCCTCTCGCCCAATGGGACAGAGACCAGCAAAACGGATAGTGGTGAAAGCAAAAAAGAGATTTCTTTTCAATGAAGACAGTTTAAAACTTACTGTCTGAGTTATACAGGATTTCTTTTTCTGTATTACCACATTCCAGTGCTGCTGCACCACAAAGGTGTTGGCGTCTCACGTTATCGTGATCCTAAAATAGTTCCAGAAATGCACACCGCCTCATTGAGGCGAAGCATTTTTCCGTACTCTGTTTTCCCTCAGAAATTCTCTTTGACTAAGTGAGAATATTCATGGTTCTTTTACAGACTGCTGACAAGGGCGGCCTGTGCAGAAATTTGTACTTTTCTCATAATGCCCATAGTTACTTGCGACAAACAAAAGAGAGTCTGCCATTCACGAATTACTTTTGGTTTACATGGGCAAAACTTTGGGGACTTGTGTATCACACATCCATCCAACGAGATTTACTAATAAAGACAACCTGTTGGCACTGACAGGAGAGACGGAGGAGGGGTAGTGGAGACTGTCTGTATTCTTAACAATGGCCCTCTTTCTGTCACTTTACAATAAAAATGTAGAAAGTAAAGTAATTCAATGACTCAAATTCTAAATAAATGAAAAATTATAAAAACTAAATGAATGCAGATATTGTGGAACAAGGTGGGGAATATTATAGGAGGTGTTACATAACAGTAAAACAGATCAACGAGGTTCTCCTCCTCATACTGCCCATCCTATTCTTCATGATTCCAGGCCAGATATCTTTTTCTCTACCTGCTAAAATGTTAAACAGTCCTGGGGTTGCTTCTTCATCACCGCTTTGATCCTTTGATGACCTGGTCATGCAAAAAAAAAAAAAAAAAGATAAAGAAGAAAAATGCAAAGAGGTGGACTTGAAAAGAGAGGATAAGGACTATGTCTCAAATAATACAGCGCAGCAGATGGATTTGATAGAGTCTCCGAGATTTTTTCCCCCGTCTGTGCAACCCTTTGCTCTCCTTAGAGTTGCATTTGTAAAATGAATCTTGTGGCAGAGGAGGTAGAGGGGTGAAACACATTTCAGATTCTGAGGGCTTATCGTGCTGGCGCCTGATTACAGCGGAGGCTGTTGTTTCCCCTGGCTATATTAGGATTGCAGGGTTTCACTTACGGCTAAAATCATGGAGTATTTCTGCCCTTTAGGCAGATTTAGATGAAAACCTAAAGCTAACACCCTATATCACACTGTGAGTTTCAAACGTTCTATGCCTGCTGCGCCTCAGCCGAGGATTTGTGAAAGAAAATACCTTGAGCCCCCCCGTGTCTCTTCCCCACACACATAGAAACAGCTGATAATGATGACATAGCTTGTCAAAATCTGGCACCTTTAACCTCGGATATCAGCGTTATTGCTTTCTGGTGTTAACTTCAGCTGCAGATACAGTATGTGGTTAAGTTGCCATCATGAGCTAAGAAGCAGCTAGAAGCGGGGATAAAGCAGCAACAGTATCTTCGGCATCTCTGACGAGTTGTGTGCGCGTGCACGCGAGCGTCCACGTGAAGCCAACTTTCCTTAAGAGCAGATGTATCATCTTGTGGAGCCTCACCAGGCGGCTGCAGGCACACTAACTTTCCGCTGATGGAGGGCCCCCTACCCTCCTAATAGATTCATTTATTCCCACTAATAAAACCCAAATCATCATATAAATGACACTAAATAGGGAAATTGCGATTTAATACATAAAAAAAATAGATTTCAACCACAAAAAGTCGTTAAAATAATTTGATGCGGCAGGGCAAAGTCAAAATAATTCAGGCACTTGAGTTAATGTTTTTTCTAAACGTCTCCTCTTCTGTTAGCAATTAAATTGGCAATTATGACTGTTTATATGATTGATTCCAGAATAATACCAATTCATTTCATCTCAGCTTCCTCTCATCATCATAACAACAACAGAAAAAAGGTCTCATATGCTGGCTTGCCTATCCACGGGTGAGACAACAAACTTGGAGCAGGAGGTTAAAATCCTCAAATGTTCCTCCGACCTTTCATTATGCTGTGTCATGTTGCCCCTTTTTGTCCTCAGTTTGAAACTAGTGTACGAAATAAACACAAACACACACACACACAAAATACAGTCTGGTCCTTGCAACTCATAATCACGCTGAAGCCCGATGGACCCGATGGACTCGGTTTCTCGGTTTCCTCTGGGTTTTTTTTCGGCTATCACCACTTCAATTATGAATGAAGATGTTTGATTACAAGAGGAAGAATAGAGCAGAGATTAAAGGGATCTGCTATATTGTGAGTGTGTGCGCACGTCTGTATAATCAGTACCTTGATGGTGCAGGTTAAAATGTTGCCGATTACACTGGATGAGAGAGGATATGGATAGAATACAAAGAGAAAAACACTTGTTAGCCATTTTTAAATGGATATAGATTAAAACTATAAAGCGATGCAGCCATTTGTGGAGACGGAGATGAAATATGAATATTGTATCACATGCAGAAACCTGTGAAAACCAATAATAGCCATTCAGCGATGCCAAATTATTCTCTCGGTATGACTTGGACAACCTAAAATTTCCTTCCTGAATAGCGCTGTATTCGAGGAAATCAAGAAGCCTAATGACACATCAAAGGATGTGTACACTCTATGTTCCTGTGACCCAGATTCGAGCGATGTAGGCTCAATTATTATGCTGTCAAAGGTGTGTGTGTGCATACATTTCTGCTCATGTGTGTTTTCTGCGTAGGTGTGCAGATATGAGCTCTCCTTTGTGTGTCCCGCTGAAGTCACTGCTTTAATTAAAGCATGAAGAGATGTAAAATGCATGGCCCCCAGGTTCACTGTGCCTTTTCTTTCATTATTAAACCATCTAAAGCCAATGACAAACGGTAAACAAAAACAATCCGTCTTTGGGCTCGTTATTTTTCATTTTTCCTCTGCCGCAGACAAACTCTTGGAGAGACAACTTTGTGCAGAAACTTGACGAAAAGCCTTTTAGACTTGAAGACTCGGTCACACCAGTGTTTACAGCAGATTTAGCACAGAATCTAATTTATTAGAATAGACAAGAAAATTTGCTTTTGGACAGAAGGAGCTTATAAAGATGAAATGCACAATTTCATGATGGTGACTACTGATTCCAGTAAAAACAGTTTTTACAGTGGCAGGTCATCAAACACACATTAAGCTAGCTTTACTGGGTTTTGTTTCACAAATATTGAACCTTCATGATTTGAAATCTGTATTCTATTAATGCATTTGTTATGAAATGGCCTCTGCCAAATGTATGACTTTAAATTTAACTTCAGACCCTAAATCATGACCAGCCTACAGAACAGGAAGTCCTGGTCCTGACATCCATTATAACTGCAAGAGGCAAACTCATTAGATGCTAGTGTCTGCCAACTCTAAGGCAGGATCTGAGACAGACTGGTTATTTGGCACAAAGTGCTTTTGAGCACAGATTCAATGCGAACTGTTTATGATCTAGGAAACCAAGTCAGCCAGGAGGGTTGGTAAGTTACTAGATTTCTATGTAGGTTACTGTGGAACGATGGTACTGAATTGATCCAGAGAATAGTCTGGATTGGAAGAGTTGAAGGTGGAGCAGGTCATACCAGTGAGGGCCACTGGTTTGGTCCTTGAAGCCGGGGAACGATGGATGGTTGACAGATAGATGTGGACAAGAGGAAAGTGATCCAGGGATCACAACTTGACTGGGACAGGAGAACAAGTCTGGTTGCAAGGTTGGCCTTCAGCTACACAGAAAAGTCTGGGAGAAAGCAGACTTAAGCACTCAGAAAACATTAAAAAAGCAAAATAGCATCTCTTCACCATGATTACCACATTGAGGAGGGTGAAAATCTGGAAGAAATGGAGGCTTGAGTTGGTCCATATATATGAGGCTAAAGGGAAATAGGTGTGGTGGCTGAAAAGCAGAAAACCTAAATCTCCACCCAAGACTGGAGACAGGGCCAGCCAACCCAGCCTGGAATTCAAACAACAAACCAGTGCAGGACTATGATACCCGGACTACCAGAACTAGTCACATCTGCAGCCTAGAAATATTCAAAATGTGCTCATGAAGAGGAACAAAGGGTACACCAGCGGCAGCAGTGCCACGCTACATACTGTGTTACATAGATGCAGATAACATGCAGTGATTCAGCAGACAAAATGCAAACCAAAGTCTCCTGTCAACTGATATTTCTGCATTGATGTGTTTGCATCATGAGTTTTAGTAAACAGCATGCTGAAAGTATATTTACTAAAGGCCAGTATTATTACTTTGTATTATGCAGGCAAAGTAGCAACTTCCCTATGAAGCTAGATTGCAGTTGGGTTAATAGATGGTCCTGCAGTGCAATATGTTCTAAGTGCTAGTTAGAGCTCAAATTACATTTTAAAAGTGTGTGTTAAATCACTGCATCAAAAGTGAACTTTCTCATGTTGATTAAATGTCTAAGAATGAAGGGCAATGAGAAAAAAAAGATAGATTATACCAATCAGCTGCAATATTAAAACCTTGGGCAGGTGAACACAACTGATTTCTCACTAAGATGCAAAGTTCTGCGTGAATACCTCATGCCCTGGTATTTATACCAACAGCCTAAACACCGTCTCAGACCAAACATCCCCCCACCCTCCCCCCATTCCAGTAGCGCTCCCAGATGGCTTCAGTGTACCTGAGCACATCAATACCTGTGGAATACACAAAGAATCCAAGGTGCTAACTCAAATAAACAGATGTAGACAAGTGCTACTTAGTCATCTTTTTTTCTTCTTTTCTGACTTTAAGCATATTCTACAACACACCCATCCTTCATCTACTGCACTAAATCCCTGTGGCATGAACTACAGGACACTGTCATACGCCTGTGGATCAGAGCTATTTTGGTATGTGCAAGAGGGAGAAACACAGTATTATGCAGTTGGTTTTAATGTTATGGCTGATCAGAGTAAGTCACTGACCTTTTTTGTGATAAAACCTGCAAAATGTAATGTGGACAAGGTTACCACCGGTCATGTTATTTCTGGAACATTATGAAGTTCTTGGCTGCAAAACTCAAGGAGCCTGGGAAATTTGATTTGTCGTATTCTCTAGAGAAGTTAGTGAATATAATCAAATAAGACACATTACTGAACCAAGTATATTTTTAACTCCTTCTTGGAGGTCATGTTCAGCTGGGTTTTACCACAGCAAGCGCGGCCGCTGCAAAAACAAAACGGTTCAAAAAAAGGAAGGAAACGATGCATTTGAGTTACGTTCAGTGTAATTTTATATTACAGTAAAGAGGGGGCTGTATGTTCTGTTAATGGCATCTCTGGAAGAAAGACAAGCAATGGTTGACACCTGTCACAGAGGGAAAAGAAGAGACAAAGAAGTGAAGGGGAGGTGTATAAAAAACAGAAGTATTGTCAGCAGGTCGGCATGATGAAAATGTCTGCTTTTTGGAGTAAAACACTGTGAGAATGAAGTCGGCAAAGAATAAACAGTGAGAATGAAAAAGCTGGGAGTGGGGAGGGTAATTTTCAAGAGGAGCATGTTATGATATCATGTACTTTTATCCCAGTTGTTTTTATTTGCCACGGGGGTTTATTATTATATCCTCTGCAAAGCAGCACTGGCACATATGGAGGCTGCCACTCAGTGCTGCAGCCAGTAGTGCTCTGCTTGTAGCTATGAATTCATTCCCGTCCACAAGTAGCTATTCATATTAAAACAAGCAAAGATATGAGAAGGAGAGGACATATTAAAGCCCGACGATGTCTCGCACCCCCGCCCACATACCCGTCCATCCATCCAACCATTCATCCATCCTGCGGTTCTCCTCTCTAGCCATGTGTAGCTTTGGTTTTATTAAACAGGGAGCGGAGCCAAGCTCCAGCCAAATTTGGACGGAGACAGAGAACATCCCTGTGTGCACGGAGGCAACGAAGATGAAGTGAGAGAGGAAAAAGAAAGATATCTGTGGACGGTCCAGATGGAGACTCACTAGCCTTCTCACCTCGCGTTGGGTGTGATGCTTGCGCGTGCGTGTGCGTGCGTGCGTGTGTGAGTGTGTGCGTCGTCTGAGATCCATCACCCAATCTGCCAGCAGAGGCAGAGCTCAGCTTTATCTCGTACTAAAAACTGGCTCGGAGCTCCTCTAATTGGCTTGAACGTTGCCGCCATCCGTCCATATAGTTCAGTCAGCGAGGGAGCTAGTCAAGCATGATCCATTGGCCTGCCGTCTGCACTCAAACCTATGTGAACCTCTTCACATTATGTCGGTGCGATTGGTCCCTCTGGGGGCAATCTTTGAGGCGCCTATAGGGAGAATTAATTCTGAGTTACCCTAAAGTCCTCAAGACTTCACTCTACATTTTCTCCTGCCATTCCTGGGTGCTATCTAGGTTTAGCAGGCCTCTTCCGGCGCCGTCGTCGCTTCCTCTGTTGCTCGGTCGCCTCCTCCTCCCCTCTTTTGCTTCCACCAATCTTCAATCACTCATTCTTCTTCCTCCACACATCTTTCTTCCCCTCCCTTGATGTGTGCAATCCCTTAATCCTCTTCATCTCACATGCATTTGGGATCCTTCCTTTCTTCCTCCGCTACCATTGCTTCCTTCTCACACCTTTCCCGACTCCTCCTTTTTTTTTTGCCTCTGTTCTCTCTTGCAACCTGGCATCCATACCTTCTTCTGTCCAATCACTGTTATCCACCATAGTCTGTCATCATCCAGTCATTATTACCCTGTCCCCCCCCCCACTCTGTGTCTTTCTCATCCGCCCGTGACCTTTCTTCCCCTCTTCAGCTGTTCTCATCATGGCTGCTCTCCCCCTCCTTTTATCTGTCTGTCAAACATAATCTGTCTTCTCATTCCTTCATCGTCACTATTCTCCGCTCTTCGCCTGATCTTTCTGTACTCGTTCATATGCCATCTGAGAGCGACATAACGTGGCTTGATGTTTACCGTCTTTCAGCAGGAATCACTGCTTTATTAATGTTTTTATTGGGTGTCATAAACGCCAGTGTTCCAGGATCTCTGGGACAATATTTGCTTAATTATTCGGGCTCAGATATTGCCATTTAATGAAATTTGAAACATAATAAAGAAATCACATTATGGAGGCAAGCAGATAATGTTAATATCCACTGACAATTTAACTGATTATATACTGTAAAGCCTCTCTTCTCCTGTTTGTGGAGACATCACGGAGTTTAAGAACAGTCTATTAAATGCCACTTAATTATATGATAAGACGAGTAAAGAGCACAGCCACACACACACACACACAGGGTGATAAAGATAGCTATGATAGACACAAATGCATTAATGAGAACACACACACACACAAATACATGCATAAATCATCATACACACTCACACAGACAGCTTAGTGAAGTCCCTCTGGAATCACTTTCTAAAGAGAGGCCTTCTGTGTCATATTAAAAGGAATTACAAGTAATAATAAGTTATTATAGCAGCATGACTCTGAGAATGGCAATGACCAACACTAAACAAAACCATAATAACTGTAAATATGGACATTTTAATGAATTTAAAATGCAGTAAATGGCAGTTATGATCAAATGTGTACCACACAGATGAAGTCACTGTAGCTGAACAAGTTGCCACTGCGGGTGAACATTTTACCTAACATCCTTGATAATTATATTATTAAAAGTTTTCTAAAATTGCATGTTTTACGTAAATAAAGCAGTATACACTGGAATATGCGTAAAATTACCATAATTTTTTTTTGATTGGACCTGTTGGCATCTTAGATTGAAATGTTTTTACTGAGGGGAGTTTGGATCTCTTTTTTGATAGGGCTATAAACAAAAAAAATAAATGTTGGCAATCAGAAAAAGTTCTGTTAAAGCAGGTTTTTTGGGGAGCTAAATGTTCTGAATATAGTCAGGAAATTAACAAGTTAGATGGAAGCGCTATGAATGTATTAAATCTGAGATTTCTGCCTCAAAGTATGAGGACAAAACAAAAAGTTGTTTTGAGAAGATCGTGTCCACGTACACTGCCTCTTCCTGTAGCTTCGCCATCAGAAGCAGCGGCTGGATCCTGTTTAAAGCACATGAGGAAAAGAAGGTAATCCATTCAGCTGTTATTAATGGCAGCATACAGATACCATACAGTGTCATCCACTCCCAGATTTGGTCAATATGCAAACTGAACCTGTTAAAGGGACTGTTTCACTTATTGGATCTCTCCACACTGCTCACCAGTTGCCTGTCTGTCTCCTTAAACACATCGATGTTCTTCACAGTAGCGGTGGGAAGATCAATCCAAATATCGATAGCATCGATACCAACACTGGTATTGGTATCGAATCGGTACTGTCACTCTAGGATTGGCACTTTGCTTCTAACCTCTAAATTCAGTATGTAACCTGCTTAAGTGTTTTAAATTATTTATTTTATTTTGAAAAAATAAATTGGTGATAATTCATCTCCTAAATCATTGACACACTGCTGTTCCCTATATAAGCTACCTTTATAAGTTAAAACTGTTGCTATCAGCAATACTGGCCCTGTATTTACTTGGTATCGGATCAATCCCGCACACTACTATTCCACACGTCTGCCATGCTGTTCTGCTCATGCTTGGCGGCCAGCTTCCTCCTGTTGGAGTCTTTGCATTTGAGCTTCACCCTCGGGTCACACCGCACTCCTCCCTGACTCCAGACCTGAAAGCTTTCTTCTTTTTATTAAGCAGTTCTGTCAGGTCACTAATGATCCAGGGTTTGTTGTAAATGTGCTCTCCGTGTGTTTCACAAAGTTTTCTCCAGCCTGCAGACTTAAATCAGCCGTGCACTGCCTCCATAGCTTTATTTGTCAGTGAGATGTGATTAAAATCAATTTTAATTACTCTAAAATCACTAGAATGCTATGCTGGGTTGCCAGGTGTGCTACAGTGGAGTGAGTGACATGTCATGCATCAGTTAAGAGACCAGTCCTTGCTTTAGTTTAAGGAAAAATCAGAGCAACTCAATATTCATTTTTCCATGAATGGTGTTTTTTTGCTTGATCATAATATGTGAGGATAGTAAAGTATTACTTAAAGTATTACTTAATGTTCATGTGTACCATGTAATATTACTCTGTTACAATAATTATTAAAATTACGTTATTAACATTTTCCTTACGTACTTTGTACAAAAATCATTAAAAGTATGCAGACGATTGACACTTGGGACAGTGATTTCTGGGGAAGGAGACCAGCACCATAAAACAGTAAGAAAATAAAGCTATTCCTTCATGTAGTTTATAGTCATTGAACAACAGTTTGTTCTGGTTTGTTTAAATCATATGGTCCAAATACCTTCTCAACTACATGTTCTTTTATATATTGCAGCTGAGAGTGTTCCCACCAACGATAATATAGCACCCTTGAAGGTAAAATCTCTATTAATTGGAGCACACTCAGAAGCCTAAGCAGACAATGGTGTAATCAACAGTGAACCAGTGGGGCACCGAAACCTTTCCTGTGAGCACAGACAGGGAGAGAGCCTGGAGGAGGCGGGGGGAATGAAGGATGTTACCTGGGTGCTTGTCTGACAGTTCTTCCTCTCTGTGTCTTCACCCCTGCTGGCAGCACTCATCAACAATATTAATCAAAGTCTGATGCCTGCTCAATTAGACTGAGGCTCTGCTCGACAACAACCAAACAACACAGAGCCTCAGGTGCACACGTATGCACACATACATAAAATTACATGTATAAAGCAAATGTGCACACTCAGTAGTCACAAGGTAGAACCACTTATTACCTCTCAGGCTTCATACATAGATTGTTTTTTGTTATTGTTGTTTAATTTTTAGCAGCTTGAGTGGCAATAACATTGAACTTTTAAAAATTCAAAGACAGCCCAAAATCATGTAACCCAATTTGAAGTACTGCCGGTGGCACAGCGAGAAGAGAGGAACATAGATGTCAATCACAATGCAATGAATGAGGTAGATCACACAGGGGAGAGGCTGGAGGAATCATTAAGGTTTACCTTAATTGGTAGTCAGAGTGAACTAGGAATACTGGGTTGAAGCCCCTAACCGTATTGTTGTTAGCTCCTATATGTGACCACCAACCACAAACCAAAACCCTACTTTTAGATGGTTTTTTCGATCCTTGGAAAGGTTCTGGACATAGAATCAGAGTGGGCTACGTTCAAAGCATCCACTGTAGAAATGCTGTTGGATTTTCTATTTTTCTTGTTAAGGCAGCATTCAATAACTGACATGAAGGAGGCTGTCAGCTGAAGAACGTCCTGGGATCTCATGAAGTAGCAGACAAATAAAGGGAGGCCAGAAAGTCTATAGCTTTATTGTTGTGGAAGAAAGCCCCGTTAAAGTTTGCTGGAGAAGGACTGAGGAAAATGCCTGATCTTTCAGGAGGTGAAAGGAAGACTTGGCTGAGTTCAGTCAGAGAGCTGCTGACTTTGGTTGCTCCAAGTTTACGGCCATTGTTAAAAGATTTTCTTAGTTGTTGTCACAAGTGAAGGACTTGAAGTATCTTGGCTTCTTGTTGATGTTAAGATGGAGCCCAAGACGTACAGGTGGATTTGTGAAACATCATGAGCATTTTACCACACGGCTATAATAAAGATGGTGCTGAGCTAGAAAGTAAAGGTTTCAGTTTGCCAGCTGACCTCCATACTCCAAAACTCAGTTCAGTAATATCAAAATTAGAGCCAAGGAGGGCCACTAAGTCCATTTTAAACCCAGCAATACTTAATATTCTTATGTAAAATAATAAACATAACATTGTTTTTAGATTGGAATTTGGCAGAGGCCTTGATTGAAGCACTGGTTTCAGGAGAAGGCATTTCTATGACAAATTCCAACTTTAATCAAGCCTACATTAAAGTCCACCTAACGCTAAAAAAAACAATAGAATTATGAAAGGATCGTGGGAAAATAATATTTAGCTTGTCCTACTGCTGCATCATAATCAATCACATCTCATATGTCGTTCTTTCTTGCGATACTCTTAGAATGCGCATCTTGCATTTTTGTCTAACCCTAAAGATCCCAGACAGATCAACGACCAAATGTCAATTCAGGATGTAATCTAGACAGCAAAAAATAAGCAGCAACAATGATGCTGCCCTGAGTCACGAGACACTATATTGGTAAGTCCACTTAAAGCCCCGAGACTGGCACAAAAGAGGCAGGATGTTCTGTGTGCTGAAGTTATTTATCCACCCTTCATCCTTCGTCCCCCTCTGCACACCCCTCTGTTCTGGCATGTTATTAAAAACAAACAGCTCTATACTCTTAGGATTACCAGTGTCCTTGCTGTAGCTCACCCACAGCTGTCAGCCTGCGTGTCACACAACTGCAGACTGAGACGCTAAATCTAATCTGGGGACAATATGAGGCTACTTAACAACTGATACATGTAACTTTGCAGCAATTTTAATCTTTAACAATAAAACCACCTGACCCAAACTTCTAAGACAATGTGCCTCTACAACTACTTCACTTGATTCAAGATAAAATGATTTTTAACCACATTCACAATGTCGTCTGATTCTGTCATAACATTATGAGCGCCTGCCTAATATTGTGTTGGTCTCCCTTTTGATGCCCTGACCCATCTAGGAATGGATGCCACTAGACTCTTGAAGGTGTGCTGTGGTATCTGGCACAAACTTGTTAGCAACAGATCCTTTAAGTCCTGTAAGTTGCAAGGTGGGGCCTCCATGGATCGGACACAGATCAGACCAGGACATCCCACAGACGGTTGATTGAGATGTGGGGAATTCAGAGGCCAAGTCAACGCCTCAAACTCGTTGTTTTGCTTTTCAAAACATTCCTGGACCATTTCTACTTTGTGCCAAAGGACTTTATCCTGCTGAAAGACGCCACAGCAATCAGGGAATACTGTTTCCATGAAGAGATGTAAATAATCTGCAACAATGCTTTGATAGGTGGTATGTGTTGCCCAAACCACATCTTGGTGCCTGGCACCTCTGGTAAGTGACACAAACAGACCCGGCCAAACATGTGATGTAAAAGAAAACATGATTCATCAGACCAGGGCACCTTTTTTCATTGCTCTGTGGTCCAGTTCTGATGCTCATGTGCCCACTGTTGCCGTGCCTGACGATAGAGAGAGGTTAACATGGGTACCGTGACTGGTGTATAGCTAAGTAGCCCCATGCACGAAAAACGTGGATGCACTATGTATGCATGTTTCTATCAGAACCACCATTAACTTTTTGAGCCATGGCAGCTCATCAGTTAGATCAGTCCATGCAAGCTTTTGCTCCCCACATGCAACAGTGAGTCATGACTCGGTCACTGATTCATAACTGTTCCTTCCTCAGATAACTTTGGATAGATATTGACCACTGCAGACTGAGAATCCCCCAATAAAGCTGCATTTTTTAAACCCAGTCATCTAGGCGTCACAATTTGGCCCATGTCAAACTCGCTCAAATCCTTGCCTATTTTTCTGGCTTCTAACACATCAACTTTGAGAACAAAATGTTCACTTGCTCTCTAATATGACCCACCCACTAACAGGTGCCATGATGATGAGAAAATCAGTGTTATTCACTTCACCTGTCATTGCTCAACATGTGATACCTGATGAGTGCATATATATAATCACTATAACAGTCTTATATTAGAGTAAGGGTGCTACTGGTTTGGGTGGAATGTTAAAATTTTCCAACTGGCCAGTGTTAGTCCAAAAATTTGCATGTAGAGTCCCGCGGAGTTGTGTGTATGTTCAGCCTTCTTTTCCCACCACACCAAATGCAAAAGACTACACCTACCTATTTGGGATTATTTTGGCTTAAAGCTGGGCTAAACAGCCAAACCAAAGGACCTTAATTAGACAATCAGATAAATTGCAGCCTCTAAATTAATAAAATATGTTATATGATACATAAACGATCAGTCTAAACAGTGTAGTGTCAGACAAGAGCTAGTAAAATGTAGTGCAGACTCTGGGACAGCTTGTTAGCGCTCAAATTTGTCAGACACTCGAATGGAGATTCCACATGGATGCTCAATTATCAAGCAAACAATGCCAGGTCTCCATGTCCTTGCATTTGCTAGTCACACATGACAAGAACCTCCATCAGTGTCTCTGTAAAACTACCAGCCCTAGTTCAAAGCAACAAAAAGGGGCGATCGTGGCTTAAGACTTGGGTGTTCGTCTTGTAATCGAAAGGTTGCCGGTTCGAGCCCCGGCTCGGACAGTCTCGGTCGTTGTGTCCTTGGGCAAGACACTTCACCTACTGGTGTTGGCCAGAGGGGCCGATGGCGCGATATGGCAGCCTCGCCTCTGTCAGTCTGCCCCAGGGCAGCTGTGGCTACAACTGTAGCTTGCCCTCACCGGTGAATGAATAGTGGTATTGTAAAGCGCTTTGAGGGGTCCCGAAAAGCGCTATATAAATGTAATCTATTATTATTAAAAAGGAAACGGGCACCATCCTATTCTGCACGTAATTGGAGATAAAGTATCTGAATTTCAGGAGCGGGATCACGTCTCCAAACACACTCCTTCTGGCTCTTATCTATATATGATCCCCCATTTCTACAAGCTGTTCATTCTTGTTTACGTGCCCCACCCTTCCTCCCCTTTTCAATTCTTTAACTTCTTCACTTCTATTTAGTACACGGGGATCGGTCAGGCCCGGGAGTTGCTGCCACTCGAGGCCCTCCCCAAACTGCAGCTCAATTCATGACCAAGCCATTCACCAACTAATTATTGTAAAAAAATAAAAAAAAAGCCTAAAAAAATGTGATGGACTGTGCCTATGGCTGATAGCTGATATATTCCTAGTCACCCAACCCTAATAGCCACAGAGGTTGAAGTTACCATCAAATGCACTCATCCATTCACTGTGATCATCAGTATGTAGATTTTGTTAAGCCACCGATTAAGTATGATCATAGGCATGCAGGTTTTGCTGCTTCAAGTCACCCACTAAATGTGACCACTGATATGCAAAATTCAGTCTAACAATATGCAAATTTTGGTTGCTAAACTATTAAAGTATGACCACTTGATGCAGCTTTTTTTTCTTCTTCTTCTTTTCTGACATGCACATACAACACCTTTAAAGTGTGACTGATTGGCTAATGGAAGAAGTGCCTGTGATTCTCTGGCCCCCACTTTGGGCCCTCGCTGCCTGTTCTTTATGCATAAGACCAGAGCACTCAGGATAGCTAATGCTAATTCTCTCCCTGAAGAAAGCAATTAGACCACAGCACTCATCTAATGCTCGGAGGAGGAAGTGGGAGGGAGAGCGTCAGTGGGTGGCTGAGAGACAGGGAGCGAGAGGGAGGGTGGCAGAAACTGAGCGAGGGATATGGAGGAGAGAAGGCAGCAAGCGGTGCTTTTTTGGCCAACGCACTTCCAAGACCCATTCATTCCTCATCCAATTATGAGTGGTAATAATAATTTCATCAAGGTTTGCTCCTTAAAAAACTGTTGGTCCTGCATAATGAGAGTGGAATTATTTGGCTGGGAGCACAGGGGATTGAGTGTAACTGGGAACAACAGAGGGACAGTGTGTGCATGTGTGTATAAACGCAGGTGAGCAACAGCACCGAGGCACCGCTAATGTAATTGAGTTTGAGGATATATTATCAGCACTTCGAGCCAAAGCCAGGTCCACATGACATATCTTTAACTTCCATTTTGAGCATCATACCTGCACTCCAGGGTAACTGATAATCTGACTCCAACACTGTGGACATCGAGTGCATGTTTGCATGCTACAGGCCATTTTCACAGCACACATTTCGACCCGCCAGTGTGGTATGGAAAGCACAGGCAGAATTAGTGATTTGTCACAAAAGTATACGAGCGTGAACAAATTCAGGACATTAAGACACCTCCGCTTCTTCGACTCTGAAAAGTCAAAATGTGAACTGTGATAAAGGACACGGGGACATTTTTGAGGTCAAACACAGATCTTAAAAGGTACAGCTTGACAAAAAAAATCAGTATTTTTTCATTGCAAAGGCGCTGAATGGATCAGACATGGCACTTACAAGGTTCAAGGTTACTTTATTTATACCAGTAGGTAAATTTGCTTTACAGAAAAATTACAGCATTTGACATCTCTTCACACACACCGATTTAAACCTGACACACACATATTTGGTAATTAGACAAGATGAATCAAACTGAAAACAGTCCTTATTAGGTTTAGTGACAGCAGCAGGAGCTGTTTTTATAATGCTTTGTCCGGCTTTGTCTTAGGACATAAACTCAGGAATAAAATTAACTATAAAGTTAATTTAATCGTTTTGTGTCATTTCAATCTGTCTCGTGGAACCTATTATCGTGGTAAAGATGCTGTGACACCAATACTTTTATATGAACTTACTTTTGCTCAGTGTATTCTTAATATGAATTAGCATGGCATTTGTTCAAATACTCTGGTGAGAGGCATAAACTTTGATCATGTCGGCACTGTGGACTAAGCCAGAAATTAATGAATCGTTTTGTGAAACCTCCCTGTTGATCTCCTCTCTGTCTTTGCCTCAAAAGACATCATGTGCACATTTTCAGTTTTGTTAGCAAACCTGTTGATCTGCTTTTGCTGTGCTCCGTCCTTCATATTCCTGTAAAATAAATAAATAAAAAATAAGAAGAGAATAACATTTTTACCGTATCTTAAATGCTAAAATCACTGAAATGTAAAAGCATATTTTTCAACTTTCTATACCTGCGATGTTTATATCCAAGTGATCCTAGAGAAAATGCACGCCTCTTTCCCTGTTCCTTTATATAGGGGCTTGGTTTAATAGCCTAAAGGCATTAGCAATATGGTCGCTGAGTGGCAACCAGTGTTGGGTAAGTTACTTTAAATTAGTAACTTAGTTACATTACTAGTTACTTCTCTAAAAAAGTAACTCAGTTACTTCAAGTTACTCGTTACTTTCAAAGTAACTAGTTACTAGGGAAAGTAACTTTGGTTTTACTCAGAATTCTCTTGTTAATGTGTTGCTTCTGTAACTGGATACCCAGCCAGATTGCCAGTCTTCTAGCTTGCTTACTTGCCACAAGTGCACTGTGCCACCTACCAACAGAAAGGAAAAAATAATGTGCACATTTCCACGAGAGAAATCCCACGCCTGGACCGTCGTTGACCACCGCCATGATTCTAGCCTGCTTTTTACATCCAACACAAAAACTGCAGTCGTGGTGCTTTTGATTGTACTCAGAACTCGGAAATTCTGCCTTCTGAATAGGAAGATGTAGGTAACACCAGACTGCAGATGAGCTGCATACAGAGCTGGACTGGGACAAAAAAAATCGTCCCAGGCATCTTGACTAGAGACCGGCCCACCATTATAGGAAAAATCATAAAGCCTTTGAATGAAAATAAACACTGTTGTGACAGTGATGAAACACTGTTCTGATGGTATATATGTATCAATCTATCAATTGTTTGTTGTAAGACTCAGATAATTATTTTTTTAAAAGCGAGACATTTTAAATGAGAATAAGAAAGAAAAGTATTTCCTTGTGCCCCCCTTTCCCTGTTAATGCCCTACATGGACCCCTGGCAAAAATTTCCTAGACCCGCCCCTGCACAGTTACCAGCTGTCAGCTACTTAGAAAAGGATCCTGGTGTTATTTGTCTCTCAGAAACAGTTCATAACTTCCTTTCAACTCATTCATGTCACCTAAAAGGTAAACCTGTTTCTCCATCACCTGTTCAGCTCTGATGATTCAGTAAGGACATCTCCTGGTTTCATCTGCATGTTTCCTCTCACCAGATAACCAAACCGATATCATGACCAGCAGCTTTACAGCTGTGGCTCCAGCAAACATCAGCTGATACTAGAAATTAATATTAAATAAATTCTAACAACAGCTGATCAAGCTTAAACGTGCTGCTGTTGTTTAACGCGACATCCGCTGGTTTCTCTTTCTGGCGCAAAGTGGGCGAGAAATAAACAAGCGAGAAAAAGCCGATCAGCTGATCATTGATCAGTTTCGTGATTGAAGTAGAAACAGGAGAGAATGAGAGAAGAAGAGGCAGCTGTGCAGCTCCAGCTTTGTGTCTTTTTCATTGTAGCTGAAGTCCGGGACAAACTGTGTTCCTTTTCACCTCAGTACGAAACGCGTAATATTTTCTCTGAATACCAGACGATTCTGTTTTTTACGGACGGTTGGCAACTCTAATAATTAACCGTATGAACAAAATAAAGTTCAACATCAGTAACATAGCACCCACCCAGCTGTATAGAAACTCCGTCATGCTAGCTAGCACGCAGTACGAAAATGTCAGCATACCGAAAATAAACTCCACCTAAACTTGGTTTATATCTGACTCCGATAGACTGCAGGTCATAACTTCTTACCTGAAGTTCAGTTCACCTGACACTTTCGGACGGGCGGCCGCTTGGGTCTCTCCTCTGCCTCCCTTTTCCTTCATCCACCTGCTGGCTTCCACCACTTGCTAATGTTATTGAATCTGTGGAAGCTCCGCGATATCCACCACAGTAAGTAACGAGTAACGAGCCTATCTAAATCCCAGTAACGAGTAACGCGTTCCTGGTTTTGGCATAATAACTAGTTACCGTGCTCGTTACCACAATAATAACGTAGTTACTGTAACGCGTTACTTAATAACGCGTTAGTCCCAACACTGGTGGCAACACATGCTTCTAAAAGGAATTTCATTAAGGTCAGTGATCTCCAGTGTAGGCCAGGCAGGTATTCCACATCAAACTGGGAAAAAACATTTATTTCTGGATCTGGTTTTGTGCCTAGGGGCATTGTCATGTTGGGAAAAAAATAGGCCCTTCCCTAAACACCGGACATGAAATTGGAGGCACACAGTTGTCTTAAACTCCTTCATTTAGATTTTCTATAAATAGGTTTGAGTGAAATTAGATTAAGTTTAAGTTTAAACTAAAGGTTTTGCTTAGTGTTTTTCACTTATTTATTTATTCTTGGTCACTGAGTATATTCTGGTTTTTTATGTAAGATATTGCACAATTTACACAACACAAGCTGTAGAATGAGAAACGCCGGAACACTGGTTACAGTTTAATTAAGAGAAATGAAATTCACTCAGATTTTTCACCCAAACACACCGTATATCATTCACCCGTATATCAACGCATTTACTTAAAAATGGAAGTTCTCATGTGGCCAACAAACTGTAGCAATACAGAAAAAATAAAACTTCAATCTGCAGTGAAACCTCACAGAAAATAACGGGAGCTCCCAGCACACCAGTTTTCAACTGTTCTGTTGACATCCAAATAATACCATAGCAAGGAAACAATCGACCCATTAAAGCCTTGAGTGTCAAAGCCCACAAAGGTTGCTTTTTTGTTTAAATAGTCAAAAATTTGTGATTTGCTTAATGAATTCAAACTGCATCTCCAGAGTGTTAAGTTTGCTACTTTAAAACTAATAATGAGCTTAAAACTTGTTTTAAGGTGATGTTTCTCCTTGTGTACTTCCATTTAAATTAATCATTTTTTGAGTAACAGATTAAATGAGATTGCTAATCTGTTTGCAAAAATGCAATACATTAAATCCAGCCCCAGAAAAAGTTTCCTCTATGTAAGTTCAGAATTTGAGGTAAATAATAGCACAGTCCTGGAGCTGGAAGGCACACAGTGACTAGTTTCTTGACAGTTTTGACAGGGTGCATGATGTGTCACAGCTGAGTTACCCAATATAAATGTTCACCCTCTTTAGACTGGGCATAGCGCTGGGAATAATTAGTTGCAAAAAGAAAAAATTGAGTCATTTGGATAAGACGATGATAACATCCTGTGAGTATGAAGCAGGGTTGAGCCCGACTTGCAGTTTTATTTTCTCATATCACATCTGTCAGCGTCAAGCACAAAAACACCAAGAAGGAATTCTTTTATGTGTAAACTCGCTCGGCAGCAGTGCTGATTCTGAGTCAAAGTAAATTACTGTCAGTGTCCATTCGGTGTCGGTGTGATGGACAAGTTGCTGCTTGATTATAAACATAAAACATATATAATCTTTTATACCACACCCCCCTCTCCACTCAGAGGCAACGAGCTGAATAAAGATAGCGGAGCAAGAGACGGAGAGAAGCATGCAGGATCGTTTCCTAGAAAGCTGTGCAGAGTGCTGCAGGCCATGAAGTGGGGCGACAGAAAGTCACAGCCGTGATGTTTGTTTTGAGGGGTGGTGGTGATGGTGGTGGGGGGGGAAGTTTTTGGTGTTGACGCCAAACCTTGATCACTGCAGGACCTGTCATTTTATTGCTTTCTGTTTACTGATGGATTGGAAGTGATGGGATACGATGGGAATGTGTGTGTGTGTGTGCGTATGTGTATGTGTGTGTTCGATTTGTGCTGTCCCCTTTGGTTTTCCCTGTGTATAACTGGGGTTTTGCTGGGTTGTGGTTGTCATCTCATGTCATCTCTAGACTGACATGGCGTTAGTACTGTAGGCAAGCACGGAACACGAAAACAAAGAAAAGATGATGAGAGGCAGAGCCGGGTTTATATGGAGGATACAGAAAACTGCTGCTGATAAAAGTCTATATATAGTTTATCAGTAAACATTTGACAATAATCCTTTTGCCCCTTTGTGTAGTGTTTGTATATGAAACACTGACATCACCCAGTTGTTATGGACACCAAAATCTGAAGCAGTGATTTTGCTGTGTCCATGTAAGATTTTTGGAGTTGAAAGTGACTGAACTAAAAAGTTAGTAACTATGTCTAGCAAGCTTGGTTTGCAAGCTGCATTGAGAAACTACTCTTACATCCTTTGAAAATAATTTTATAGCGGTGCTGTGGTTCATACTGTCATGTTAGAGCAAGGGGATCCTGGGTTTAAATCAAATGACCGGCTGGCTCCTTTCAGTGTGGATGTTCTCATGTTCACAGGCAGATGTATCTGCTTGTATGCAGATACATCTGCCTACCGTCATCTTTTTCTTTTCTTCTCGCACTAATGGAGGCCATAGTTTATATACGATTAAGGCTGTCTTGCATTAAGACTTGAAACTAATTATTTAAACCAGAAACACAGCTGTCATGACTGCTGTCATGGAGCTAGTGAAAAATTCTGTTTTTTTCCTATCATCCTACAGTTTTGGTCAGTTGACATACACTCATCATGGACATGAGTGTCATGGTAATTCTGGGCTTTTAATGATTTTAATATTTTTTTTCAGGCTGGGCTGATTGTACAGCAGTACATCTGTCATGGTCAACTGTGCTACTGAGTGTTGATGGAGGACCCAAATAATCTTCCTGGTATCACTTTACCTGGACTATTAAGCATGCATCAAAACAATCCAAGATAGGAATTTCAAACAATTTATTCAGAAGTGTCGCTACCACAGATGTGAGACCATCCGTCAAAGTATACAACAAGATCTAAACTGTCACCCTCAGATGAGAGGAAACATGTTAGGATATTCAGCAACAAACCCAGGAACAACTAAGGCTTTGCCTTTAGATGAAAACTGCTGGAACATCTGCATCACTGTCCACAGTGAGAAAGCTTTAGCCATGCACTGAGAGGGTGCCGACCAAGAAAGAAACTAAACTTTCTGTCAAGCTAAACTGGAAACTGCAGTTGTCCCTGTAGCCAAATGCTCTTTTAAAAAGGTTTTGCAATAAGACAAGAAGACAGGAAGTATGTTTGGAGAAGTAAAGGTTAGGCTTTCAAAATTAAGAACACTGTACCACGTGTCAAGCATGGTGGTGTTAGCATCATGCTCTGGGGCTGTTTTGCTGCCAGTGATAATGGCACAAGCAAAAAGGATGGATTAATGAAGAAGGAGGACTACCTTAAAATTCTTCAACTTCACCTCAAATCAGCAGCTTAATGGTTGAAACTCGGACACAGCTGGTTGTTCCAACAGGTTGATGATTCCAAGCACGTATCAAAATTCGTGTTGGAATGAATAAAGCCGGCTAACATGTTTTATTCAAAGCCCTGATCTTCCTCAGTGGACTAATTCTTGTTTGTTTTTGTTTTTTTAATTAATTAAAGATGTATGTTGCGCAATCCATCCACCAAGGAAAAAAAACAGTTCAAAAGAAATAATCAAAGGTCCCAAATTACCACGGCATTCATGCCCAAACTTCAACACAACTGTATATAATCAAACACAAATGGATTTCTTTTAGCCATTCAGAGCAAAACTGAAACTAAACCTGCATCCAGCTTTTTCAAAAACTGTGCAGATCCACCAAAAGTGGAGCGTGAAAAAGTCACACTCAGCCTTAAACATCCTAACTTTAGGAATGCTTCAATATATCATCTTAATAATGATATTTAATGTTTCTGAAAACACTAAAATGATTTCATGTATAAAGTTTTCATTAAATTAAACAGAAATCGCCATGTTTTCCCAATTTTAAAGCATTATTTCAAATTTATTGTAAAATTTCTCATTAAAGTACCGACTGAATTACAATTTTCAAAAAAATTTGTAATTTTGAGCCACAAGACAACCAGGAATTTTTCCCTCTGTAATCATCTCACGTTAGTATCATATCAATAACACCATCAAATCGCCATTTTTCATAACATACTACAGGATCATAAAGTGCTGCAAATTGTCTCATCAGTCAGCTCAAACCTACTGGGTCACTGAGTTGATTGAGTTGTTTCGCTTTCCATTTTGCATTTCATTCTCCCTTTTCAGAACAGCTGTTATTAATAATGTTACTAAATGTGTTTCTACATTTCATAGCCACCACATGCTGAGGGTGAATGATGCAGAGTTCAGTTGGTTGGATAAGCAGTGGGAGGCCCGTGAAATATGAGTTTGGGGATGCTGCTGGTGAATAATCTCGATTTACAATGCTTTGATATGCCAACATAAATGGAAACAAGCGTTGTAAACAACTACAGTGGTTGGACAAAATAGCAGACACAAACAGGCATTATGCCTGTTCAGCTATGAAGAAAGGCTCTTTGAAACATGTGGTAATGGCCTTCTTAAAAAAGTTTACAGCAATGTTTAAATTTGCTGTTGAGGGACATGAAACAACTTTGACTTTTCCATGGTTTTCTTATGAAGTTACCAGTATTTGGGTATAATAATATCTTCAAATATAGCTGGGTGGTAATGATATTTTACCCTGGGGTTCTTCTCATTCAACCTGACCTGATATTTCTTGTCTATTCCTGGACTGTGAAGAGAAATCATGATCCACTGACTGCCAGCAGATGACTGTCATACACACCTATTTTAGTAGCTGTCTGTTCCTGTTAGTGAGATTTGCTTTATGAAATTCATATTCTTCTTGGTAAACTTTTTTATCATCACTGAATTTGACTCAGTTGCTTTGAGTCGGTAAAGAAAGATTGTGGAAGTTATATTCAGCAGCTGGCGCCGTAGTTTGACTGTCTGTTACTGTGCTGTTGCTGTCTTTTGTACATGTGTATAGACAAATATGTATATATTCTTATTTTTCTGTGGATGTGAGGTAGATAAAGTCTTATATGAGTCTGTGGTTAGAAGAGGTTGGAATGGTCTATAATACTAGAAAAATGCTATTGAAAAGGCCAGTCCATTTCTATTTTCCATAGAGGCTGGTAAACTAATTCTAAACAACCAAAGGCTCTCTGCCAAGGGACTGCAACCCTCTATGGGACTACGGCGAGACATAACTGTGGCAATTTCTGGAGGAAGGTTAACAAAATGAGTGCTTTACAGAAACATTGAGAAAAGAAAATAGGACAGTAAAGCCTCATTAAGATGAATCAATTTTCATTTTCCAGTAGTTAGTCACTTTGGTCAGTTGATGACATTTTTCCTTGGCAACCTTAAAGCAGGAAAAAGCTATGACGAGCCATACAAAGTTGCAAATCTCCTCCACTTCAACACAATGTCTCATCTAAACTGCGTTAGAGAAAAATGTCTATAATGCATCACCTCTCTGAATTTTTGTAGCTCATAGAGAAAAGGCTTCCAGTTACCATGGGGTTGATGACTGGTCTAAGTCTGCATGAATGGGGCTTTAGCAACAGCTACTACCTCCAGCTATCACTTATAACTGGTTGTCGATTCATCTCTAGGCCTGTTTGACTGAAGTGTAAGTCGCAGTCTTCCCATCTGGCATGTCAGTTCAGTTTCTATACTCCACGTTGGTGCTTCCTGCCTCAACCTCCCACACCACACCGGCTTTCATCTGTAGGCTCCAGGGGGGAAGTTTATTCAGAATGTGGGTAAAATATTTGTGGGACCACAGAAAACACACTTTTGCTCCCATAATAAGTGACTCATGTCAGATGTGTTTTGTCTGACTGGACAGTCACAATGTCTGCAATTGCTGGTCCTTGCCTGTGTCTACTCAGATGTCAGTCTAACTTGTAAGATGTAGATGTAAATTGAACTGCTGTTTCTGCTTCACACAGACAAAAACAAGCTTACACGGGCAAAGTGGGTGGCTTTTATTATAAAGAAAGCACTCCATTAATCACATCATTAATTTCTAATATTTTATGCAGTTCACAGTTAATCAAAATATATCGAATGGCCTGTTACTAACAAAGCTCTGTTTCTATTTTATGGCGTTGACAGCCGGTCAGGAGCACTGGGACATTTCTCTGTGGTCTCAGGGTGGTTTGGGTCGTGAAAACTAAACTTAAACAGAGTTTAAGAAGCCACAGACCCAGCAGGATACTTCACAACAAATCTCGTGTCAGTCAAAGTCAGTAAAACGCAGCCATACAGGCACATATCTCACTTACATTATTGAAGCGTTTATTAAATTTCAGCCTATTCCTGTGAGGTGACTGCCTATTCTTAATTTGATCATAGTGGCCAAATTGATAACTACTCTCAGACTGCAGGCATACTTGTGGCTCCTTGAGTTTCTAAAAGTTGAATGAGAGGAATGCCGGTGGAACCAGCTCCACTGACTTTAAACTTTCCTTTCTGCTAAAGCCTATAGTTACGGTGGGATCAGGTGACCCTGAAGTACCCCTTAGTTATGCTGCTAGAAGCTGCTACAGACTCAAACTGCTCCGGGACTTCCGGTGCTACATTGTGATACACTGAGTGTTTCTTCCCCACTCCCTTCTTTTCACTCCCCAGGTGGTTACATACCACTGTGGCATGTCATTAAAATGCATCGTCTTTCTCCTATAGCGTGAATTCTCCCTATGGTCTTGTTTCTCTTTTCGACTTCCCCTCTCCCCCCAACTGGTTGCAGCAGATGGCTGCCCCTCTCTGAGGCTGGTTCTCTTCATGTTAAAAGGGAGTTTTTCCTTCCCACCATCACCTCCTGATTGCTGTTTGGGGATCATGTGATTGTTGGGGTTTTCCTCTAAAATTTCAGGGTCTTTACCTTGCAGTATGAAGCACCGTGAGGTGACTGTTGTTTTGATTGGAAGCTATAAAAATGAACTTAAATTGAACTGAAAATTGGCTTGATTATGTCAACAGTAACTACAAAATTTTTTAATGGGGTTAGCCCATAAAAATAAGCATTCTGGTGGTTTACACACTGAAAGGAAAACACTCTGGTTTGAACTGGCCTCAGTACAGATACCTGTGACTATTTACCAGTTGTGACTGAGACTTTATACTAACCCAAGCCTGTTTTAAAGGTCAGATGCCCCTCCACCGGAGTGTATGCTGTGGAAAACATTGCATAAGACAAGTTCTGCAGCTACATTTCTATCAATTTAATCAAAAAATGAAACAGAAACATCAGGCAGGTGGGAAATGCAAAGAAAGAGATCTCTCCTCTTCTCTGTCACTGAGCGAAACAGAACGGTAATTTGTTTGCGCAGCAGAGCCTTCATGCTGCCATCAGAACCGACTGGCCTTGACTCAAACCAAACACATCAGCGCTCCCCCCCCCTCTCCCTCGCCGTCTCCCTCGCCCTGTCTGCCGAACAAAACAAAATGCTCTTATCGAGCAGAGAGGAGGAGGCAGATATTAGCGCTCTCTGATGAATCTGCTGGCCTCGGCCTGGGCTTGCATTTTCCCCTGGCTGATTCAATTACAACATCGAAGCACTGTGCATCGCTACAGGTGTTGTATGGAAATTCAAAAGCAGTTATATTATTTGCTTGAGGCGATCGCAGCATATCGGAGATGGCACACGCAAACAAACACACACACACACGCGCGAACACACACACATTGTGCCATGTATGACAGCAGCGTGCATCGGTTGTGTAATTAGACACCAAGTGAATTCTAGCGCAGTAACAAACAGACAGAGAAAGGAGAGGGTCACCTACCTGTGAGGCAGGTCAAACACTACTGCAGCGCTGTACATTAATGCCGCCCTCTACATCTCTTGCTCCGTCTCGCTAAAACATGCATAGCTAGTGTTCAGCTCCATAAATAACACAGTGCCGTCAAAGTGTCAGGTGGATTAGGGCGTGCTGAGTGTATGAGATGGCCTCAGGGCAGCCCAAGGGACCAGGAGACACAAGACCTGGAGCAATGAGCTATGGATTCAATTCAAATCAATTTTGCTAGACTTTATTTAGGTGTTGTTTTAAAAACACACACACCTGAATACCTGTTAACTAGAGGAATTGTGATTTCACAATCTGGAGAATTTGTCTTCTCAAAAGAAAGATGTGACTGTCGGTTTCCAAACAACAAGAAAATATAAAAGAAAGCGTCTTCAAGCTGTGTATTAGAAGTGAGAAACTGTCAGAGTGAAAAGGCATATTATCAAAAAGACCTTAGAAGCATCAATTTTGCGAGTCTCAACACAGAGATCTTTGGCAGCAAGACAGTGACGATTATGTCAACTGAAACGTGTCAGTCTCGCTCTCCTTTTTTTTGCAACTGTTTTATTTCTGGCACAAGTGTTACAGTCATTTCCTCACTTCAAAAATATCTCATTTATCTCTTTGTGAAATTGTGTGAAAAATGTCCCTGTTTTTCTTCACAACCAACTTTTAGATCCTTTTTTCCCTTAACAGCAATCATCCTCGCTCACTCTGCATATTAATGGTGGAAGCTGATCAAGCTGATGCTTATAGCCAAATTCCTTCGAAGAAATGCTTTCGATTCCGAATCGTCGAGCTTCTGAGGGCAGATTACGAGCGGCGGCGTGTGCGCACGGATACAGAGTGGAACACGAGAACCCACACGGATGCAGACGGCAAGCACACACTTGTACAGTGCTTGGACTGGACATTGGGAATCGATGCAGTCTGATCAATACTCTCGGATTCTCTGACTTCACACACGCTAGCTGCTGTTAAGACAATGCCAGTGGCTCTCACGTTGGAAGTTTTTCTTTTTTTGTGTGTGAATTTGGAAAGCTCTCAAAAATTTTTCGAGTTTGAAAGAGGAGTGTAGGCGAGTCCATATTTGAGTCCTACCTGAGCACTCACCAGAGTTTCTTGTTACTCATGTTTTCCCCGCAGAGGTTTCCTTTTATTCTTTGTTCTGCGTTGTGCTGCCTCTTTTCTTCTTCATGCTTTCCGTCACTGTGTAAGCTGTTCACAGTGACTGCCCCAGGCTGCATTTATCAAAGCAGTCAAGGCACCACAGCCAATTGATTCCCTAATCGAATATCATTATTGCCAGCAATTAGCTTGCACTATGACTTCAGTTGAATTTGCTAATTAACAAATGCGGGCTTCTGTGAGTGCCGGGAAAACAAAAGATGTCTTGGTGAAACGTGCAGAATCGGAGCCCCGCACCAGTGCGTAGCATCCCGTGTCTTTGCACGGCGAGATATTTAGGAGCTCCCATTAATCACTTCGCTGTCGTTGTGTTCAACGATCACCGTGGCAACAGGGGCCCACCTGTTTGTATTTGACGCTCGCTCAGCAGATGGCCCACCCAAGGCGTGGTGCGGGCTAATTACTGTTGATTCATACACAAAATTCAACATGCTTTTTTTTTTTTAAACATACACATGCTGTCTTTATTGGTGCAAGACAGGGCGGGAGTCACCTGCACCATTTCAAAGGCTCTTTTGCTAATTACTACAATCTGTCATTTATTTAAAAAATGTTATGTAACTCGGCGCTACGTTTATGCTATGTGACAAAATTTATCACCTAATGCCAGATTTTTCTGTTACAAGTCTTTTTATGTCAGGAAAAAAGTGGCTCACTGTTGTATTTTATGTGTAAGTTCATCTGTATACTTAGCTCACCTTAGTTTAAGCCAGTCCTATCATTTCATGTAATCTCAAAGACAAACCACATCACCTCACACTTCAGCTGATACCGCTTTTAAGCATCTACTTTGCAAATGTCACCCAGTGTATGCTATTTAACCCCTTAAACGCTGGCATACATAATAACTGCTAAAAAATTCAGTTTTTTTAAAAATGGAAAGTTTATTGAACCATCTGACAAATTTGTTCAGAAAGTAATTTAATATTAATTAACCATATATGACTTTTTATTTGTTGGGTATTTGTGACAACTGGCATTTTTAAAATGCTTAAAAATGTATTGTGCAATTTATTTAGGTTTTTCAGAGGGGAAAAGATCACACTGATGATAGAGAAGTCTCAAAAACTCAAGAAAAACTGTATGTATCAAATATAATACACTAGGTGTTTTTTAGTCGACACCTACCTCCACCCCAAGCTCCTCTTTTCATGCTAGATATGGTATTTCATGTCATTCATGACAGCATTCATGACTACCCCACCCCCAAATTTCACTCTATGTGCAGAAATGTGAAAATGTTTTTTGTTTTCAAAGAACTCCATGCAGTTGTTTGAAAACTAAACCCACCCTTAGTCCTTTCACAGGTATCAAGAGGGTATCAGTATTAGTCAGGTGCTGCTAATCAGATGCACTTCATTCATTGATCATTAGCAAGCGTGACCATCTCCATAAAAGCAGAAGCAGTTGGCAGTTTGCTGGTGTGCAACATAAAGCTAATGTTAACATTTTTGACAGTAGGATTAGAAAAAGACTGACTTGTTTGGAAGGGTTGCCAGAAAAAAGCCTCTTCTCTCCAACAAGAACATGGCAGCGGTTTACAAAGTGACACTTTAGCAAACTTAAAAAATAATGAACTTCTGTAAAAATGTCCTTTGGAAAGATGAACTTAAAGTGCAGGTGTTTGGCCATAATGCACCGCACCACTTTTAGTCTAAAGCACCTCGTACCAGTCCCAGGGGTGATTGTTTGGGGATCTTTTGCAGCTACAGGACCTGCTCACCTTGCACTCATTGCATTTACCACAAACTCATCTGTATAACAAAGTCCTTAAGAGTCAAATGTAAAGCGAATTGTCCAGCAGCTTAAACTAGGTTGAAATACCATCATACAATGATCCCAAGGAAAGAGGCTATTGGTAAATGATCTAGTTCTTATGTAGCACTTCATACAACATGCTTCATTCAGCCATTTATACAAGCAAAGAGCAGCTTGGGGTTCTGTATCTTGAAGAAAACTTGGGCACCACCAAGTAGTAAATGACCCGCTTTACTTCCTGCTCTAAAGCTACTAACAGCATATTGATGCAATGGTCCAATCAAAGCCCTCTACCTGATTTAAATCCTGTGGAAGGACCTAAAGGCAGATTAAGCAAATGCATAAATTTAGGGTGCATAAACAAATGCCACCAAAGTCCACCAAACGTCTGGACCAAAATTCCTCCACATCAATGTCAGAGACTGACACAGAAAATTGTATACCTCAAGATGATACTACTTTTCTTTTACACATGACTGGATATGTGGGGATAGCAAGATCCCACACCATGATCCCCAAATACAAATGGAAATAAGCACTGAAGGATGTCCTCACCATGGAGTAAAGGAAGCAACTCTTTCCATTAGTGACGATCCTCCAACAGACGGTTGGTCTCTGCAAACGAGTTGCAAACCCAGACATGTTCTCTACATAAGGTTAAAAGATAATCTGTTAGCTTCATAATGTGATATGTATCCTATAAATCGTGGCAATACCCTCTTCATAAAAAGAGCCTATTACATATAACCAGTGTTGGGTAAGTTACTTTAAATTAGTAACTTAGTTACATTACTAGTTACTTCTCTAAAAAAGTAACTCAGTTACTTCAAGTTACTCGTTACTTTCAAAGTAACTAGTTACTAGGGAAAGTAACTTTGGTTTTACTCAGAATTCTCTTGTTAATGTGTTGCTTCCGTAACTGGATACCCAGCCAGACTGCCAGTCTTCTAGCTTGCTTACTTGCCACATGTGCCCTGTGCCACCTACCAATAGAAAGGAAAAATAATGTGCACATTTCCACGAGAGAAATCACGCCTGGACCGTCGTTGACCGCCGCCATGATTCTAGCCTGCTTTTTACATCCAACACAAAAACTGCAGTCGTGGTGCTTTTGATTGTACTCAGAACTCGGAAATTCTGCCTTCTGAATAGGAAGATGTAGGTAACACCAGACTGCAGATGAGCTGCATACAGAGCTGGACTGGGACAAAACAATCGTCCCGGCATTTTGACTAGAGACCGCCCACCATTATAGGAAAAATCATAAAGCCTTTGAATGAAAATAAACACTGTTGTGACAGTGATGTACACTGTTCTGATGGTATATATGTATCAATCTATCAATTGTTTGTTGTAAGACTCAGATAATTATTTTTTTAAAAGCTAGACATTTTAAATGAGAATAAGAAAGTATTTCTTTGTGTCCCCCTTTCCCTGTTAATGCCCTACCTGCCCCCCTGGCATAACTTTGCTAGACCCGCCCCTGCACAGTTACCAGCTGTCAGCTACGTAGAAAAGGATCCTGGTGTTATTTGTCTCTCAGAAACAGTTCATAACTTCCCTTCAACTCATCCATGTCACCTAAAAGGTAAACCTGTTTCTCCATCACCTGTTCAGCTCTGATGATTCAGTAAGGACATCTCCTGGTTTCATCTGCATGTTTCCCTCTCACCAGATAACCAAACCGATATCATGACCAGCAGCTTTACAGCTGTGGCTCCAGCAAACATCAGCTGATACTAGAAATTAATATTAAATAAATTCTAACAACAGCTGATCAAGCTTAAACGTGCTGCTGTTGTTTAACGCGACATCCGCTGGTTTCCTTTTCTGGCGCAAAGTGGGCGATAAATAAACAAGAGAGAAAAGCCGATCAGCTGATCATTGATCAGTTTCGTGATTGAAGTAGAAACAGGAGAGAATGAGAGAAGAAGAGGCAGCTGTGCAGCTTCAGCTTTGTGTCTTTTTCCATTCTAGCTGAAGTCCGGGACAAACTGTTCCTTTTCACCTCAGTACGAAACGCGTAATATTTTCTCTGAATACGAGACGATTCTGTTTTTTACAGGACGGTTGGCAACTCTAATAATTAACCGTATGAACAAAATAAAGTTCAACATCAGTAACATAGCACCCACCCAGCTGTATAGAAACTCCATCATGCTAGCTAGCACGCAGTACGAAAATGTCAGCATACCGAAAATAAACTCCACCTAAACTTGGTTTATATCTGACTCAGATAGACTGCAGGTCATAACTTCTTACCTGAAGTTCAGTTCACCTGACACTCGGACCGGCGGCCGCTTCGGGTCTCTCCTCTTGCCTCCCTTTTCCTTCATCCACCTGCTGGCCTCCACCACTTGCTAATGTTATTGAATCTGTGGAAGCTCCGCCATATCCACCACACGAAGTAACGAGTAACGAGCCTATCTAAATCCCAGTAACGAGTAACGCGTTCCTGGTTTTGGCATAATAACTAGTTACCGTGCTCGTTACCACAATAATAACGTAGTTACTGTAACGCGTTACTTAATAACGCGTTAGTCCCAACACTGCATATAACACCTTAATAGCAAAAAAACTGCATTTACATAGATGAATCATTGGGTTGCTGGGTTAATGAAACACAAAATGAAGCTCATCCTCTTGTGATCACCTTTGATTTGGATGTAATTTGTAAGATTTGTCTTATTGCATCATCTGTAGCAGCCATAGATGTAGTATTGGTGAATTTTCACTGATATTTCTGGTCTAAATTGCAGTCTAATTGCTTTCTTTGACCCTTGTGCTGAATACTCTAAATACGCTGAGTTTAATATTGATTTTCTTTTTAGGATGTCACACCCACTGCACCCTAACAGGCCCAGCCTTGAACAGACGCACACAAAGCAGCCAAGAACAAGTGAACACACACACGACCACACACTAAAAGAATAGAAGGATAGCAGTGACCTCAGTAATTCGTGTCAAGTCAAATGTCAGCGGAGGGGGGCCAGGGTATGGGAGTTGGAGGGGGCTTTTAGCTCCACGACGGAGGTCTGGGATGGAGGTTGGAGAGCGGTCACGGTCAGCGGGTGTCTGCTGAGGTCTTTGTTAAAGCCCATTCTCTCTGACTGCAGGGGGAAGCGGAGAAAGTTGGAGCCGGTCGGGGAGACGGAGAGGAAATCAATGGAGCTGCTGGAGACCATCCTCTCGCTCGGCACGACGCTCACACTCACGCAGCTCGCATGGCTTTCTCCTGCTCTCTATACCTCAGCTTGACCCCCTCTTTCCCTTTTATTTCCCCTCTCTATCTGACATTCTTCCTCAGTTTTTTGTGGTCCTGAGCCAATGTCTGCCTCCCCCCCATCTTCTTCCTTTCCACAGTTGATAGTGATGCAAGCAATAATGCAAAACTGAATTGAATGATTTCCTGCTTGTATCCTGAAATCTGCAGCTCACCTTAAATGTACAGTTTATAAAGAAGCTCCATATCATGAATAACTGCAGAGCTCCATGCTGCAATAATGCACACACACAGGCTCACACAGTGCCTGTTCTTGCATTGTGTGCTTCCACAATAGCCCACAGCTATCCTCCATTGTTTTAGACATTTAATTGGAAACACAAAAGCAGCCCACACTCTTGTTAATAGACACAGTGCTTCCAGCCCCCAGAGATCTCACCAAGATACATTTACAGAATCCCCCACAGGGAAATGGGAGAAACAGGGCCATTCAGCCTCCATCTGTTTCCCTTGTAAGGCCTATGAGCTCGGGGACATAACACTTTTCTCCCCGATAAACAAGGTGTGGGCCACTAAGCACTGCTCCCTACTAAAGACTTCTGAATGCAACTGACCACAGCTTATCTGACTGAATATCAATAACAACACTACATGCTCTGCTTCCTCTAATTTCACCCTATAAATCTGCCTGGTCTGCTGAGGTTAAAATGGGAAAACAAAAGAGAAGAAAAGAAAAACGCCTCAAGGTTTGATACAATATCTTCGCCCCTTTTGTATCATAACTTGTCGAGAATAATGCATGAAGGTGCAAAGTGCACTCAATATCAGTGTCTCGGGCAGAGCAAACCTCTCTATCTCCACTTGATGTAATAACTGTTCACGGTGTCAGAAAAAGCAGGGGGAACCTGGAATCAATGTGTTATTTAAGGCAATAGAACCGAGATCATTTGCTGTAATGTTTCACACGTTTCTGCAAGCTGAGTAGCAGCTTTGCAGTTCCACTGTTAATTCTATAAACTGCAGATCCATACATTAAAATGATATGTCCTAGAATTGTATTTTTTTTTAAATCAGTCACTCATTTAAATCCATTCTTGTTCTCATTGTCTCACATTAATAATGCAATCCATAGTTTGCACTTGGGTCCATGAATTTTCAATTTATCTTTAAGAAGACTTTTTATTTTTGAATCTTTTTTTATGCATTTGGATTAGTGCAGCAACAAATTCTTATTTTTAATTATCAATTAGGGCTGGCCTTGGGCGTTACATTTGTGCTGGTTTAAGTTATGATAAGATAAACTAGTCAAAGTAGACAAGTGCAGGGTCAGAAGTCAATTTCAGAAGTTAAGTTGATGGAAAAATAAAAGCAAAAAAATACTTTTGCATTAAACTTTGCCTACATTAGTACTCACCGTACCAAGGGTATTATAGCTAAAACTAAAATAAAAAATAAAATTAGATGTGAAAAAAATTTAGTTCATGGAAATGAAAATGGAAAAGTGGCAGATTTACAAATAAAATCATAGAGGTAATATGCTTAGTGTTAGTATCTGTTAGTTTGGTAAACATTTAATTACAAGGTGCCTAATGAGGGACTGATGATGAGGGACAAAATGTCTGCTAAATCTGACCTCTGACGTATCCCCTCCATAGAAAAATAATTAAAAAAAACTAAAACTAAACACCAAAACTGATGAAAGATAATGTAAATCTAAACATTTTCCAAAAAAAGAGAAATAAATAAGAAAACTCTGGGAAACTAACTGACAGTTATTCAGTTCAAAAAGTAAAAATTAATTAGAAAATATAAAAACTGCACTAACTTGTTCAAACCAAGACTGGTTCCAGTAGATTAGGAGTTCCAGCACAGTTACAGTAACAGTGTGTGATATTACAAATAGTGATCCAATTAACAGGCCTTTGGAATCAATTTTACACTAAAGTACACACACAGACGAGTCCCATGTAAACAACACGTCAAACACATGTAATGATACAGAACGTGCAGCAAAAACCAGGAAGGTGTCTGACTGAAGATGGATTGCACTACATGAAAAAATCTCTATTAGTCACCATGATGACTGAAGCTGTGAAAAACACAGATTTATGTGCTATTTTATGAGTATGTGACATAGCGTTTATATGTAATCTTGAATTACATGAAGATACTAGACTTCAAACTTTTTCCTGCATTGTAAGTACGTAAAACAATATATGCTTACAGTTGTACTTGCATGCAACCGTAAGTACATACGGCCATATAAAGACAGCTATGAAAGCAGTATTTCTTTAGAGTAATGATCTATTCCCTGATGGTGAGGCGATCACAGTGGTATGCTGATAAAGAACACAACTGCTTTAAGTGGAGTTATAGGGATTAGCTCATTAGGCTAAATCAGCTAATTACATGGAGATTTTGTTACCGTTCCTCCAGCTAATTAATTGGAATGACTACCACCACTGTGTTCAGGAAATGAGTCTACTCAGAGCAGATGAGGTAAAATAGAAAACACTACATCAGGCACTTTTGGATGCACCTGAGAAGCAACTAAGTGCGAGTTTGTATCCACTTTCTCTTTCCATTATAGCACCGTAGGCAAGAAAAAGATCAACCTCCTAATTTTCACTTGCAGAGAAAAGCATGACAAAGAAGAGAGTTTGGGAACGTAACATTTTTATTCTCTGGTGTTTAATTTAGCAACACGCTGTACAGTAACAAGTGAGAAAGTACGAAAGACTCCAAATCTCATGAACTGTACTGTACATTTACAGTAACATTTGTGTTTTTTATAACCCTAGATGGAGTTCAAACTTTCAAAAAAATGGTAATCACAAAAATGCTTGTGGTTCACAATAAAAAAATAAGTAAAAGTAATTAAAAAGTAAATAATCAATAATTATCAGTTTGTGTCACAAACTGCAGTTTGCCTGGACTGTGAGCTGAAGAGGACCCAAAGTGGAGAATGCCAGAGGCACAGTTTACAGCAACACATTTCAATAGCTTTCGATGCTGACAATCATTACAAAGGGCCAGACACAAAGGGAAGCCAGGAAGATCACAGAGCGAGACAGGCAGACAAATCAGAAGACAGGACAGAGACAAAGAGAGTGACAGGACTATTTATACACAAAGACGAGATTTGGGACTGGAAATAGGAGCATGACAAGACAGAGTTACAGTTATTATGCATAAAGTTAGTAAAAAAAAGTATTAACATGTAACATGTGCTGAAATGCACTGTCATATAAATACCAGCTAGCAATATAAATCTTAGGCTGCAGTCCCAGACTCTGACAGAAATCCCTACGCTCCTGAGGACACGTGCAACAAAGGTCTTTTAGTATTTAACCACAAACACAAAGCCAACAACACAAAGCAAAGTTTGACAACCTGCACAAAGTGACTTCAAAGCACTCGACACTGATTCTACAGTAGAAACATGTGCAAGTAGACATGGAGGCCACAATACTGTGATCATGACTCCTAATACTGCACATGCCTCTGTTACCTGTAGAAAATCAGGGTCTTACTGGTCAGCTTTAACTCTGCTTCATCACTCGGGGTTCTTCTCCAGCTCTGTGTTAGCACGTTGGCCGCGCAGATGTTTGCAAGGAGCTGATGTTGTGTAGCAGTACAAAGACAGTTGTTTCTGCCAGTTGGCTCTTTAACAAAGTGAAAACGGCACAAACTTTTTGTCCTTTTGTTCACTAAAAATGATGTTTTTCTTTGTTCCTTCTATATGCCCATCTTGCAGAAAGTTGAAGAAACTTTGCAAAGCAAATAATGGCATAACTGCAACTGTATGTGATGACTAGATTTAGTAGAGCTATGTGATTACTCCCTTCCTGAAAATCCAGTTATTTTGGACAGATCCCCATGTGGAGCACTGGAAAGTTTATTTTTAAGTTGCTAAATGATTAACAGGTTATCAGAGGCGGTATGGCACTGCGGGCGCACACATACTGACGGTCACTTTGGCTTACTGGTCTCTGGGTTCGCAAAGAGACCTGCAGAGAAAGGCTGATTAATCCAGGGCAAGCTGAACAGCCAGCCGGAGCGGACTAAGACCAAACATGTTACCTGGCTGACACAACAATTTGGCAATGACCAAGAATCTGCTTTACTCTAAATAGTGTGCTTCTAGAGCCACTGATGAGTCGCATGTGAGCTGATTAACTGAATTCAGGTGAGTGACCGGCGGTTATGCAGGGAAACCAGAAAGGAGCCACCTGGGAAAAATGGTAAATGACTAACGCTCACAAAAACAGATACATAAACTCTGACAGAGAGACAGAGAACCAAACCAAGAGCACAGGGGAGAAGAGGCAGTACAGGAACATAACAGTAACATTTTAAACTCAGTACTTTTGAAGGCAGTCTAAACCAGGGATGATGGTTAATGGGCTTTTTTTAAGGTGAACTCTACTTTTGACTACACTACTTGCACTTGACTACATTTTTGTAGTAGAGAGTTAAAAAACAGGAACTTTCTGTCATTTAATTTTTTATGTGTTGCTTTTACTTTGGTGTAGTATGAATGGTCATAAAAAACTTTAAAAAGCTGTAAAACTTATGGAAATCAAGTAAAAAGTCTAAAATGTTTGCCCTCTTTCACATTGTCCAAAGCTGTCCAGTGGGCCAGATTGAAGTCTTTGGTGGCCACATTCAGGCCCCCAGGCCTTATGTTTGCTTTTGACAGACCTGGTTGGGGGAAGTGAAACAAAAAACAAGACACGAGAACCAAATAAGCATCAAAATACAACAGGAAATGAACAAAATGGCTACAAACACAAACGCATGAAACAAAACTGCAGAAAACATAAAGAACGACGCTCATCCTCAGACGAACAGACTCTGTAATATAACAAGGAAACAAAGTAACAATGAAATAGTAAAGTAACAATAACAGTAATGCAAAACTTCACTGGAACATAAATTAATCTAAACTTAACAAAAACCAGCATTAAATCTGGAGACCTTTACCTTTTTACATTAAACGAATCTCCATCAACCTGCTCAGTGTTTATTTTCATCAATCATCTTCACTCTGTTCAGTATCCTCTCACCCTAACCAATCACAGCAGATGGCTGCTTCCCCCAAGTCTAGCTCTGCCACGCTTTCCTTTCTGTTAAATATTTTACTAACAAAGCTCAAAGAAGATTCTTGTTTTTCACTCCATAATACTGCAAGTACTTGACTTTATAATGTAAAGGTGTATTATGTTGTTATTGTGAGTTTATATCCTGCAGCTATTAAAACCCAAATAAACTGAATTAACAGACAGAGAAGTAACGAAGCAAATATCACCTCTTGAAACGTGCGAACCAGGTAATGTTTTGTAATTTTGCTTAAAAAATGCCTTCAGTGGTTATTCAAATAGCACCATTTAATAAATGTTTTAATCATATTTAATCACTCTGGGTCTCCTTTCTGTTATAGATACCAGATATAGATAGATAAACCTCAAGTGGCAGCGAATGATAACGAGCTGAATTTTTAAAAGCTTGAAGGACTTCATTAAATCACCGAGTGACATTAAAGTTTCTACTTTGACAAAGTGCTTATTTGCTGCTGCTTTGGAGGTCATTTTAACTTTTCGCTCTAATGTTTCACTGTGTCGCCTTCTTCCCCCCGGAGACCATTTCCAATGAATGATGAGCGGCCGACTACTGCAAATGAATTTTGGCACGCTGAGCTAACCGACATCATCTCGCTTAGAGGATGCACCTGCGCTTAAGCCAATTATGCTCATTCACTTCAAAAACAAATGACTCATTATGGGAACACTGCATCCAGTAAGGCCAGGAAAAACAATAAATGAAAAGTGTTTACTGTTTATCTGGGTGTGCAGCTGAAAACAGGCAGGACAAAAAGTGTAGTTTATAAAAACCATTTAGGAAAGATTTTAGACTCGAAACGAGAAAAACAACAGCGAGAGGAAGAGCGCGGCTGCATTTCTTTGATGCTGTGTTCATTACAGCCTCTTCCTGACCTGTTGAATAGGTGCCTCTGTGAGCCAGGTGTAACCACACAGCTCCCACTCTCACAGCATGGAAAGCGTCTAACCTTGAAGGCACTCAAGCTGTAAATTGACAGTCAAAACACTGCTGGCTTTTAAGCAGGATCTCGCCGACTCTAGTCTGGTCATTCGTTTAAACTTTTGTGAGACCAAAAAAACATAAAGAAAAAGAAAATGAGGAAGCAGCGAGTGAACTCAAAAACTAGCCCACAACAACTTAATGAAAGAAGTTGAAAGCTTAACCAGGAGCAGCGAGGCAAAGGGAGCGCTAGACACCACAAAGAAACATAAGTTACACCAGTAAGACACAGATAGGATGAGGAATTGGAACAGACTGTGCACTAAGTAGTAAGACAATGTTTAGGTGTTTAGACTGGCATGGAAATGATTTTTATAGCTTCCAACAAAGTGAAGCCAATGAAGAAATCTACTCCGTCAACCTGCATTCTTTCTAATGGCCAGCAGGGGGCGAGTTCTGCAGTTGCGTAAAGACTCAGCGATATACGCGAAACAGCCCTTAGATCCCTTCCCCCCAGTAAATACTCTCCAGTTGAATCAATGGGCTCAGTTGCTGGTTTAAAGTCTTACTGAATGTAGCTTGATGTTTATTTTTGACAAATTATTGTCCTCTTCCGTGTCGAGAGGGAAGATAATGGGCAGGCCTGCCTTGTGATTACCAGCTTACAGGGTCCTTCGATTTCACATTTTGATCCACACGGCTCTCAGGGCGTCTCAATTCCAGTGTTTTCTTTATTAAGTGAATTTTAGCCAACAATTTGTATTCCACTAATGACAATAGAAACCTTTCCTGAAAAACCTTTGGTGGGTATTGGGCATGTGGGGATATATGTTACTGGTGCTTTCTGACCTCCCTGTCAATTGTGGAAAATGCCTGCAAACCTCATGATGTCAACTATGCAACACTTTGTGTTGCGGCCAGTGTCTCATAGGGTAGTTAGCCAGCACAGCTGCACTTTCAGTTATGTTTTGTATGCAAAGCAAAAATAATTATATATTTTGATAATATGCACTCATACTTTTGTGTATGTGTTTTTGTGTATCTAGAAGCTGACCCATCGGAAATGGGAATTCTATGAATGAATGTGTTTGTCTGGCAAGGTGACCCCATCCAGTTAGTCCGTGAGGACCTGTGGACTTGTTTGCTCCATGCTTATAGACATTACAACTGTCTTCATGTCTAAATCTGTTTGGGGCTTGTGGTAGCCTAGTGGAAGAAATCACTATGAGTTTATAGCTTAAGCTTAGATAAATATGTCCGTCCCTCAACCTCCGACTGCGTTGTTGACCAGGGTGATACTACTGATATCACTGATTACTGTTATATGTTATTATTTTTCACACTTACAATCTGTGTGTGTGTCTATGAGAGACGGGGAGGGAGAGAATGTGAGAAGCTGCGTTTGCTCTAGTACAAAGCGACGGGTATCCTGGGGCCTGTCACAGAGTAGTTACACCTGTGATCACAGTAGCTACTGTATGTCACTATTTCATACATGCCAAGCTCTTTCAACATGGATGCAGGGGTACCTAAAGGTGTACTGGCTTGTGACTGCAGTTTTTGGTTGAACTCTCACTATTTTAGGAAAGATCATTAGGCCCAGCTCAGCCTTTTTGGAGCATGTTGACCTCTCCATCTTTTTTGTTTTGCCATCTTGTGTTCTGCCTTTGTGCGCTCCTCATGGACAGCTTGACTGCTGCTTGTCGAGAGTGCAGAAGTGCAGTGTGTTCCTTTATGTGAGGAGAAGAAAGAAAAACCTCTGTGGAATAATAAACGTATGGCCTGAATGATCATATCGGCTTTAACGTGTGTGTGCTCATCTGTCTTGGCCTTGATATCAAGTAATTCTATAAAAAATACATCTATATTTTATAGGTTTTGTCCGTAAATAAAAGAAATAAAAGATTATTTCTGCACCAGGCTGCATTTCACCCATATTTCTGTAGCGCTAGTCAGCCACAAAAATGTTTGTGAATTTGACTCACAATGGATGTTCCAGTACATAGACCGGAGGCTCCGAGGGGTCAGGTGCAAACACAGCAAACATTACTTTACTTGTGTGATCTTGTGCACGTTAACCTGATCACCAAAATGCCATCAGTTAGGTTAAAATATGAGTGGACAGACAGATGCTGTAGATAGACAGGGTGATTCATACAGCACACAGGCAGAGCGAGAGGGTTAACTCCAACTCTCACAGACCCAATCGCAGGTGCGGGTGGGTGGATGAAGAGCAAAGAATGAGGGAGAGTAGGGAAGGGAGAAAAAAAAATTCAAATGTCTGGGTTTTCACACCGTTAATTTAGCCGTGCAGAGCCACATCGCACCATTCTCTCACTCTTCCTCGCTCCTGTCGGAAACATGCTAATTAAGGAAGCCGACTGACGTGAGCGAGGTTTAAAGGGTAATTAGCATAAAAATCCTACATGCTGTATTTTTACTTTCTCTAATCAACACCCTCACACGTACACGTTTTTCAGATGTGAGAAAGAGTGGTTTGACGCAATTAAAATGAAAATTAGCATCCATAAGGAGGGAGGAAGAGGGAGACGAGAAAAAAAATGTTCTTCCCTTGCATTATGTTGTTTGTCTCGCCGCTGCACTTTCTTAAGACTCACAAGAAAGAGAAACAGCAAATAATGTAATTGCTTTTACAAACGGCAGACATGTTCGTCTGCAGGAATGCAGCGTTCGCCGTGTGAGCTGCTGTCTCAGCCGTCGACTGACAGTCGTATCTTTGCATCTCATCGATTCGCGGCACTCGTCACGGTGAAAAATACTCTCGCTCCTAATGCAGTCTCTTGTGTGGTTTAAACAAAACGCAATCTTCTCCAGCTAGATTGTACAAACACTGGCTAACACTTTATTTAAAGTGGTGCTTAGAAGGCACTGAAACACTGTAAGTGCATTATAAACACATTGTAAGTGCTTGATAATTATTATGGTCTGTGTTAACAACACATGTAAAAACACCACGGGTCTGGAAAGTATCTACATAATGGCACGGTATTAAAGTGAATGCACTTCTCTGATGTTTTTGAAACCATTATGTTGGTCTTTAGTTTTAGGGCATCTAATCTCCTCGCATTTCTTCACACTGAAGCTCATATTCAGCACAACGCAGGCCTGAAAGAGAAGGCTTAGTCATTTCCCCTGTTTTCCTGCTTGGATTCGTTCTGCGTTGACCTATGCAATTCAGTTAAAAGGTATTACTGCTTTTACCCCCAGTTTGCTTTGGAAAAAGAAAAGAAAAGAAAAAGGGGGAGAAAAAAAGGTATAAGCTCTGCTGAAAAGTCCAAAAAGGTCTCTGCAGGGTCAAGAAAAGACAAGCTATGTTGAGGGTGAAAACAGTTATTCTGCACCATTTCTGCAACTCCCGGCTTCATGGTGTAGTGTGCAGAATGTAATTTTTATCAGAGCTGTTGCTTTGGCTGCTGCTCTTCTTCGGGTCAGAACAATATCTTGCACTTCAGCTTCCAACATGTGAGGCACACGTGTATTCACAGACGAATGTTATTGCTTCAAAGTAAAAAGAAATATAGTTTGATCCCACACACATTCCAGCATTGCTTTAGTTATTTCTTGTTACATACTGCTTAAAAGAAAAAGTAAATCCCCAGCATATACTTTAGATGTTTAATAACAAATAATAATAATAATCAAGTAAGAATATTTCTCAAAAAAATGAAAACGGAATGGATGAAAGTAATAAAGGTTTTATTGCTTCTAAGTTCATATATTTTAAAATTAATGTCAGCTTTGAGAAGCATTCCAGACCAGTTATCAAGTAATTTTAGAAAGTTCATTTTCTCTATTAAGAATTCTACATGATTGCAATATTTTAACTATGCTTTGTTTCTCCTCACAGAATAAAATTATAATCTTTGCATTCCAATCATCCTACAAAGAGAAAGGAAGCAGAGGAGCATTTTAATCTTGGAGCGCCTGCTTTGAGCACCATATTGCCCCACACCTGGATGGGCCAAGGGGAAAAGGAGAACCCGTCAGCTGAGGGAGAAAAAGGACGGGCATGGATGAGGGTGAAGGAGGGGGTGGAGGATCGAGGGGATGTCCTGTGATGCCCTGAGGGATCCATATGCTCTGATGGCTCAAGCTAGTGACACCAATTATTGCATTTGGCTAAGAAGTAGACTAAACTGGGTCAGTTTGCTGTAGTCAAGAACTCAGAAGTTTCTGCAAGACTTCTGGTCTCAAGATGGAAAGGCCTTTAAAATCCCATGACTCCTGTTCACTTGCCATCGGAACCAGTTCTACAGCAAATATATAATCATGGTTGCACATATGATATGACTATCAGATAATATCCAGTGGATCATGTTTAGCAAAGGCTGACGCTAATGGATAGCTTATACAGCTGCCTGAGCATATATTCAATATATCAGTGTAGAAGTTAAGAAAGTTAAATAGCAAAAAGTCTGTCAGCTTTTTGTTTCCTTAAAAATTTCTCACTCTATATAATCTCTCCATCTCGTCTCTCCACAGTATTGAACCTAAAAAAAAAGGCACTTTCTGCCATTTAGGTGGAAGCAGAGCCTGTTAGCAGACATGTCCTCCATCTCAAGCGTGGGTCCAGACCTCTGAATCACCACCCACGCAGGCTTGATCAGTGATGACCCTTTGGTCCTCTGTTGCTGGTTGTCTTTCTCCAAAGATACCAACAACAAGAAACAACAACCTTTTCTTTTTAAAACAAAAAAAAGTTGAGATGCTCTAAAAACTAATCCTGCAGATAATTTAAACTGGAAACTAGAACAAACAGAAAATATCAAATACTTACAAAGAGCTTTTGTTTGGTTTTATATTTTGAGAAATGCATGCTCATTTCTGTAGGAGAAACACCAAATGGCAAACGTAGACGGAGCAGAGGTGTAAAGCTTTACTTTATCTTGCAAGAGGAGTAACAGCATGCACAGAGTCTATGAAGAAAACTGAATTGTGGAAGTCTGCCCGTCACTTTTTATACACTTAGTCCCTCCTTCTAGTGACACAACATAAGGAATTCTTTACCGTATAATCAAGTGTTTAAACATGGCAAAAGTAGTAGGGGTAAATGTGCATGCATCAGGTATGTGTGTGCTTGTCGTGGTCCGGGTGAGTGGCGGTGTTTTTCCATTGAGTTGGAGTTTCCACCCCTGGGCGCAGTTACATTATTCCTACCACGATCTTCTGCTAAACTAGCGTTAGTGTGAGGCCAGCAAGTCATTCTCGTGTGTGACAGTTTACTGCTTATGCTTACCTGCTGTTTTCTGCCTGTGATTTCTAAGAGTCCTCCGGCTCATCGTCTCACTCTCGGCAATAATCACTTCTTACTGGATGCTGGTCTTCTCTGGAATCACAGTCACAGCGCAAGCTCAACTAATTGCCTGCCACCCTGCCACAGCAAAAGGATTCCCAGACCACCATCCCTTCTAGATTTTTTCATATCATAGTTCATGTTTTGACACTGTAGCTCCTAGATTACGTTCTACTTTTAGTTCATAGTTGGTGTTTTGATCCTGTTATTCACGTTTGCAATACATCGGTTCACTGTTAATCAAGAGTTGCTCTTTGTTAATAAAGTTTTGTCTTTACGTCCAAACCTCACCTCCGTGCTGTGTCTGCATTTGGGTCCATTTACCTGGTTCTGGCTAACCCTGCCATAACAGTACTATGTTTAGCTGGTTCATTATCTATGGTATGGCACTGAAAATCAACTATTGCATAACTCAATCCAAACAATACCTGCAGTGTGGAACTGAGGAGACATCTTTCCCATTCTTGTCTTGATTTCTGCTGCCCAACAGTTCATGGCCATTTTTTCTTCTATGTGGTTGACAGGTCTGGACTTCAGCTAGACCACTTTAGCATCTGGACTCTTTCACTGTGGAGGCTTTTCCTGACAAAGAACTTCATATTGAACTTTCCTCTACTCCCTCTTCACCCACGACTGCAGACCTGCTGATGGTTCCAACACCATCATTAAGTTTGCAGATGACACCACGGTGATTGGCCTCATCAGTGACAATGACGAGGCCGCCTACAGGGAGGAGGTGGATCGTCTGGCTGAGTGGTGCGACACAAACAACCTGCTGCTTAACACCGAGAAGACTAAGGAGCTCATCGTGGACTACAGGAGGAATGCTGACCCACATCCACCCATCCACATTAAGGGGACGGCTGTGGAGCGTGTGAGCAGCTTCAAGTTCCTGGGAGTCCACATCTCCGAGGATCTCACCTGGACGACCAACTGCTCCAAGCTGGTCAAGAAGGCTCACCAGCGCCTCTTCTTCTTGAGGACTCTGAGGAAGAACCACCAGTCCTCAGACATCCTGGTGAACTTCTATCGCTGCACCATCGAGAGCATCCTGACCAACTGTATAACAGTCTGGTACGGGAACTGCTCTGCCTCGGACCGGAAGGCGTTGCAGAGGGTCGTGAAAACTGCCCAGCGCATCGCCGGAGCACCACTTCCTGCCATAAAGGACATCTACAGGAAGCGGTGTCTGAAAAGGGCTGGGAAAATCATCAGAGACCCCAGTCACCCATCACATAGACTCTTCACCCTCCTGCCCTCTGGGAGGCGCTACAGGAGCCTCCGGACTAAGACCACCAGGTACCGGAACAGCTTCTTCCCACAGCTGTCAGACTCCTGAACTCTGCCTCCTGACATCTGACCCACGTTAAACTCATGGACTGAACATACACACACCCACAACCACTAGCACTTTACCACTACTGTATAGTTCTGTGTAGATAATCATTCTGTACATACGATAATTTTAATCCCACAACTGTTTATAACTTACATAGTTCACATTCTGTATAACTGTATATCTCAGATTTCTGTATAGTTTTTATTTCATATTTATATCCTGTTCATAGCCTGTACATAGCTTGTACTCACTACAGCCTGTACATACTTATAGTTATAGAATATTCATAACATACTTCACACTGTGTACATTATAACATACCATAATAGACCCATTTCTGTAATATACTTACACATCTCTATTATTGCTAATTTATATTGTAATATATCTATATCACGACTAAAGCACTTTCTGGATGGATGCAAACTGCATTTCGTTGCCCTGTACCTGTGACATGTGCAATGACAATAAAGTTGAATTCTATTCTATTCTATTCTATATTGATGCCAGCATATGCTGTTTCAAAACCAGATGTGCAAGTTATTGATGCCATCAATAATAATGCACCACAGTATCATAACAAATGTCATCTGCTGATAACAAGCAGGACTGTCCTTCTCCTCTGTACTATTGAGAATATGGCATCCATGCTTGTAGGGGATAGGTAGAGCAGGTCATTCACTAACTGGAAGGTTGGTGGTTCGATCCCTTCCTGCTTCAGTCTGCATACATAAGTATCCTTGGACAAGATACTGTTTATCTTGTTGAGTATGAATGGTAGATAGGAAGCACAGAGGGTAGAAAAAAGTGCTTATATGAATGAGTGAATGAGGCATGTTGTATAAAGCAGTGGAGTAGAAGCGCTCTATAGAAGAGTCAGGCCATTGAATTTAGACCAAAGGACAGTTTAAACTTCACCTCAGTCCGTCTTACACAAGCCTGGGCTCAGAGAAGGTTCCAGCACATATGGAACTTTCTATAATGTAAAATTTTAGCTTCATGAGTGCACCAACAATATTTGGTGCCAAGGTAACAGTCCTGCTGTTGCTTCTGCATTAGTAGAATTTTAATTAATGCTATGATTATGCTGTACAAGCTACATTTGCATGTATTGCATTAAGTGCGCGTTTTAAGTTTGCATAAACATACAAAAAGTTAATCAAGCAAGTTATTCACCAGATCAAATGTTAATACACTTGTAAATGGGCTTTCCTGGCTTCATTTGCTGGAAATCTAAAACTAATATTCTTGAGGTTTTCTGTCTCTATTCTGAAATAAATGAGAAAGTAACACCTGTGATAGCAAGCAAAACTCTATCAGTTCCAACAAATACAATGTTTTGTTACCATTTGATACACTATAGCCACCACGAGGGGCTGACTGCACTCATCTGACTATGAATCACTGAAGATCACAGATGGGTACAGGCTCCGACAATGTGAGACGTGTAATTCTTTCAGAGTGACTTCATTGTCATGAACAAAAATATTATTTCCATTGACTTTCAATGTTGGTTTACTTTAGTGGATCCTGTCCCTGTTTTTGAGTTGTCTCCACCAGATAGAAGCAACACCGCCTCTTGTATAGCAGCTACGTAGGCTGCTGGTCGTTGTCTAGGAAGTAAAGTGCTGATGATGTTGATGATGACATGACAACGCATAGCACAGTGGCAGCAGTTGCCAAGACAATTATCACCTTCTGTATCGGCGTCGGAGGTGTTAGACCCGCCCAGCCCATCCCCATGGTGATGTCACTGTTACCACGGAGACTCCATACAACCCCGACAGGGGAGTGTGTGGGCTACTCGTAGTGTTACCATCCCCCTTATCCCCCATGTCCCTTTTCCAAATGCCACCACCTTCTCCCCCACTGTCCTCAGCCCATCATATCACCCTGTGCCATCTCCCTCAGAGCTGACTGCCATCTGTGCTCTGAGAAACACTCCCCATTTGTTTAGTTTTTTTTCCTTCTATATTTCTCCATCTTCTGACCTCCAGGATGCTGCCATAGGGGTTCTCAAGCTCTTTCATGACACCCCCAAATAAGCCTGCATTAGTCCACAGATTCTCCCCCCTACATTTGATGAGATTTCATCCAAGGCAGCCATATGGGAGGATATTTGTTGATTTAGTATTAGGTTTCAAACTACACTGCACTGTATACCGAGGGATGAAAACTGTGATTTCTCACTCGTATGCATTCTTTAACTGGGGTCAATTCCACTCAATTAAATTATAGTGAATATTGTTTCTTTAGGGCCTCCCAGGAACCATTTCAAGTACCCTGGGGATCCCAAAATGCCACTTAGAAACCAACTGCAGCTGTGTACCGAGAGCAAGAGACAAGAGAGTTGCAACCTAAAACTAATGTTCTTTTCCTCCAAAGGGCTAAATGTAATAATAAGTCCTCCGGCACTTCTCTGCAGCTGTCAGAAAGATCAAGTTACAGCCCCATATGAGCAGGCACAGTACTTAGTGTGTGTTTTTGTGGAGGAGTTTGTTTCTCTCTGCATTTCTGCAAAGTATACTTAACTTGCTGAATTGCCATCTGCATATGTCTGTATATTAAATTTGGCAGCTTCAATGAGCCAAGCGTATGAGTTAAAATAATATCCGGTTACAAATAATCTGTTTTTTTCTTCTTACCTTATTATTACTGTTACCTTTATCACATTTTATTTTATCTCTAACCAATGTTTATCCTAGCTCCTTATCATCTTTTCTTTGTAAACTTATCTTTATCTTATTTCATCTTTACAGTTACATCTTTATTCACACACTATATTATGTAATGGTACCATGGGACAAAAAAGGCTTTCAGTAACAAGAGATCTGTGATTTTAAACAATCTACTTTCAGTAAAACCTAATTAAACATAATTAAACAAGAGTCTTAGCTTTACCAACAGTTTTGTGAGGCTGCACTTAAGCATATCAGGGTATAGCACTAGCTACAGCTTGATGTTCATTGGGAGCTTTTCAACCATTCTCCGGTGACTGTAGTAGGGCGTGTTCCCTATATTTATGTTGTTTACAGGCATATACTTTATATTTTTAAGGGCTGTAGCTTTTAAGCTTGGACAAATGAAACCAATGATGTAATGGCCAGCTGGAAATAGAATTAATCCAAAGTCGAGCACATTCTAGTTGGACAGTTGGAAAATCAAAGAAAAACTGGATTTGTTTTGCTACTTAGGTATAGCCATTCATGCATAACTAGCAATAGAGTTGCAGCAAAAACATCTTTGGTACCACCACCGTATTTGACAGTTGGTACAGTGTTCTTATCATTGTGGTGATTTCTCTCGTCTGACCTCAAAACCTTTCCCCAGAAGGCATTTGGCTTATGCACATGGACAGCTTCAAACTTCAGTTCAGCTTGAAGGTGCTGACTTTGGAGCAACACGGTGATGTAAAACTCTCTTCACTGTGCACAGTGACATCAGTGTTCTAGCAATTCAGTTCAGTTTAATTCAGTTTTATTCATGTAGCACCAAATCACAACAACAGTTGCCTTTATATTATAAGGCGCTTTATATTATAAGGTAAAGACCCTACAGTAATACACTCGGCAGTTTCCAGTTCTTGGTTGTTCCTGAACATCCTAACCAGTTTTCTCTCATCGATGGGTGACTGTTTGGGTCAAATTGGCGACCTATTGGAATAACTTGTACTCTACTTATATACAATTGTTTGACATTATCAGGGCCACTTAGGCTGATTAAACTAAAAAGCAAGACTCAGGACTCAGGATAAGACTAAAAGTTTAAAAGATTTAGTGTAAGCACAAAAAGGTAACGACAGGTTGGGCAGAATATTTCTGTTATTGAAGTCGCAGGTTCCAGACAAACAGGCAGTTCCACAGTGGGAACCCAAGACGAGTCCCTTCCCTGAAACACACGGATGGATTTAATTCACACGCAAACACAAACAGACAGAGGAGTGGAGAGATAGAGAAAGACAATGGCGAGCCACCACAGGAGGACTGAAGGACCCTGAACAAACTAATCTTGAACTTGATCTTGGATGATCTTGGAATCAGCAGTTGTTTAGAGATGGCTACAAGAGAGCTTTCCAACTTGTGTAAATATAAAATCCTCTTTCTTAGAACTCAGTTCCTTACACTTTCCCATTTTTCTGAATGTTGGTCAACCCAATTATTGCTGTCAAACAAATCATTTTTATGGCGGCAAAGAGAAACTACCAGTTGTAGTCAGTCACAATCACTAATGAGGAGTTAATAGGCCTTGGCCTTGTCAGGTTAAAGGACAATGTAGAAACTTTAGCACTACTTTTAAAAGATTTCAGTGAGTTTATCGATATTTTTCAATCTGTATATATATTTTTAACCGAATTAGAGAAAATCCAGAATAAGTTCAAACTTGCGTTCCTAGTTCTTGTTTTGCTGGTGTTGTTGTTGTTTTTCTGCTTGAGCTAGGCCCTTCAAAATTTTTAGGGTGAACTGTAGCTCTATGAATACAGACTCTGCGGAGTGTAGCAAAGTTCACATAGAATAATGGATGCTTGAGTTCCCAAACAATTGGTCTTAAAAAATACATTTTCACCTTTTTCAAGGTATTTCTAAGATATAAATTTCACTCAATAATCATCTCAGTGATGTTCAGTCATGTCATTCAGCTGATATAACAGCATTTATTTGAAGAAATCATAGCACAGTACAAAAGCAAGTCAGTGCGTGAGTTCGATTACCTAGATAGCTTCTGTTAAAGTTAATAAAACATGTTCTGCTTACTCATTTCTTTAATAGGAGAGTGTGATTAAAAGTCACTTGAATTTCTCATCCTCCTTAACTACACATCTACATCCAGTGTTGGTATCAGGAACTTCAATCTTTTCAGTTATTTGTTGTAATCATACCCAGCACATATCCTCTCCTGAGGGTGCATAAATTGAATTAAAAATGTCTTGCTCTGCTTCTGAAACAATCTTTGGGTACCGTAGATAAATATGAGTATTTCAAAAAAAATCATATTGGGAAAATGAGAGAACACCATCACAAACTCTGAATATAATATTAACAGAAGCTTGTTCTTTCTTAAAAAAAAAAAAAAAGAAAAAAAGAAAAAAAACCTAAATAAAAGAGGCAGTGTGGATTTGGTACATGGTGTCATACCTGGGGAATATCCCACTGAAGCTGAATGAAAATGTATGTCATTCAAACTTTACCATCTGTGAAACCATTCACCTGATTTGGACTGTTTCAAAATATCAAATGTTTCTTTGCATATCAGAGCTTCCTAACTGCAAAACTGTGGTTTCAAAAGGCCTCCAAATCGGCTGGAGGAGATCACACATTCACATTTTTTTTTAGGGAACTCAAACATCCATCATTCTATGTTAACTTCAGTTACACTCCCAAGAGTGGAACTTATCTCTCATCTTGTGCCTACAGTATGTGTATATGCACACTAGCACATTCCAAGACCACAAAACAGATGCACTGCAAAGGTTGCACACTGAATATTACAGGATGTACCAGGCCAAGCACACATCAGGATCACTTCCACTTACTGCCACTCTGTTCCTTACGGACAGGCAGCCTTATTCAAGTGCTGTCACTTCCATTCCATCTATTCCTCTGATCCTTTCTGTAACGGCTAGTTAAATAGCCAGTAATGCCTTTTAGCCTGTTAGATGTTAGTGAGCCCAGACAGACTGGGATGGACATATGGAGGGAGTCTGGCAACCGACTCACAGCCCTGATGCCAGCTCTTCAAAAACATTCATACACTCTCATGAGCACACACACACACACACACACACGTACATCCCCACCTACACAAATACACAAATCGGGTCTCTCTCGTATCTGTTGTCCAGAGCACTGAACCGGCCCCAACTTCCCGCTGTCGGGTTATCTCAGAACCTGCTCCACATGAGCATTGTGCAAATTCTGGAACCTCCTCCATTTCCCATCATTCCTCTCCACCAAAGGCAGGCATCCAGGACGAAGGCTGGACAGCACATGCCCACCCAAAGAGAGGGAGGATTGGGACACCAGATGAAGGCAGAAGCGCTGAGCACAAAGCTTTGTTCAAAAAACAGTCCACTGTGGTTACCCCCCCCCATGTCCGTCTCTATGTCTTCTGCCTTGCATGGGTGAGTGTCAGCTCATTGTGTGTGAATGTGTGTGCGTGATGTCTGGTGCCTGTGCTGACAGCTGGCCTAAAATCATTTCCAAGAGTCACAGGTTGAAGTCTGTGTGAAACAGAGAAGCATTGTTGAAGGCCAGACTGACAATGAAACCACTCACTGTCTCTTTTCTGCAAGCATAGCAATACAAAACAAATCCAGATTTCCCATATTGTTGTTATAACAATGACACCATCATACCGTGATAGTGTCGTTATTAAAAGGTGGTGTTGTTAAAGCATATTCTCTGAATGGCTTGTCCTGAAATCCGGTAAACTCTCAGTACAGCTCCATCTAAGGTTTTAGGCTGAAGCATTTCAACAATAGTAATTCCTGACCTTGCAAATATTCAGAAATATCTCCATTTACCTTTAGAAAAATCTTACACGTTGAGTGCTGCCAGCCTCATCTCAACAGCATACCTCTCAATGAATATGACAGGATCTAATATAGACAAAAATAGATTCCTGTAGTTCCGTTTTTGTTTAATAGTGAAGCTAAAGCTATTCTGCAAATGGTGGAATTATTGGAGCTAGATACACTGGTGGAAATGCAAATCATTTGTAGCATGTTTGTCTTCTGCAGTAAAGCTTTATCTGCAACCAATGAGGCAACAGGATTTATGGGGAAGGCAATGGGAAAAGCTGCCAGTCTGAGGCTGTGTTGAAATATGGTGCACCTACGCAATCTTTGAGCGATATATCACATAAATCATATCATTATGTTAGTTAAGCTTGCAAATTCTTACTTGTGCAGACAGAAGTGTTTTAATATAATTTAAAAATGAGTAGGGTTTGGATTAATAGGAGGACAAAATAACCAGTTCAAAGACTCTCGGGGCTTTTACAAATTTTTCAAGCTTTATGGGTCGCATATAAAATCATTTTGTAAATCCAATCACCAAGAGAAAATCTGCTTCGGTGTTCCTGACCTTCAGACATTCAGAATTTCTAAAATTAAATTGCACCCAGAAAGTCGCCATAATAATGATAGTTGGTTAGCTTAATGCTATTTAAGTGGACCGATTAGAGTTTTGTTCGGGCACTTACGCTAAGTGGTCCAGCTTTTTAACTAATCGTCAATATAAATATCTAATCAGCCAATCAAATAGCAGCAACTAAATGTATTTAGGCATGTAGACATAATCAAGAAAACCTGCTGAATTTTAAACCAAGCATCGGGATTGAGAAAGGTAATATGAATGTGGTACAGTTGTTGGTGACAACTAGGTTAGTTAAAGTATTCCAGAAACTGCTAATCTACTGGGATTTTCCTCCACAGCCATCTCTAGGGTTTAAAAAGTAAAGAAATCCATGGGGTATCAGTTCTCTGAATGCTGTTGGGGAGAATGGGAAGACTCAGTTTTTTCCCCCTGAAATCAGAAGAAAACTCTGTTTCACCACCAAGGCACTGCTGGGATTTGAACCCAGGATCTCCTGTTTACTAGACAGGCGCTTTAACCAACTAAGCCACAGCGCCATTGGTTTTGTGTGATGTCAGTGATATTCCAGATTCAGTCATCTCACAGTTACGGCTGTGACCAGCAGGTTTTCAAGGCCGTGCCCCGCAGTACCTCTCTCAGCTTCTTCACCCCTACACACCTTGTTGGTCTCTCAGGTCAGCTGACCACCTGCTCGTGGAAGTACTGAGATCCAGGAGGAAGCTCAGATCGGACAGGGCCTTCTCTGTCATTGCTCCTAAATTATGGAATAATTGCCCTTGCACGTTTGAAAGTCCCCTTCACTGTCCACTTTTAAAACATATCTACAAATCCATTTTCATTCCCAGTGAGACTTGTTTTTCTTTTGGTTCTTCTTGTAGTTATTTGACCTTTTTAATCGATTTTATTTATATTGTACATATTTTTATTATTTAGTTCCAATGCACAGCACTTTATGTCAGCTGTGGTTGTTTTAAAGTGCTTCATAAATAAAGATGGTATGGCATCACAGCAGCTCCATCCACCTGCTGTTCAAAGAATAAGGTTGGCTTAAAGAAAGACAGAGCCTCCATCTAAATAAATGGCAAAAGAGTCAACTCTGCAATTTCAACTGCAGGTATGGAAAACTTCGGTAATAGATATGCATGGCAAAGGACAGCTGAATTTGTCCTACACCTCATCTGAGCGCTCAGTTTAGCAGACGATTGGCTCTTTCTGGGACGGCATCTATCTATTACACCTCTTGTAGATTTCAATGGATAGAAAATATTCTATATTATTGTTATACGGTAATAGATAAGCAGAACTCCAAAGATTTAGGTAATAAATGAGATGAAAACCTGAATTTATCTTTCAAAAAACAAACTCCTGCCAGTAATCATATATAACTTGTGTTTGCAAACCCGAGTATTAAACGGTTTGGTTCCTTAGCTGTACACAACTGTAAAGCTTCTTTCTGCACTTAATCTGGAATGTTGAAAATTTATGACGTCACAGCTTCTTTTTTTTGTTAATCCTTCTTCACCCTCGGAATTTGTATGCATACCTTTACCTGTTAACAACCGTTTTTAAAGACAGCAGGTGTACCACAGCATTCCAAGGCAGTACTCCATCTTGAATGGACTCTAATCTCTTCATTGTGTCCCATCGCCAGCCTGTCCAACTGTTGTCTAATCCTTCTCTCTCCTGGAGAACAGCAGCAGATGGGTCTGTTCCTTTGTGAATAATGAATGCTCCGGGATATTGCGTGAAGCTGGAAAAACACGTTTTATACACTTATTTTCCCCAGTGATAATAATTTTATGTAACTCCACCTGCGTGTAACACTTTTACCACCGGCTCGTGTAATAAAACCCACCTTATGCCTTCGGGTGAAGTCTTAACCCTGGTTAAACATTCTGTGATAAAAGATACATCTCGAAAAGTAAATATCAGTCTAGGGTATCGTATGATTCTCACATCTAAATAATCAATTGGAGGCTATGGGAAATACACTTGACCTGTAAACGCTTATGTATCTGAATACTTAAATGATAAAACACCATGCAATAAAACCAACACAAGATCTCAGTTTTAGAAAATGTATTAAACATTTGCAGGAAACTCACATTCAAACCCTGTTTTTTCTTATGAAGAAGAATGAATATAGAAAATAAAATAGAACCCCGGGGGATAGGTTTTAGTCTTTCTTTTCTCAAACTGTCTAATTTTATTTTGAGTGCACTCTTAGTCTATTTTTGTTGGCGCGCTTTAGTTGGAGCTCTTTTTAATAACGATACCTCTGCGTATCCATGAAGTCTTGGCCGCATCCGATGAATCACTCGCTCGTTGCGGTAGCAACCGTCTCCGCTCGCAGCCGCTAGCAACGAATCTCCGGTTCCCTCGGTAGTAGCGAATCGTCCTCCGTCAACGACTCTCTCCCGAGACGACTCTCAAAATTCCTTCTGTCCCTTCAGCAAGGACCGTGGCGTTAGCCTAGCTCCAGCTAGCTAACGTAACCAACTTGCCTCGTGTTCGCCAAGCACAAATGGATACGGAAAATCCAGCTCAAACGCTCCGATCAATCACCGGAAAGTCCACAGTCTGTTGGTTGGTTGTTGCTGAACAACCTCAACATTGGCGACATACGCAGTCCCGGAGTCTTTGCTCGGTCTACGCCATTTTTCACATTACTCCTTTTTTCCCCTCTCGTGTTCTCGAGTCTTCCCCCCGGAAGTGAAAAACTCAAGGTCATGAACTCACATAACGTAGCGTAAGAAAATAATTTTTAAACCTCTTCTCTTTTTAAAGACATTCACATTCCATGAAATTATGTTTTAAAGTAACTGATTTCCAACACAACTATTTATGCATTTTAATACATTTATTTATATCAAATATTTATGCAAATTTTAGCTTCACCATGAACTGTAATTTTATCTTTAACTTATTCCCATGAAAAACAAATACAAAATAAATACCACTGATATTTATCAGAGTATTACACTCTCCCCCCACCAAATAAAAGCATGCCCTCATGACTTTGCACCTTGAAAACATAAACCATTATGGCACAACTGGTGAGTAAAACACACAACTAAGCAAAGATGGGTGTACCTATCCACTTGTAAATACAAGAGACATATTTGACTGTAGGGGCTGCTATAACACTGGGATGACCTGGTTCATCATAAGTTAACCTTAAAGGAGCCCTCCTTAACCTCTGAGGTCTGGTCTTAAAGTCAAAGTCAGGGTTAGTCACAGAGTTAAGTTCAGTGTCTTCTTCTTGCAAGAGAATGTCTTCAGTCAGTGTTTTGTCTTTGTCCGTCTCTTCGTGATTCTCGCAAGTCTCTGGTAGTTCAGTTTCGGTTGTCTCAGTAGACTCAAATTCATTTACACTGTCCATTTCAGGTTCCTCCACACATTCCTGTGTTGCTCCCAGCTCAACTGTTTTTGGTTGTTCAGTCAAGTCGCTTAAGGAAATATCCAAATCCAGACTGAATGGTTCCAGAGTATCATCATCCATGTTGTTTCTGAGAGGTTCAACAGTTAAATCATACCAAAGTCCATAGTCCTCATCCTCTGAGTCAGTGTACTCTTTTTCAACTTGATCACTGGGTGTAACTCCTTCTCTTTCAGAGTCTTTATCTGCCGTTTTCTGTGATAGTGTCTTTTCCTTTTCAGGCTTGTCTGTGCGTTCTTTCTGTTTTCTCCGTCATAGAACTCTCCTTGTAGGTGTAAGATCCGTATGGGATTCAGGATCTAGACATATCCTCTTCCCAAGAGGCAGTAGGTGATTTCGATGGAGGATCTTGATTGGTCCATCACCATCTTCAGGTTTCAGCCGAACACTGGTAGGTTCGGCATCTTGCTTTCCACAACATATGGTCTTGGCGCCCAGCGATCGGCCAGTTTATGCTTCCCTTGTAAGCCGAGGTTTCGTAGCAAGACTCTGTCTCCAGGTAACAACTGTGTGAACCTGATTCTTTTGTCATACCTCTGCTTATTGTTATCATTTTGCTTGGCAGCAACGGACTCTGCTAGTTCATAGGCAGCCTTTAACTCCTTCCTCATGTCAGAAACGTACTTGAGGTAAGTTTTCTGTTGTGTGCCATCACCGGAAGTCTCAAAGCATAGATCCACAGGTAATCTGGCTTCACGCCCAAACATAAGAAAATAGGGAGAGAATCCTGTAGCTTCATTAGGAGTGCAATTATAAGCATGAACCAAATGAACAATGTGCTGACTCCATTTTTCTTTTTTGTTCGGTTCCAGAGTCCCTAACATGTCCAACAATGTCCTATTAAACCTCTCGGGTTGGGGGTCTCCTTGAGGATGATAGGGCGTCGTTCTTGATTTTTCCACTCCAAGTGAACTCAAAACTTCATGGACAAGACGACTTTCAAAATCTCTGCCCTGATCACTGTGCATCCTCTGTGGCAATCCATAATGAACAAAATACTTCTCCAGCAACACTTTTGCAACTGTAGAGGCTTTCTGGTCTTTTGTTGGAAAAGCCTGAGCATAGCGAGTGTAGTGATCAGTAATGACCAGAACATTTTCTGTGTTGCTCGAATCAGGCTCAATGGACAGAAAGTCCATGCAAACGAGATCAAATGGTCCATCACTTTGCAAATGAGACAAAGGTGCAACTCTCTTGGGTAGAGTCTTTCTTTTTATGCACCTCTCACAAGACTTGCAATACTCTTCAATCTCTGACTTCATCCGAGGCCAGTAGAACCGATCTTTAATCAGGCCGTATGTCTTGTCGAGGCCCAAATGACCTGAGTCATCGTGCAGTGATTTCAGTACGGTGGTTCTGTACTTTTCTGGTAGTACCAGCTGAGAACAGCGTGATTTACCTGGAGGAGTTACAATGCGATACATCACTCCTTTCTGCATCTTTAACCTGTCCCACTCTCTCAACAGCAAAGAGCAAGTTGGATGCTTGGTCTTGTCAACTTGGTTGCTATTGCCATTACTCAGAGCTGACCACACTTGTCCTATGCCAGGATCTTCCCGCTGAGCAGTTGACAACTCAGTAAGACTCACAAAGGGCATATTTTTAACACTCAAAGAAGCCAGATTGCAATAAGTTTGTGGGATAGCTTGTGGAGAAGTGCCCAAAGGGTCAATGGCTCTTCCAGAGTGTGGATTTCTGTGCTTTATCACCACAGACATTTGACACATGGCTCTCACGCCTGCTGCAGGAATGTCGTTCCACTCTGACTTGTGTATTGAACTCGGATGTGGGCGGCGAGAGAGAGCGTCGGCATCAATGTTTTGGACTCCTGATCTGTACTTGAGACTGAAGTCATATGTAGATAGGGCAGCAAGCCAACGGTGACCCGTCGCGTCTAGCTTGGCAGACGTTAGCACATAGGTCAGAGGGTTGTTGTCTGTCCTCACCTCAAACTTGGTCCCATACAGATAATCATGCAGTTTGTCCACTACCGCCCACTTCAGCGCCAAAAATTCCAATTTATGGGCTGGGTAATTCTTCTCTGAAGGAGTCAAACTCCGACTGACGAAAGCCACAGGTCTCAATCCTTCACCTTGATCCTGGTACAACACTCCTCCTAGCCCTTCCCGGCTAGCGTCTACATGTATGTACATAAGGTAGCTGAGGATTCGCAAAAAGCCAACACAGGAGCTTGGGTAAGTCGTCGCTTCAGCTCCTCGAGGCTGCTTCACATTCTTCACTCCATCGACTACCAAAAGGCTCTGAGGGGTTAAGGTAAGTGCTATCCTGCTTTTCCTTTGCTTTCTTCTTTGCAGCTGGGGGTAACCGGACAACAGTTGGTTCAATGGGTGAGCTACCTTGGAATAATCCTTCACGAAGCGCCTGTAGTACCCACAGAATCCAAGAAATGACCGTAATGCAGTCACAGTGTTGGGTCTCGGCCATGTGGTTACAGCTTCAGTCTTCCTTGGATCGGTAGATACCCCATCTTGAGATATAATGTGTCCGACATAAGTTACCGATGGCTGACAAAACTGGCATTTATCCAGTGACAACTTCAGTCCTTCGTCCCTTAAACGGTCAAGCACCTTTAGCAACCTGGTCTCATGCTCCTCGGCGTTGCTCCAAACACAATGAGATCATCGAGATAAACCAATACCTCAAGCAAGTTCATGTCTCCAACAGTCTGTTCCATTACCCGCTGAAACGTAGCAGGAGCCCCTGTCACTCCCTGTGGCATTCTTTCAAATTGGAAGAATCCAGCCGGGCAAATGAATGCTGTCTTGTCTTTGTCGGAGTCTGCCATAGGCACTTGATAATATCCACTCCGAAGATCAAGCACACTAAACCACTTGCTTCCACTGAGACAGGCCAAAGCATCTTCAATTCTTGGCACCGTGTATTGGTCTGGGACAGTGCGGCGGTTTAGAGTCCGGAAATCCACACACATCCTTATTTTCCCATTCTTCTTCCTCACGACCACAATGGGTGAGGCATAAGGACTGCGTGACTCGTAACAACACCAGCGTTTTTTTAGCTGCGATAGATGCTGTCTCAATGCCTCCACGTCTGCAGGCGGCAGCCGACGAGACCTCTCACGAAATGGTTTGTCCTCTGTGGTTTTGATAGTGTGCTGGGTGCTCTTACTGCATCCTACATCAAACTCATGCAGAGAAAAAACTCACTCCGTTCCATCATTTTTGTCACCAATCTTTCTTTCCACTCCTTAGGAACTGGTGAGTCTCCAAAGTTGAAAGAAGAGGAGCTCAACTTCCCAGGTGACTCAACTTCAGACTCTTCCTTTCCAGGTGGAGATGACACAACGTCGACTGGAAACAGATGAGCTATTGGCGTCCCTCTGGTCAAGGTAATTTCCGTGCTGACATGTTTCTAACTAGAACAGTGATTCTTTTAGCCGTCACACCAGTGGAGGTCTGCAACTCTGGTCTCACCAGGAGTCCATCGGGAAACCGTGACTCATTCGCAGGGGTCATCAGGTGAGTCTACAAGGATTGTCTGAGTGCTCAGCACTCCTGAAACTTTGGTGCCCCAATCACTTTGGCGACTCCCCAGGCCGTATGGTGACAGGTTTGGTTTGAGTGAACCACACAGTTCCTCCCTGGTTATTGTCAGTATCAGGTGGTAGAACTGAGATCTCACTGAAAACTTTTCTGAAGACTGGGTGAATGTGCATGGATCTCACAAAGTTTTCTCCTCCCTTTTCCCTGCAGTGGCTAAGCAATCGCCTCACAGTGGGTGTGTTTGTGCCAACAAGCAGGGAAGCTTCACCTCTCACAACTGGGTCGGGACATACCAACACAAGTGCATCAATGGTCTCACTCACGCCTCGTCTGCTTCCAAAACTCCAGCCTAAGTGACAAATAGCCATCATAAGGGTACTCGGCAGAACTAAGACCCCATATCGCCAAAGTGTCGATAGACGTCAATGGCAGGTGTGTCAAATATCTGTCGTAGAAGGATCTGTACAGCAGCGTTACTTGAGAACCAGAATCGAGTATGGCTTTAGAGTAGATGCCTTCAATCTGTACTGACACTACAGAGCTAGGGCCCACTAAGCCTGCAGGTACAGTGTCGTTCACTTTTCCATCTAAGTTGCTGCACTTGGTGGAACGTTTTACAACCACCGGGATGCCAGGCCGTTCCTCTACTGGATCCCGCGGTAGTTTCCCGATTTCTTTGTCAGTTTAATGAGGCGCTTATTGACTTTGAGTAGGTTTTCTTCACCTCTACATTCTCTCTTAAAATGTCCATCCTCCCCACATCTATAGCAAAATATTCCAGGTTTATCCTCTTGATAGCCAGACCTTTGTGGGGTAGCATTTTTTTTGTAAGGTGTCTTGGCAGGGATTTCTAGTTGTGGAATCTGGGTGTCTGGATGTGATGCGACTGCAGCAGCTTTAAGACTAAGCATCTCAGCTTTCATGACACTTATCTCTTTTTTCAGCTTTGCTACTTCAGGATCGACTTCTTGTTCAGGTGCCGACTTGGAAACAGGAGTTACAGACTGTGACATTACTGGTTTCTTAAGATCGTTTCTGCTTTGGAGCATATCCTCTTCCTCCCTTACTTCTTTTAGCAACTCACTGAAAGAAGGAGGTTCTCGCAGCTTGTGAGTCATACGAAGACGAAGCGCAATCATGTCTTGTTGCAGTGCTCCTCTCACAACCTGCTCCATCCGTAATCGATTCATGTCAGACAGTGCCACGCCTCCTTTTCTGAAAATACAGTGCAGCAGTTTATCCAGCCTCAACAGGTAAGTAGACAGTTTTTCGCCAACATTTTGGTATGTATGTCTAAATTTCACCAGAAGATCAGATGCACTCTCAGTTGTTCCAAAAGCTGTCTCCAAAACTTGCATGTAGTCATATGAAGTTGCAGTGGGCGTCTGCACTCTTAGGAATCTTACAATGTCAGCAGCTGAACCTTTCAGACTTTCCACTATCCTCTGTTTCTTTATATTGTCACTGCACTGCCACTCTTCTAGCAGATGTGTTGTCTGCTCTGCCCAGGCATCATACTCTTCCTCCCCATTGGGCGTAGGTTTCACACCAGAGAACATGCGCAGCTTACGATAGCTCTGAGAATCAACAGATGTGGTGTTACATTTATCCACTAAGGAACTGATGGCATGTATCAGGGCAGTGTTCACGTCAAGGGGTGAAGGCTGAAGTAAGCCACCAACATCAGTAAGAGTTTTACCTTCAGTCTCCAGGAATAACATTAGCTTAGATTGAAACCCGTCATTATCTGTAGGAGCAGTGAGCACATGAGCTGGCCATGGACCGGCCTCCCCAGGAAGTCCAACAACACCAGGTAAGGTTTGATTGGTCAAGTCAGTTGAAGTCTTTATCAGCACAAACTGTGTCTTAGAAGCTACGTCAAGACAACGGTCAACTATCTCAGATTTCCCAAATACTTTGACCTGACTCAAAGCTGATAGCAGAACTGCATCTGTGACATCTGGGTCCACATCACTCAAGACAACTGCATGTTCATAAGCTAACTGCTTCTTTTTGCACCAGGCTTCAATTTCAACGGCTTCCATTTCTCTTTTTTTCAAACAGTACAAGATCTCACAATAAATGTAACCACACTTGACAATTCCCTGTTATTAGCAATAAAAATAATTAAATAATTTCCTTAGCAATCTCAAAAAAAAAAAAATTAATTCCCTCTCTTTGTTGAATAAAGGAAAACCAGGTCAGTCATAACAAAAATACATCAATCCCGGACGAGCCCCCAAAAATGTAACACTTTTACCACCGGCTCGTGTAATAAAACCCACCTTATGCCTTCGGGTGAAGTCTTAACCCTGGTTAAACATTCTGTGATAAAAGATACATCTCGAAAAGTAAATATCAGTCTAGGGTATCGTATGATTCTCACATCTAAATAATCAATTGGAGGCTATGGGAAATACACTTGACCTGTAAACGCTTATGTATCTGAATACTTAAATGATAAAACACCATGCAATAAAACCAACACAAGATCTCAGTTTTAGAAAATGTATTAAACATTTGCAGGAAACTCACATTCAAACCCTGTTTTTTCTTATGAAGAAGAATGAATATAGAAAATAAAATAGAACCCGGGGATAGGTTTTAGTCTTTCTTTTCTCAAACTGTCTAATTTTATTTTGAGTGCACTCTTAGTCTATTTTTTTGTTGGCGCGCTTTAGTTGGAGCTCTTTTAATAACGATACCTCTGCGTATCCATGAAGTCTTGGCCGCATCCGATGAATCACTCGCTCGTTGCGGTAGCAACCGTCTCCGCTCGCAGCCGCTAGCAACGAATCTCCGGTTCCCTCGGTAGTAGCGAATCGTCCTCCGTCAACGACTCTCTCCCGAGACGACTCTCAAAATTCCTTCTGTCCCTTCAGCAGGACCGTGGCGTTAGCCTAGCTCCAGCTAGCTAACGTAACCAACTTGCCTCGTGTTCGCCAAGCACAAATGGATACGGAAAATCCAGCTCAAACGCTCCGATCAATCACCGGAAAGTCCACAGTCTGTTGGTTGGTTGTTGCTGAACAACCTCAACATTGGCGACATACGCAGTCCCGGAGTCTTTGCTCGGTCTACGCCATTTTTCACATTACTCCTTTTTCCCCTCTCGTGTTCTCGAGTCTTCCCCGAAGTGAAAAACTCAAGGTCATGAACTCACATAACGTGGCGTAAGAAAATAATTTTAAACCTCTTCTCTTTTTAAAGACATTCACATTCCATGAAATTATGTTTTAAAGTAACTGATTTCCAACACAACTATTTATGCATTTTAATACATTTATTTATATCAAATATTTATGCAAATTTTAGCTTCACCATGAACTGTAATTTTATCTTTAACTTATTCCCATGAAAAACAAATACAAAATAAATACCACTGATATTTATCAGAGTATTACATGCGGATAACCTGTCATCCACCTGTCACGGTGAGCGAATGAAAACCATGTTGGTCGTATTATGTGAGTGAGAGGTGGGAGGCAAAGAGGAGTGGACATTCTGACCTCTCCTAGGGCTCCGTGAAGGTTAGAGAACAGCAGGGGACTGCACAACAGCACACATAAACATGAGTTCACATAAAGATGCGTGTATGCACTCGCACAGAATCATATTAAGCATTCGTTGGCTTGGCCTGGACATTTCTCTAGGTATTTCTCTTCTCGTGAAATCACAACATTAATAAAATCCACTGAGTTCAGATTATGTCCTATAATAGCTTGGCTGAAATGATGAAAGAGAGGATTTATTTACAGTGGGAATATCATCACTATGCATAAGTCATCAAGATCAAGGCAGACCATAGTGTGAGCACACTGAATATCCGTTTAAAGCCATATAAGGCAGCTCTGTCGGGCCCCGGCAGCAATGTGATGTAATACTTTTCATTTTTCAAAGCCTGTGGACTTCACTGCCCAGAAATTATGCAACATGACACTGAGCTGTTGGCTGACGCAGCTCCTTCTCTCCAATCTGAAGGTGATGGAGATGTTGGATTGTGAATACTCAAGATGTAAAAAAGCAGCCAATAATATCATATTTTTCTATCAAAATGAAGAAAAAGCTATTTTTCAGTGTATGTACAGTAGAGTTATACAGTTGTGACTTCTGAGTACCTCATTTGTTAATTTAAAAGAAAAATTAACATGTCTTGGCTGGAGTGCCTTCATATTAAGAGCTTTCAGTTCTGCTGCATCCATCTATGGGAACCACCTCTCACTGCAGTTTTGTAGGGAGTGGAGAACCTGCAACAACATACCCAGTACTCTGTAATTCTGAAGCACCCCGCATAGTATACCCCAAGTAATACACCCCTGTGCCTTATTCAAGTCTAGAAAACACGTGTAAACTGTTTGGGAAAACTACCACGAGCCCTCAAGTGGATAAAGAGCTGGTCCAGTGTTCCAAGACCAGGTCAAAAGCCGCACTGTTCTTCCTCAACCTGAGGTTCCACTAAGAGGTGGACTCTCCTCTTCGTCATTTTAGGATAGACCCTCCCAGGGAGTGCAATCCAACTGAAGTCTGTAGTTCCCTTAATTAAAAGGAGAGTCACTGCTCTAGTACATGGTTTTATCCAAAGGAGCGGTGACACAACTACTTTGCATTTAACCTGAAACTTTGTTAGTAAAGCATCCAATGTGGTAACTTATTTTTGTTTTTTTTACCTGTGCTGGTCCTTGGAAAAAATACAAGAAAAGCAAAACATGCCTGAATCTAAACTACAAATTATCCAACCAAGAACTTGAAGAGTTTAAAAATGAAGAACTTCAAGAATTTGAAGTCAAACTCAGCCACAAACCCAGCAGATCTTCATGTCAGTCCACATCAGCTGATGGCAAGCATCCAGCTGGTAAACCTCACAGTGGCGGCTATTTAAGGTGCTTTAGTGCACATGCAAGCTACTTTCATCCAAGCTCCTGCTTTCATGGTATCTGGCTTAATCAATAAGGCAGGAATTATGCTTTCCTCATCCATGAGTCCACCAGGTCCACATGATGTAGACTTCATCATCATCATCAGTAAGGGTCTGTGCAGATGTCAGCGAGCCCGTCTGTTTTTGTGATCATGCAGACTCGTCTGCAAAGAATTTTCATTACAATGCACCGACTACGCACCCATCTGGTCTCCAGCTATCTCTGTCCGTGGGCTCCTTGCCTCTGATCCGTGTGCATGCACGGGAAGCCAAAGTCATGGCACCAAACAACAATTACTGCAGATGGAAATAACAAGATTCTTCTGAACACGGCAGTCGCGACTGAAACCCAGTTGATGACAGTATAGCGTAGAACACAGTCACCAGAATTTATCAGTTGTTTATCCTGTAAGTCAGTAAAGCATTTTCACAGCATCTGGCTCGTGTCAGACACTGCTGCATCATACACTGTAACAAGAGGCATTTAGGCTTGTTAGTGTACCAAACATCTAAAAGCAAGTTAACAAGTTGCATTTCGGCTCTGTCAAAGTTATTTTCCTACTGGTGACCATAAATGACATCTACAGTATAAACAAACGCGCTCAGATGTGATGCACTTTTATGTAGAAGTTTCAAACCAAAAGGTTTGGTCCAATATGATCATATATTTCCTCCCTGTTAGAATCCTTCCTCAGTGCAGCTTTCATGTAAAGCTTGTTAGCCTGCGGTGTTGGTTTTTACTCATCCTTTCCTCTCAGCTCACTCAGTAGTCTTGCACGGAAGAGTGTTGTAATTCTAATGAGATTACAGCTTTATCGGAGCACACATAAGGTGACAGACTCTTTATTATCCACTCAGAATAGACCTAATTTAATGACATTGATTTGGAGTCTGTTAGAAGCTCAGAGCCTAGCAACTAGGTACAGCAAACGTGGGCGGGTGATCTGTGTGTAGGTGGATGTGTGATACTGACAAGTGTCTACTATACTGAATATTTTATTATTAAAAGATAAATTAGTTATGCTAGTGGACAACGCTTCTGAATTTTTACACAATAAAAAGTTTGAGAGCACATGCAGATGTTCTTTGTTGTTAATGAAGTTTAATGAATTGCATTAAGATTGTGATTGACCATATCAAGGGTTAAATGTATTATGTTAATAGCAGCACTAGAGTCTTTTAATTCAATTTGTTCTAAGGTTTGTTCATTATATAGAAAATATTTTTTTACTGTCAGTTAAATAATAAATTAAAAAAGGAACAAAGGCAAAAAAGATCTTTGTTAATCTGAATTATTGATGTGTTTACTCACAGTTGTACTGATTTGTGTTGATATTTAGTCCGTGGTTTTTTTCTCTTATGTTGTAAAATATGTTCTGGCCATGTTGGGCAGGTAGGCGTGTTATCACCCTTTCAAGGCTCGGTTGGGGGGGACAGATATATCTGGGCTCAATTAGTTGCACTGTCACGGCAGGTTGGTGTGCTGGTAGCTTGATGGTCCTGGCTACGGGCAGCTCAGCTGTAAATCAGAGTGTTTGTAATAGGCAGCGCAGCAGTCTCCAGGGCCAAGTGTGTGTTTGTGTCTGCAAATGTTCCCGTGTATGTTTGTGTGCGTGCTTGCAACCGCACATGAGGCATGCCAGAGCACAGGACAATGGCTTTCCAGCATTTTATCAGCCGTTTGGTAATGATGGCGCGTGGTGGAATCGACGCAAGCCTTTAATGGCGGCTGGTAATTTGTGTTAATGCTTTCAGCCCGGGCCCTCTGAGACTTTCAACAAGGAATTTTATGCCTCCAAATGTGGGAAAGGTCACCGCCTGCTTTATTCCATCGACCAGACGGGATCAATGAAGCTAATGTTCTCGCAGTAACTTTGTTGTTTTGCCTGGTTAGAAAATCAAAACCATATTTATGATGGTCATTTTTTCCTTTCCTCTTGGCTGGCCAGCAGTCGACATGAGGTGCTTAGATGAAAGCTGCAAACATACCAATCTTTATTCATGTTCCATCATTTAAAACCCCAGCTTTGTCCCTTTGTGACAATTTCAAAGCCCTGGCCCCTAAAATATTTAAGTACGGGCTAACCAAAGAGCAACAATTTGGTTCAACTCAGGGGTATTATCTCCAGCAAGCAGCTGGTAATCAAAGAGATGCCTTCTGCAAACGAGACAAGCGCGAGAGACACAGAGCAGGGAAATAATTAGATGACTGAGATCCACAAACACATCAATAAAATGAAAGGGATATTGTATACACCAACTGGGAAGAGCACATTCAAGAAAACAGGAAAAGACCTACTCATTTAGGAAAGCTCAGGCATCCAATCAAAGCAGAGCAGTATTAGGTGAACTGTAATTGGCTTCAGATCAAAAACTGCAGACGGCAAAAGAAACCGGTTCGAAAGTTATTCAGGCTATTTTTTTTTTTTTTTGTATTTATTCAGCCAGAAAAAATGACTTTTGTGTATTCGTGTCACACCTTCAGTGCATGATGGCATATAAGACGTCCCTTTTCTTCCACCAGCCGTCGTGTGGAGCCCTTGGCTCTCTGGCCCATGCATTGATGCATGGCTGTATCTGTGTACTCACAATTATGTGCGCTGGTGAGGCTGACAGTATGCCCAGGCAGCAGCGTGTGATGGATAGAGGTTGACGGAGAAATCTCCAGGGTGCACAGCTGATATAAAAATCAGCACAATGGCGGTGGTGTAAAGGGGCGACTGACCCTGTCACCTCCTAGACTTCCCCCTTCCTTCATGTGTACCTTACTCTCTTTGTCCCATCCCCTCTAAATCTTGCTTCCATTATTCATTTGTCATTTGTCAACACATCTCAAGCCACCTTCACCTGCACGTGCACATTCAAGCTGATATAGGGTTTTAAATGCTCTCTGAAAAAGAATTCTACAAACAGCCCTAAACTCAAAAGATATTCAGTTTTTCTATAACTCATTCCAGAATTAGAGGACAAATTATGCTTCAAACATTGTGAAAATGGACCATTTAGTTTTCTGTTATTTTCCGTTATATGTTTTTTAAAAAAAAGAAATAATAAACCATCAAAAAATTACATTTGTGGAGCTCAGGCATCAAACGCACACCTTTTACAAGATATTTTAAACGCCGTGTGTTACGCATTGCACAGCCTTGCTACCAATACTCTGTAACCTTTAAAGGAATATTTTTCAAATACCGTTTCACAAATTCTCAGCCATTTAGTAAAAGATAGTCTCCTTTATACTCAATACTCATTCAGTTTCAGATTACCCTTAACTTATATTAATTTAAACAACGTTAGAAATCTTTTTCAGTTTCAGTTGTTATTTTTAAACCTTTGCTCAAATATTCTATTCATATAATAATTCAAACTATTTGAAAGGCAACAGATGAAACTCTTTGATGGCAAGAAAAATATTTATGAATATTTTATTTAAAATAATATGGTAACAGGGTTGCAAGTAATTGTGTATACCAGTGCTAATATTAATTTTGTCTCAGGAACAGATTCTACCTGTGGAATGTAATCAGCTGTGAAAGTCAAGGATAAATGTAGTTACATGAGGATTTAAACTTTGAAATTGTCTTATTTTGGTTAATATGAGCAACAGGGATACATTGGTTAGAATGGCACACTTAATCAAGTTAACATATTTGTTTGTTAAAATATGATGATGTTAAATAAGTGGGTTTGACGATTAAAAAAGGTATGTATCAACAGAGTCAGAATAAAAAAAGTGGGGTTCTGAAGAGCTATTTTTCATATTAAATAATATTTTGGAATCACTTTTTCATCAACCAGATTCACATTTTGTAAAATTTACACAGCAAATGCTTGTTTTAAATTCATGGACGTAACTAAAATGGTCCAGGCTATGAGCAAAACAAATGAAATCACTTAAAATCATGCTGAGTTTTCATTAGGAAACAAAACAGTTGGAATAAAACAAGGTTTTTTCTTTTCTCTTCTTTTTTTGGAGAGGTGGAACCAGGATTTTGCAGAAAAACAGTAAACTCTGGGATTGACAGCGGTCAGAGGGATCACCAATAGCTTCCCCAATACCCACACTGGGAAACGATAATCATATCATGGGCTAGAATGTGAATTCACTGGCCCGTTTTATTTTTAATTTGAAGTGTGTACCATTTAAAATACAATTTGGTCCATATAAAACCCATGATAGGTCCAGTAAGATATTTACAGACCTTTATAGCAGTCAGGTAAATCCATGCACTTTGGCTACAGCTCTGTAAGAAGATTACCATACAACCAGAACAACATATTAATAATTGTTTAATGGTGAGCAGATTTCACAGGCACCTTCACCTACTTGGTATGTATATGTAGCCAGTTCAGTTTATTTCAGCATTAGACAGTCATCCAGCCAAGCCTGGTTGGCTGGATGACTGTCTGCATTGTCATGTGCAGTTATCTTGATGACAGCTACAACTGAACGGGCGAATGGAGATGTGTGAGCTGGGTTAGAATTTGCAGAGGGCCAGAGTGGTGGTTTTGGCACTGATTTTAGCACACATGCTAACATATTAATTCAGCAATATTCTGCTAGATTCTACATCTTGACATCTTCACATGGACTGTGTGCACAGGCAAAATCTTATTCACACTTCTGCATCCTTTGAAATGAACACAGGCATGGGAAGCAGTGCCACTGAATCATCATAATCGCAAAACAAGAGAAGACAGATCTGAGGGCGCCTGTTGGGTTCATTTGAAATCACTAATGTAACTCAACCCAGCTTCATGTTTCACTGTGTGTGTTTTAGTTAGTAAAAGACTGTCCGCGCCATCTGCTTCCCTTTCTGGTCAAGCATCCAGCAGATATTTGGTTTTATCTTTGCGTCCCCTTGGTAACCACTGATTTAGGCAATTTGTTTGTTACCAAGCTGTATAACTGATGCAGAAGAATTTCTTTGACACTAATCAACTGTAATAAACTAAACACCTTTCAAAAGTCCAGTCGAATAGCAAAGATGCAGAATTAAAGAAAATAAAACTAAATGAACTTTGATTTTCATGAAATAATGTCATGGTTTTGATGAGGAAAATGACATGGCAGACTAGATAAACAGCACAATGCAGTCCAGGTTTACATAAACAGCGTAACTCTGGGAAAGGTCGAACCTTTCACCAAGACACCTTTCAGCAAAGAAAATACCCAGTAGTTGACATGGTTACCATTTTTGTGCTTTTAGCATCTTCACTTCATTTCATTGAACTCATTATATTCCCATGTGTTAAATGAGTCCTTGAATATGTATAAAAATGCCTACTAGTATCTCAAGAAACCACTCTGACACAGAGCCACTTAGCTTGAAAGAAGAACAAATGACATGTGACACACAGCGAACCGCGCCAGTAAATATCTTTGATGCCACAGGCTGGATCTTTCTTTCCCCTGTTTGGCTAACAAACCGAGTCAAACGCCACCACGGGCTAATTTCTTCGTGATATCTGATTTGAAAAGGTGTTTTACAAAAATATAAGCCATATGTGTTGAAAGAGGAAAGTTAGTATATACTGAGGAGAATTCAACGTAAAGACAGAACCGAAAGAAGGATCCTGAACGCGACACCTTCAAGTCACTACGTCCCCGCAGCTCTCAAAACCAAACAGCAGCCTCAGAGAAAATACATCATTTCTTCCTTGTTGGAAAAAAAATCACATTACAATTCAAATGTGTTCATTTAAAGAGGCCTTTTTAAAAACATCTCCAAGGCATAGCGCGCCACGCAGTTCTTCGCTGTGGCAGGAAATGATAAATTATAAAAGGGGCCTTACTTCATTAGAGGGTGACATTATTTTGAGAACAGATATTGCGCTATGAGACAGAGTGTACAATAACACAATAACAACCATCAGCCTCCGCCGCCACCACTGCTGCCACCGCCGCCTCCCACCTCAGCCTCTTGCTGTTGACAACCCAGGATTGAATATCTTGTGGAGTGCACCGGAGTGAGCACTGTACACAATACTGTATTGCATTTGCAATAACACAAAAAGATATTTCCCAATGTAGGCCATAATTATTTCTCCCTGCGTAATTTAATCCACCGAGTGCATATTCAATTCCGATCCGGGTTTCTTGGTGTGCTGTGAGGTGTTCAGCGCGATTGTCTCTGAAATTGGATTATGATAACCTGTCACCGCTTTAATTCCATAAGATATTAGAGGTAGTGGTGGTGGAGCTGGGGAGTGGAGTGTATCAAAAAGGATGGCAACAGCGATTGTGCTGGGGGCTGCGGTGTTGAGAGAGATGTGTTTAATGCATGTTTCATTCTGTGTTTCCTCAGGGGGGTGAGGGGAATAATGTGTGTCTAGTCTGACCTCTCGACACACTTTATTTCCTGATCTCTGCCACAGCCTTTAAATATCCATTAACAGACACAGTGAAGGGAGTCCAGGAGGGTGGAGGTGGGGTAGTGGTGGGGCAGGGAGGGTGGAGGGCTCTAGAATACTCATTTCTGCTTGTTATGGACTGCCAACAGGTCTTCCTGCATTTCTCCTTGCTGTCCTGCTAATGGATGGGGTCAAATGGGTTTCTTCTTCTGTCTCCTGCTACAGTTTTAATCATCTTCAGCAGACTTGGAAAGCGTTTTTGATCCACATTATTTGCAGAAGGGTTGAAGGGTCAGTTTACCTGAATTGAAAAAGGGACATGGTCAGGGCAACTGGTGTCAAGCTATGCACACAGCTTTTGAACAATGTGTCAAGACACTGAAATATGAGCTTTGAATCAATGAGAGAAGCTACTGAACAGCAAATCTCAAATTCAGTCTTTTGAAATTAACTTTATCTATTTTTTTCTTTAAAAAAAAGAGAGAGAAAAAATACACTCAGAGAGTGAAGTTCTTCTACAAGGCCAAAGTCTGCCTCTCAATTTTGAACAAAGTGGTCTGGACTTCCTTTCATCAAATGGAAAGAACTGAATAAAAACTTTTCCACTTTAGGAGAAATTCAACAGCAACATCTCTTTCCTCACAGGATGACAGTTTTCATGCAAACTATGTTTTGAGTCAGAACCTTTGATAGCATCTGTGCTATTCTTCTCTTAGACTGATTGTCTAAAAATTATGTCAAAGAGACTGAACCAAATTTGATTTAGAGGTGGAGAACAGTAAAAGGATAAATCCTTTGTATTCTGGTATGGATCTGTTCTTTAAAAGTGCAAAATACATTACTATCCGAGTGTCCTTCGAGTTTACCAAACAAAACGTCATCTATGGAACTGATCTGAGAAGCTTCTGTCATATTTCAGGCCTGCATATAGGACAAAATACCATCCAAAGTTAATAAAGGGGAACCCTCCCAATGCATTTACCCTTGGAAAAAAAACCACGTCTTTATATATCTATCTGAGGTGTCGTCATTGTAGGTTCGGTAGATGTGGCCAAATGTCGTCTTTTTGAGGAAAAGAGTTAACTCGTGTTTGAGCAGAATGGATCTTAGGAGGTTAAAGGCTAGATCAGTGCCTTATAGTCTCTTTCTGCATTACTCTTGCCAGTCCTATGTTGCTTTCGTCCCGCTGAAGAATGCTGCTGTTGCTGGGGGTTGCGTGGTCTGTAGCAGTGTTTGAGTTGTGGGTACTGGGCTAAGAACAATTCACAAGAACACCAGGACCCGGTGTTTTGCAGATGAACATCGATTGCAACAAGATGGTCAATGTTCTCACTTCACCTCTCAGTGGTTTTAACGATGTGACTATCTTTGCCTTCAACCAACTGATTATGTGCTGCATCGGTTACCAAAGCATGCGTTTTAGGAGAGAGACAGAAAGAAATAACATCATCTTCTTATCTGACTCCAGTAAACTGCTAGAAGGAGCTGCAGACTGGTCATGGTAAGTTACTTTGATCCACTGTGGCTGGAAAGACATATCTCTCTTTGGTCATTGTGCCTGCTGTGCCTTCTCAACTGGACATAAACATATGTCTGACTTGTATTTTCCTCATCAGACTGCTAAACCAGCGGGCACTTGTGTCTTGTCCTCACCAACGTGTTGTAAGATGCAGGGATGCATGGTAGAAAGTCAAACCTGAACTATGAATATTAGTGAGCAAAGCCCCAGGTCAACAACCTTGGACCTTTTTTCTTACATTTATGTCCCAAAAAAAAAGAAGTGGATTTCCTACACAGATTTTGAAGTCACTTCTCAGTCATATCCTCTGATTTTTGCTTTTATGTTTGTTTTTTGCAAAGGGATGCATGTAAAGACTGTTTTAATGAATGCAAGTTACAGTGGATTACTACAGGTACTCATATTTATTGTGCAAATCTAGCTGCACTTCTGCTTTTAACAGTAGAGAACAGGTCAGTGACAAAACGGGCCAAGTAGACCTTGATGGCTTCGCCACAAGTACATTTAGTGCTCTTGAAGATCATGAATTCAGACAGGTGTTACATAAGACACTTATGTGACAACCTACCCATAGCCAGTCTAACTTGATAGCAGCCACCACAGCTGCTAGTGAATTAAAACCCACATAAGGAACTGCACAAGAACCATGACTGGTGGAAACATTGCTGTTCCCATTCATTCTCTCAAGGGTGCCTCTGGGGAAAGCACTGATGTGGAAACAGAAGTCACTACTGCACTAAATATCACTGTTGTCACCTGTCTACACTTTTTGACAATCACAGTTTCATTGCATTAGTCATTTTAATGTAACCATCCAAAGAATAACTTAAAGCAACAAGCAGGAAGATTTTACTGCTGTAATGAAATGATTATCTGTTATATTATTTAAGTTCAAAATATGGTATCGGGTTATCACATAGAATATGTATTTTATATGTTGGATTGCGCTCCCGTCAGTCGTGTTCATCGCTTGTTTTGGAAACATGGAGATTGGCAGACTGAATTGTGGGACCACATTTTCTTCTTTAATTAAATTCCAAAAAATGTCCAATATACTTGTCGCCTTCCCACAGATTTGAATTAGGAGCAGAGGGGCAAATGCATGGAACTTAATTTAAATAATAATATCGTTGATGGCTTTCTCCTGTGGAAATTTTAATAGTCACTACTTTGTGACTCATAAGCAATATATAGTCAATTGCCTCCTGTAAATCTTTCATTCAGACTTGACCATCTTGGACTGACAGTAGCATCAGCATATCTCCAGCACAGGAAAAAAAAAAGACTGCTGCTGTTGGCTGCAGGCAGCTTTGAATTTGGAGTCCTCCTGCTGACTGCAGGACAAGATGTTCCTCCAAAAAAGCAGCTGAATGACATCAAGGACTGCTGCAAAACCAACCAGGCCAGCAAGCCAACTTTAACCAAAAAAAGAAATGGAACAAAACGAGCTGTTCATAGACTTTTTGAAATAAGAGCAAGGGGGCTGTCTGCTAACTAAAAATGTCTGCAACTTAAAAACGTTCAAGAAAGTCCCCTAATATTATAAAGTATAGGTTTAGAACAAAAAAATGAATAAAAAAGGAACAGCAGTTGTAGGGCGAGGTGGTAAGACAAATCAGCTCTACCCCAAGTAACAGAAGTGCTTCATTCATACACCCAATGGATTGAAAGGAATAGTGAGGGCCGGTTTGGCACCAGCTGTTATGATCAGTGCAGGTTCAGGCTTTTCTTCCTTTCTCTTTCACTCTCAGGTAAAGTTGCGGGCTGGAGCTTTCTTGGGTCGACTTCCTTTTGAGGGCTTTCTCTTCTGCACCAGTTGTTGTGATCTAATTATGACATTGAAGACTCAATGGAGCTAAAACTCTTATGTTGGATTGTTGTCATTAATTTGATGGTAAATAGGCCATATTTATTATCAGCCTGCTTTCATGGGTTTTGTCTAGTAGTTGTATCCTCTCATTTACTCTATTACCTGAAGTCTGTGTGATCATTCCTAGATCCATGACCCAAGTTATCTCAAAGAGTTAAAGGACACTTACTGTAAACCTTACCTGAGTCAAACAGCCACATTAACTACAGTAAACTAAAGGACTTATCTGCAACTTTCAGTACCTGCCTGCCCACTCTCCTCAGATTCTCTCTGTGCTCCACTGGAAAGTCACCTGCCCACCAACAGCTCGTCTTGCAACTAAGACCTCAATCTCCTACTGTGAAATTTGCTAAATCTTTTCAGACTCATCATTTCCTGTCGTTTCCGAGGGAAACTCCAACTGTCAGTAGTGACAATGCTTTCCCAAACCACTTACCTGTTCTCCACAATTACACTCAACCTTTTCAATAAACCCTTTAAACTTGCTGACAGTTGTCTGAGTCTGCTCCTTGGATCCAATTTGTAGTTAAACATGACACCAGCAGTGTTGCAGGAGTTACTGAAACAGTGCTGAGAACAGCAGTGGACTGCCTTTGGGACTATAGTTCCACATTCTGAATCCCAAAACCTTTCATGTGATTAAATATGCTGGAAGGCAGTGGGGGTTCTGTATCAGGGTTTTCTAGGCTCTACCTAGATTAACTGCCTTCCCAGTCTAATAAGACCCATCTACCTTGTGGAGAAACATCCTATGTTAAAGCAGATAAGGAAAAGATGCAGTTTAAGGTTCTGGTCATTTTACTCAATTAGGGAGCCTTCCAAAGCAAAAATAACTATTAAAGCAAAATCCTGGCCTTTTTAAAATCAGAAGAATGATGTCATCAGTGAAAATCAATTTATTCACCTAATCTCAAAGACTGTACTCAAATGACAAAATAAATCAGTTCTTCTCTTGACTTCTCCATTCATTGTTTGCAGCAGAGTGACAAAATATGCAAAGTCTTTGCAACAGCATACTGTGGTGTTTACGTTAAAAACGTCTTTAACTTTTGTCATACAGCAGGCAGCAAACCTATGTGCTCCAGGAGATCCCTGAATGCATACCTAGAATATATTCTTGCATGAAGAATGAGTAGGCGTCTCCCCAGACTCGCCCTAAGCTATGCAACAGCATGCAATTCACATCAAAAGGTGCCAGTGGATGTCACTGGCTATTTTTTTTTTTTTTTTGCCTTCAAACGAAACAGAGCTACTGTCTTGCTCCCAGTGGTGTAGTTTAGAAGAGGAGGCCCCATGCGTGGAGCAGAGTGTCTCAGTGCAAGTCTGCTTCACTTGTCTGACTCTTTATACTGAAAGAAGAGAGACGGATCATGACAGACACTATGATCCACGTCAGTTAGCATCCGACTGAGCCGGTACAAAAAAACGTGTGCTACATGTCTCATGTTTGGTTCCGGATTGTCACAGAGATGTGAGGAGTCCATTGACAAGCCTCTATCTGAAGGCCAGTTTTTAATAGTTCTTTGAATAGCAGGTCACAGATGACAATGACCACAAATACAGCACAGCTGTTGAATTTTGCATAATTATTTTGTAAAAGCCTGCAGCTCTGCCTTATCTGCATATAACTCCTCTGCTTGTGATATGATCTAATCTAGTCATCAGTTTAAGTGCCAGATTTGAATCAAACCCATTAATTTAGGCACTGTTTGATTTGACTAACTGCTTCTTTAAATCTGCATCAGCGCTAATGATACATTTGTGCTCAATTTGTTAGGCGACTATGTTGAGTTGTGTTAAGAGGCCTGTAGGTCTAATGGTCTGTGCTTACCTATGCTTTAATGTGTTCTGAGTAATCCCACTTCCATCACAGCCCTCTAATCAAAGACAGAGTTAAATGGATGCATGATAAATAGACTTTTTACTTCTCTCATTACACACTGTCTAAAGTGGACCTAATGGCTAATCGCTTTAAAATCAGCCATATTTCCATCTAAAATCAACATTTTTAAAGCTCTTATTCCACTTGCTTCCTTTTTCTTCAGGTTGTGGCTGTCATTCTTTTCTTCAAAAGCAAAAACAGGCTTGTTTCAAATTATTGCAAAGCCATACAGAGGTCGAAAAGCCACAGGCCTTTATAATGCCAACAGTCAGAGAAGATTAAAAACCCTCTCTGTGGCTTCCCTTTTTTCATCATGGCAGATACATCACAAAGGTGGGGGTGGGGGCAAGGAAATGGCGCTTGTTTCTTTTTCTTCAGAGAGCCGATTTAGCAGTTGGCACCACTTTCACTCTGCTGAGTCCTCCTCCTCACAAGGCATTTTCTCTCTATTTGATGTCTGTGTCAGTTTCTTTCTGTCTCTCTGTCTTTCTCTAATTTAATAATCTGCTTTGAACTTTATCGTGCAAAGGCCTCACTTTGCTGGCCGAGCAGGCAGGCGAAGCAACACGCAGTGAGTAGGGTTGTCTTCTGGGGTGAGGGGGGGGATGACAAACGCATCTCGCCTTGTCCTTTATTTGCTGTGAAAAAGGCAAGTATGTGTGTGTGTGTGTGTGTGTGTGTGTGTGTGTGTGTGTGTGTGTGTGTGTGTGTGTGGAGACTTGAAGCTCAGGCTCCTGTGGTTTAAACCATCTGCAGCTGGTGCCAAGCATAAAGCACCAGCGGTCTTAAGATTGATCATGTTGTCCTTGCTCTATGTTACATATCAACTGAGCAGAACTCAAATTAATTCAAAACAGGAGGCTTTTCAGACGCTTTTTCTCGAGAACTTCAGAGTAAGTACAATTATCTTTTTTTTCCATTTTTTCTTCATAAATTATACAATTTTTAGATGTCAGTAAATTTCTATATTGATTGCAGTCAGTGTTTTGGATCTGGTTGCCAGATTAACCATACAAACACAAAAATGTGGATTCTTTGAACAGTGTTTGGTGAGTTGCTGCAATGTATAATAATTTATTTCTTTATAAATGTGTACTTTCAGAGTCTATTGTCACCTTTGTGGTTGCATTTCATGACAGGATCTTATAAATCTTTGCTTAAAGAGATGCATTATTTTTTACCCTAATGAATAGCGTAATAACAGTGGGTTAGATCGCATTACAACAAGGGTCAGTTATATTAAAAAACACACACACTGTTCCATTAACCTTTGATGCAGTATGTCTTAACCTCCACCAGGTCAATGCTAAAGGGTTAAAGCTAGAGTCAGGGTTAGGTTCACATCAAATTGTGCTCATTAAACAGATATTCTTCTCAACTCTATTGCTCTATCATTACATGTAAATACACCCCAAATCACAGCACATCTGTTGTCTTTAACTTGTGGTATATGACAGAGACAAAATTAGGACCTTTAAAATAAACTGAGTAAAAATAAAAGACAGTTACATCCAGAGTCCTGATTAATTCACTTTACCCTGATTTTTGTATTTTCTGTTACTTACTTTCTGATACTGCAGTTTTAATACCCCCCAGAAATGATAGGCAGTCCCACAGGCAGAGTTTAGATAGAGCCCAAACTGCTAACACTAGCAGCATTAGCATCCAAGCTTCCTTAAAAGCCTCTTAAGGTAATATAGCTCAGCAGTCACCCTGCTTGACTTTTCAGTAGCTCATCACACAGAAATTACAGTGTAACACACTTGATAATATATATACTATTATTATCATCACTGTTATTATAGAATAAAATAGTATATCATCTTTTGTCACAAAAGAGTAAATATGACTGCCAGTAACAGTGCGTGTTAGCCTTCAAGTGTAGAAGAATATGATTTTTTTAAGCTTTTACGAGTTGTTAAATTTAAAGCATCAGTGCAGCTGTCTTGTTGAAGTGGATAATATTTGGTTCAAGAATGAATAGTTTCGAGATGTAACTAGCTTTCATTTGAATTGATTTTAATCCTAAACTGAATATCAGCTGAATATAACATCCAAGTATTTACACTTAATATTCACTGGGGAGCTCTCTTGTAAACAAATAGGCACACACATGGTGTTTCCCATCATAATATACCGTTTCCATGATGATGTGTTGCACCTCTCTTCAATGACATGTAATTTGTATTACGATATGCCATATGGATGAAAATTACAGCATATATTTTTACGTCTTACATGTTCTTTTCAAGAAAAAAGTGGTGCCAGTTTTGAGTTTTTCTAAAGATAGGAACATTCTATTCTTAGGAAATTATTCAACCGCAAAGCTGAAATCAAAAAAGGTTTGGCTTTCGTAAGTGGATTTCATTAGATGCTGCTAAATGCTTGCAGACTGTCAGTGGTATGTCAGTAAAAAGTGTTTGGCATGTTTTAAACAGCAGTCTGATAAAATTTCCTGGGCACAGGGGAGCCTTTTATGAATACAGTCAATCAGCCAATCTGTGCTGAGGTGTGTGATCGCTTTGGCCCTATCATGACCTTTTCTGAAAACAGCATGTGTATACATGCAAACGCTGCGTCTACCACTGAGAGTGGAGTTTGCCGAAAGGGGCAAAGATGAAAAGAGCTTGATCACAGGGAAGAGGTTTGAAAGGCGAATGAAGAAAGTTTGAGTGAGGCAAAACACAGACTTCCCTTTATGAAGCGTTATGAAGAGTAAAAGGCAGAGTGACAAGGGAGCAGGTGTGAAATTAAAGAAGCTGGGAGGATGTTACGTCCCGATCTAAGGGTACAGGAGCACAACATAAGGGTTAAAAAAGGGTGTACCCTCCCCGGTTCCCAAAGCCAGACCCAATAGCCAGTCTACTGTTAAAGGTGAGATTTATTGCTACACCAACAAGACCAAAACTGAAAGCATAAACTCCAGGATGAATAAAGCCCACAATAAAAAACAAAATAAGCTATTCCAAAGAAGTGCTACCTAAACCCTACATGAAAACAAAACCAAACAAAAGACACGCATTACCCTTAAGTCCCTAATTTAACAAGAGAAAACATACAAAATAAATAGGCACTTCTCCCCCTCTGCGTCAGTGCTATTTACAATATTATAAACAAAACCTAATTGTTTTCAGAACACACACAAGATCAAGCACTGCAAGTCTGGAGGCAGAGGACCAATCTGCTGATCCTGCCATTTGCTGCCACGGGAACAACTGCTGGAGACAGTGTTTTTGAAACGGCCAGTTGAATCAGCAGCTGCCAGGTCAAAGCCAGCCCAAAACAGATCGCCCAATCAGAAGGAGAGCCTGCAGAGACTCTTAAGGGCACAGAACACACATATACAACACAGTCCACACATACTGACACACACTGATTCAAAATATAGCTTTGCATTCTAGTCAAAAACACAAGGCGGTGGTGATTGGGCTATTTTAAAGTGGTTGTGTTGAAAGGCATTGAATTAGGAATCAACCCAGTCAATCACAGTGACACTAAGGCAATTTCTTTGCTTGCATTGAACTCATCAGAGGAAATTGTGCCAGCGGACGTACTCGCAGGGGTAGAAGTAGCATTGTGTTGCGGGAAGGATCCAACTCCATAACCCTTATGAGATGCATAAGCTCAACCTCTTTGGTTTTAGTTTCAAGTTCCACCTCTTTTAGGTGAAGGGCCAGCTTGAGATCCTCCATAACCATTCCAGCCTGTAACAGACTGGCTAGGTCAACGTTTGGCAGAAGCTCCTTCTTCAGAAGCTCCTTCTGCCAATTCTTCTGAATGGCAGAAGGAGCTTCCACCCCTGTTGTCATCCTTCGACTGAAAACTTCTGGGATGGTTGTGGCAGCTTTTGCTTCCACTTCCAATCTCCAGAAGCACCAAACATTTGGGGTTTTGTCTTTCCAATTATGCCCCTTTCCACTAGCTGCTCTGACAGACATTGCTTAATCTTTGGCTTGCGTGCATTCAATGATACACCAACATGTAAAAAATTGGACACCAACAACAAATCTGCCTTTGTGCATCGGGCAAGTTTATCAATGTTGTGCTGTTGTGCAAAATCACCTAGATCAGATGTCATTGTGGCTAGGCTACCTGTCTCACTACAAGAAAACTGCCAACCAAAGGCTGTACACGACCTACAAAATGATGAGCAAAAAGACCAAAATAAAGAAACAGACAAAAAAAAAAAAAAACGGACGAGCCCCCACTTTATGTTACAGCACGGCTCAAAAGACACAAGATAAATATGGAGACTAACACCAGACTTTCACAACGAAGAGGTTTTATTTTACATTTCATAACAAATTAGCTAAAACAGTTGGTACCGCAAAGCGCATTAAGACAAAAACTGGTGTGCCCCTGAACCTCAAGCATGCATTTATCCACACCTCACCAAGTGGGGTCAATTCAGCCCAGGTAACACCTGCAGGCTCCTGTACCGCCACTGGAAAGCGAATAGGGGTTGCAGAGGGGTGTACCAGCAGACACAAAAGTCTCAGACATAAGGTTCAGTGAGTAAACAGTTCTTAAAGTAGCAGCAGATCCAAATGGATCACTGCAAAATTACCATCTTACAACAATTCACTGCATGCTACCTGCGTATTTGATCATGAATTTTCTTCAGGGCTTTTGCTGTGTAACTAATTATCAAACAGGATCTCTGTGGGATATTTTGCTTATTGACTTTTTGTAATACAGATTTTAAATTATTTTAAAAAATCCTTCTGATATATCCATAATAACATGTTATTATTTGTTTAGCACTCATGGGTGATAAGCAACTGAAATCAGAGCCTTGTTTCATATGTTTGTGTTGTCAAAACAGTAATACAAGAGAAATTCCCTGCCCTGCAGTATTACATTACAATTCTTTATTGTCTATTGTAACAATGGTGGTGGATGGCTGCCTGGCCTTGAGCATGGTTCTGCAGGAGGTTTTTCCTTCCTACTGTCACCAATTGCTTGCTCAAATGGGGTTTTTTGGTTGCTGGGATTTTCATTCATTGCAATTCACACTTATGCACTCTTTTGGTACTTTACAGTATAACAACTGTGTATTTACGTGTTCCATTATCAGATAGACAAAGTGAATCAACATATTCCACTGTCATAGACATAAATATTTTCTTATAAAACTCACTTCAAAATAAATGCTTAAAAGATAAATCCATAAACCAATCAGCACTATCTTGATTTGTACACTGAATTGAGGGAAAACGCTTTATGGCAGAAAACAAGCAACTAAAACAATACACGATAAAGGTGGAGCTAATCAGTAGCATTACAACATTAACTAACATGCTACCCATAGCATGCAGCTAAAGCCGTAAACAAATATTCACAAAAATTAAATTCATTAGACTACCATTGCTTGTGTGCTTTTACTTCCGACCTTAGTGACCAATCTATGCAATATATCGGGTGTGACTGCTTTTACTTTCTATTTCTGGCACGATACTAACCTGCAAGCAGGAAAGAAATGATTAGGCAGGGAGACGTGGGTTGTCATTGCTGAATACTCTGCCATCACGAGAAAACAGCGCCTAGCATGCTTCGAACTACTAACAACAGGCCAAAGCATGGGCTCACACTGCCACCTACTGGTAGCTGATGGAGCATCAGCTACAAATATCCTGGACTAGTTACCAGGTCTATAGTTAAAACTAGTTCATTTAGGGCATTTTCAAAGGAAAATATGACTTACATTTAAAGTAAAATAGCTTAAATATAAATTAATTTACATACATATGATTGCACATTAGTGGGTGTCACACATAGTTAACTATAACTACAATGAAATGTGCTGGGGGCAGTAGGCACCTTGAAGACAAATGTTCTGTGTTTACGGTTTATGTCATACTTTTTTTATTGTTTCATTACAGCTCAGAGAGTAAGTGTAGAGTGTTTGCTGTCGGCATCTTCCATGCACACAACGGGTGACCGCATCAATCTGCTAGCAACCAAAGCAATGGTATTTTTCATAGAGCACCCTCTTTCTAACTGATGTCACCTGGTGATGGACAGCACCCTCCAGTAACCACTCACCAACTGGTCAGAGATACACATTTTTCCATAGTAACCAGTGGTTACTGGATGGGGACTTGCTGAACAGTCTCAAGGTCTGTCTGAATGGGGCTTTAGCAAATTGATTTCACAGTGACCTCCAGCAACTGCTCACAGCCAGTTGGGGAGCAGTCATTTTATCCTGTGTGACTCAGTACTGCTGCAGAAAGTATTTGTTAAGGTTGGGTTCTCATGTCTAAAATCAAGAAATTACTTCTTCACGGATCAAGTGTCCTAATCATGTTGACTCATTATTTTTTCCCAGTGTCTTTTGTTAATGGACACACAGCCATGTACCGGATATTCCTGTGATGGTGCTGCAATGTGGTGGGAACACTAAAAATATATTAAAAATATAAAACTCTTTTCTGGAACAAATATCAAGCATTTCAAGTACTTTCTTCATTAATTAATACAATATAATAAATATATCATCAAGTTAGGTTTGCTGTTAGCCAAATGTAGGTGGTTTGCTAGTTATAGTTTTTAAAAGCATTAACTAATGATCAGACAATGTCACTGGTGAGTTGCAATGTTGATCTTGCACCAACAATATTCTGATGATGCAGGAACAACAACAGGAGGATATCCTCCTGTTGTTGTTCTTGCATCTGATCAGATCGTGCAACACACAGATGTCACACGAAAAGTGATTTGGTTCTGGAAAATACAAATTCAATCTAAGAGACATCCAGGAAACATTTTGGTTGGTTGCTTAAATCATCTGAACTGGTGATTCAGTATGGAGGAACATTTAAACTTATTTTTTTGTTTGCTTGTTTTTTTTCCTCCATGAAAGTATCAAGCGTGATGCATTTATCAAAGATACATTGGAGTCATAATTACATGGATCTTACCAGATGTCATTGTATAAATGTTTCTGATGAGATATATCTACCTCTAAAAAAATCAGTGTAATGCAGATGTCTAACCCAAAGATACAAGTGACTGATTCACTGCTGGCATCAGCTGGCTAGCTCTGAATCTGTAGCAAAATACAGCATCTCCTCCCTTTTACAGATTGCAGTGCTGTAACCAGGGGCAAGTTCATAGAAAGTACAGTGACAAGTTTTTGGATCTGAGCTCAGAAAATGTGCCGCTTTTGCATTTTTAATTGGCCTCTGATGTTTCTTCATTTGCTCTGTTGAACTCTTCCAAATTATCTGCATAGTGTGATGACCTTGCTTTACCTTCTGGAGGGCTCACCGAGACATGATTAAACTAGGGCTTTACCAATAAGAAAAGATAGTTAGATATTAGACATACCTCAAGAAAAACCTCAAGATAAACCTTAATTTAGATATATTAACTGAGGATTCAAAGTATAATATTCAAAGTTAAAAAATTGTGAATGGCATTTTTAAAGATTAGCATGAAAATATGAAAGTTGAAATGTTTCCTCTGGTAAATAAACAAAAATGATAACTGTATTTTTATTCAACTTTCTTGTGACACAAACTTGATTTATGTCTGCATAAGTGCACAATCCTTAATGTACTGTTTGTTAAACTCAATAGGACCTGGAGAAGCAGCCTTTCTGCCATTTTACTTTAGTGGTCAGTTGTGTGGAAAGCTCGCCTCTCAACAACAATGGTAAATAACAGCATGCGATAATTAGCAATAGGAATACAAAAGCTAAGTGTAGATCGGAACAGCGTTAAAGTGTGAAAGCAGATCAGCAGGATTAAGGGCAGGGGAGCTAATCAAAATGCAACTCGGTTAAGTAAGGTTCACACTTTTTAAAAACAACAGCTATGTACACACAAGCAGTGTTTCTTTGTGCATTCATCCCTCCTGTTCATATTGGCCATTAAAAGATCCCTGCAGACTGAGGATTGTTATTGTGGAAGATTTGTCTAACTCAGACTACCGCGGCCTCCTATCATCTTCAGATAATTATGGGACTATATTTTTAAACCGAATAAGGACAGAGGATTTTATTCACTCACAGAAAAATATTTTTTTGTGGTGGCCAGTATGAGCAGGAGGCATGATTAAAGCAAGCATATGGATGTAGTCTTAAAAAAAATGACAAGATATCGTTACACCACTGAACAAGATGTAAAACAGCCTAATTCCACATACACTCCACTACATATGGGCTCCCAGTCTTATACTTCACTACATACATATTTATAAAAATATATTTAATAAAGTTGAGCAAGTTAATCAGAAATCAAAGTTTCGATGCAAAAACGTAGCACCGGTGGCTTGAAGAGTTTGCAGCACACCTTACACCCAGCAGTCATCTAGTAAGCAGAACTGATCTGAGCAGGCACAGCGATTCAACACACAGGGAGAGTGATGCCTTGAGGTAAATGAAAGGTGATGTGAGTGTGTATAGATTGTTTTGTCAGAGCGAGATTCTGCAGATTCTCTGTAACGGGTGCCACGTTCGCTCTCCTTACCCATTCAGGATGATATGTCGGAGACCTGACTGTGAAATAAATTCAACAGCAAGATTAACAGAGATATAACGGCAGGTGGGGAAGAAGACACAAATACAAAGAGGAGGAAAAAGTGGGTGGGTGAACACCTGAGCAAGCTGCCAACAGTGACAGTATGAGAGATTTGATTCCTACTGTAGCAAATCTTTTATACTGTAAGGAATTTTGAACTGAAAGAAATGAAGGGGGGAAAAAAGAAAATGTGGAAGTAAAATAGGTGGAATCTAATGCCAAAGCGGAGCACATCTACAACTGAAAGCAGTCTCTTAATACTGAAAACTAAAAGCAAGACGAAGCGCAGGAGTAGCGCAGTCAACAACCTTTTTTCACTGATGACTGCTTACTGAAAATTGCCAGTGCAAATTTTCCAGGGTACAAATGAATCTAAAATTCCCAAACTGACAACCCAACACATAGCAGAGCAATTTACAACATCTGAAGAATTCAAACCTGTTGGTTAACAATTAATATTAATAATTACATTTGAAAACTGTGGCACTGCTTTCAACAACACATGAAAAGCAATAGTTTTCATTGAAATCACACAGGCATCATATCAAAGAACCATTTCATGTAAAATCAGTCAAGTTTTTAAAAACACACCATTTCTCTATGGTATTTCAAGAGTTACCTTCAAGTCAGTTTTAGTCAGATTTTACTTCTTTTTTTGTGTTTATTGATAATATTATTGTCACTTTTATTTATTTTGCAATTTGTTTTTACCTTTTTTGATTAATATGCATTTTTGTATTTCTTTTAGGTCCAAAGTTTGATTTATAAATTTGAGATTTTTGAGTTCTCAAAGGTCAGAATCAGGAGGTATCTATGTCCCCCTTGTCTTCCATGACCCCCCTGCAGTGGCTTAGTGCCCCGACAGAGGGGCCCGCCCCATAGTTTGAGAACTACTTTGTTACAGCAATATGGTTACGTAGCTGATTGGACCAAATCAAGGAAAGAAAACACATTGTCAGAGAAGCAAAGCATTTTAGCTAGGATAGTCAGACGCTGGCACATGATAAGAAAATTGTGACAAAGAGCAGTCGGCCACACAACATCAGTGATTGGGATATTGTTTGATTTCTAAAGCTGGATGGACAACAGAGTGATTGCAGCTGCAAGATATGCAGAGGGGACCTGTGCAGATGAAGACAGGAATATAATAACTCTTTCAGCCATTTGAGAAGTAAACATTTGCAGTCTTGGAAAGCCAAAACAGACAAAATGAACTTTTACAGCATTTGAAAAAGTATAAATGTAGGGGAAAAGTTAGAACTTTTATTGTGACGATTTCCAAACTATTCTAATTTAGGATAAGAACTACTGCTACAGTGTTTTGAAAATCTGCATTTTAGCCTTTTGGATTTTAAGAAAGCTATGTGTGGTTATAGTTCATTCACTTTCACTGTCCAAAGCAGATAAGTAGGAATGTAACTTCTACTCGCTTTACAATGACATTGTCTAGCTTTTTCCCTAACATGACGATTTCTCTTAAAGATGTGACCGTCGACGCTGCCAACCACCTGTTTGATTCAGTTTATTCATAACATCGCTTTGGGTAATTCAGTCACATGATAGAGGAAGAACAGTGCAGTGAATTGTGGGACTGTGATGACCATGGCACGGACTCGGTGGGTTATTTCAAGCTCTGCCTTTAACCTTTCCATGCAGGTGCTGAGATTTCTGACCTTTACACCGTGCAGTTCCCTGCTGCCTTTGAGTGCTTTTGATAGTTATGGAGTGGAGCTCTCAGCATGTGTATGTTCAATGTGTATGCACTTTTATAGTGTATAAGTGTGTGCTTGTATGTTTCAAGTGTATGACCTTGCGTGTGTGTGTGTTGATTCTGTGGGTCCTACAAAGGCATCCGGGCCTTGCGCAGGAAACTCGATTTGACACGAGCATAGTGAAGATTACCTGTGTCCAGACAGTTACTGCCTTACAGACAATACGAACCGCCATCACTCACTTTTAAAGGTCAATGTGCTGAAACAAGGGGCTTCACTAGGCCAGAAATAACCTTACAAAAGACCCACTGGGTAGAAAAAGGGAGAGAAAAGGGAGATAAAGGTAAGGAGAGACACAGACAGAGAAATAGTGGGTGGCAAAGCCCAACACAGCAGGTGTCTGTCAACATACCAACCAGCTTTACCTCTACCAGCTTCAGCCAACATGTTTGTCTTTTAGTGCATATCACAGTCATAGCTTTGGTATAAAATAAACTGTCCTGATTATTTTCCAGTAACTTAACAATTACCACTGATCAGCTACAACCTCAGACTCATTTAAAGACTAAGTAGATCAAATATCAGCTACTTCTGATTGCCTCGTCTCTCCTTTATCATTATTATTACTTAGTGGTCTGCTTCAGTGATAGCTCAAGTGAGTAAACTTAGTAAATGAACCTCTTTCTTCTCAGTTATGTGTGGCCTAAGCTGTTCCTCTATCTGTTCTGGGTTTTTGTGTGTGTGTGTTGAGCTAGACTGATGAGTTGTACACAAAGAATCTCATCAGTGTGACGAATGTGCACACTTATAATTTCATCGCATATTTTATCCCTGTTATGTAGAGGCTGCAAGGCCTTATTCATCTGATTGCTTCATTTAGTTGCTTTTGTCCCATCTGAAACAAAACTAAACCCAAATATGTGGCGTTGTCTTCTTTCTCAAACCAAACAAGTGTCGTGGGCAGGTGGAGTATTCCCGGGAGTTGAACCGTGGTCTCTATCTGAGAGAGATCTCTGTTGGTTGTTAGAGATGAGAGAAGATTCCTACTTATAGGGGCTGCTGGTGGGCAGGCAGAATAGCTCAGGGGTGCGAGAGGGTTGGTGGAGAATGTGTGGACAGGTGAAAAAGGTGAATCTGTGTTCTTCTGTCTTAACAGGTTAGTCAAACTATAAAGTTCAGGGATGTTTCACAGGCGGTCTCTTTAGAACTCCTCAATGAAACATGGGTCAGGAAACAGGAACAAAGTCTCAACCTTCAAACACGTTTCTGGAGAACAGATGAAAGTACAGTTACTGCAAGCACTAGCGTGTTATACCAACCAGGCAGGCTTAGTTAGCACTACAGTGCTGATGACGACCTGGCAGAGATGACACCAGCTGATCCTTAAAGGCACCGTGTGTAAAATCTTACCGATGTTGCTGTATTGGAGCGTGCAGTCAACTGAATTTAGTGTTCTTACCCCTGTCGATGCAAGGGCATCATTTACCCTGGAGGAGGCTGTAAAACTTTGCGAAAGTCTGACACAAGTTAAAGAGTAAGGCTCAGCTCTGTCTGGTGACAACAATACTGAAGTTAGTTGTTGAGGATATAAAGTGTACTATAATGTTGCCAATCTAGCCTCATACATCCACCTCAGCCACTTTATTCAAGATGGTGGAGTAACATGGCAGCTTCCACAAAACGGCGCTCACTCGTTGGTATTTTTCATGAATGGGCAAAGAGAGATCACTGGTATCAGGGACCAAGCAGTAAGGCATTGAGGACACAGGTGTTTAATTCAAAAATGGGGTTTTATTGAGCCAAAAGTTTAAAAAAATAATTAACAAAGCCAAAAACCTAAGCAGGCAGACCAATAAAAGAGGTCAACTCGATAAATTAAACTCAAAATAACAACTAACAAAACCTCAAAAACAAAGAATAGAATAGAATAGAATGAACCTTTAATTGTCCCACAAGGGGAAATTTGGGTGTAACAGCAGCAAGACATAAGACAAACTGACCTGCTGAAATGTCACATGAGGGAACTCAAATACTGGCTTAGTACTTAGTATTAAACCGTATGGCACTCAAGGGGGGAAAAATAGCTGCCACATGACCAACACAAAACAATTAAACAAACTCTAAACACCCCCCAGGTAATGAAGCATGTGGTTCAGTCCAATGAGGCTGTCACACCTTTGCCAACCAGGAAGGAGAACCCAAATCCCCAGGTAACTCAACACAGATGTATTAATTGTATTAATACCATATAAAACAGAACTTTGACCTTGCAGTGTGGATATGAGTGCACTCCGTATAAACAAAGTACTGATGGAAAAAAATAAACTAATTTAATAAAGAAACAATGTATTTGACAATAAGTAAAATATATTTAAAGTAGTGACTGCACAGTAAACGAAAGTGAAGCAACTAGTGATGAGGTGTGGATCTTACCACGTGTGGCTTGCCATCACACTGGTCCACAAACTACCTGAGAGTTAAGAAAAAAAGAAGAAAACATCCCACGCTTGCACAGCCATAACAGCTCCTGAGACATGGATGTTCAAAACGGAACAAAACAGAAGTTCAAGTCTGGTTTAAAAAAATGCTTTAATTATGTAATCAGTGTTTTTTAAATAACAACTTGGCTAACAGACAAATCTGATACCATTTTTTATGTTTTTTGTGGTTATTAATTCTCACATTTTGCTAGGAAAATGACAAAATTTTTCTTATAACTCATGACTGTTATTTTAAACTCTTTACAGGCCTTTATCACACTGTTTGTGCCTTTAGGCAGCACAAAACATATGACATAGTAGTCAATAAGGCCGATATGTTGTAACTGATGTTCAGATGAAATATTTGTGCATACACTTCTATACATAAAACAGAAAGTACTGAGTTTATTTTTCATCTGTAAAATAAGATAACGTCTTGGTCACAAAATAATAGTAAATATCAATTATCTACCTGACCATATTAATAGGAACACTACTCTAAAAAAGAACATTTTAAAATAATTCTATTCTTATTTAGCCAGCAACAAAATAACTAACAAGAAGTCATCCTTAATGCACAACTTTGCTACAACTGGGACAAAACTGCAGCTTGTTTTGGAAACTCAAAGCAGCTAGGCTTGCTCATTAACCAGAACTTCTGGGTGTTATATGTTTGTGTCAGCCAACTACACATTTGCTGCGCTGTGCAATAGAAATACAAGTTCCAGTGGTTTAATGAACCATATGGTATTTATGAAGCATGTTGTGTTTCTGACAGATAGCATACCTGGAGCACAATTACTTGGAATACACAGAGGATGCGAAATGTATCCGGTTTTTAAATGGCCAGTATCAATCCTTTAAACATAAACCTGCAAATCAGCTTAGGACATCACTATTTTTCTTTATGTGTATGCAAGCAAAGGAATTTCTGAATCCCACCCCACCCCCAAAAGCCAGCATCCAAGGAAAATTAAGTGTGGTCAAAACAACACAGCAGGTATCTACTGAGCCTTTGACCTGTCTTTACCTATGCCTGCTTCAGCCAAGATACTCTCTTTTAGTATAAAGCATGGTCAAGTCAAAGAGCAAGAATGATTTCTTAGTCATCTTCCTTTGAAAATAAACTAACTAATACATTTGTAAAGGGTTTTAACATTTTGAACTAGACGCAAGAGGTGCTCACAGATACTGACCGAGAACCTCCTCTGTATGGATTGCAAATCATTTAATCACATACAGAGTAGACATGGGCAAAATATGGCCTGAGGGTCAGAAACAGCCAGTGGACCCTGTCGGTCTGGCCTTCAATAGCCTAAAAGGGAAACAATAAAACCTTTTAAATGGGTTAAAGGTATCAACGTGTTTTATTGTGATGAACAACAAGGCTGCACAGATTACAGCTGACACATAAACATGGTCAATGTTGTGGTGCTTAGAAAGAGCTTAAAGGCAGAGAATACAATTTTATAAATTAATGGGTGAATGTGGTTTGTGCAATATAAAAAACTCACACTACGATGGATGTATCAGCAGAAATTTGGAGCTGAGTCACTTGCACAAGGACGCTTCGACATGTGCACAGGAGAAGCTGGGGACGATTGACTTTCTGACCGGTAGACAATCTGCTCTACCTCCTGTGCCACACCCACACATCTGTCCTCCGTGCTGCTTGTTTCAACATTGCCTCATCTCAACCCTAGCACCATCCTCTTTTACACCAACCTTTTGCACCTCCTCCTTCTCCTCTGTGCTCCTTCTCGTGTCTGGCAGCTCCATCTTCAACATCCTTTGTCCACCATCCCCCCTCTGCACAGGTCCAAACAATTTTCACCTGTCTAATTTTGTCTACAAACTCCTCAACCTTTCCCTCTGATGTAGTCATTTCTAATCTTGTCCATCCTGCTCGCTGCCAATGAAAATCGTAGCATCCTCGAACCATCCACCTCCAGCTCCGCCCCCTTGCTTTTTGTCCGTACCACTTTCTCCAAACCACACACGATAGCAGTTCTAATCCTTTTCATTTCACTTTTGCTGTAATCCTTCTGTCATTTATATTCATGAAAATGACAACCAGAATTATTAGACTTGAGAATCAAAATGACAGCCTGACTCTTCTTTTAATGTATTCACAAAGCAATCAAGCTACTGTTGAACAAGCAGAACATAAACTTAAATATGACATCGCTGACTTCCAGCAGTCACCTTCTTGCTGATCCACAGCTGCTACATGAGGCTGGTGCTGAATGAGGCTGATAAACAGAATTGTTTTGACTAGACGCGAATGCTCGGCTGTGAAGCTAGCACTAATGGGATCTCAGTTTTATCGCGAAGAGTCACGCCGTACCTGACTCTCCCGGTGATTTTAATGGCAGCATTTAATCTCAGTCTTACATTAAGAGTCAGGTTGCCCTGTTCTTCGTGTTGTTTAGCAGTCTCTTCCTCCAGCATCTCCAGGTAGTTGGCAGATCAGTTTTATAACTTTTCTAATGATACCATGCAAGTTACATTACTTGTACAACTTTTTAATGAGTGCAATACTGTTGAAATAAATATTTATTTTGGGAGATTTTTCCTTTTATTTCTACCATTTGGAGGCTAATGGTCACTGTACTGTATCACAAAGGACTAGTCTTTGATACCGGGCACACATTTAGATTTGAGCATAGAAAAAGTCTGAAACTGGAAATTTGATATAAGAACACAACAACAAGTAGTGTTGTTTCCCTTAAAGATAGAGCAAGGAGCTGAGTCTTTCGGGAGGGGTTCCAGGTAGAGCCCCTACTAGTCCAAATCAAAAGGAACCAGTGGAGGGGACTCAGGCATCAGACTAAGATGCCTCCTGGACTCCTTCTATATGTCTCGTATATTCTTACAGTCCTACTAGGAGGCGGCCTGGACATCTTTTCTTACACTATGGACCTGGCAAGCTAAACCCAGAGAAGCAGCAGAAAATGGATGGACGGATAAATATTCTACTAATTTTGGTACCACGTCTCCATACATCAGAGCTCAATCTGTGTTTGTACCAAAATACACTTATTCTGCCACTCCCAACACCCACCCATATACATGCACACACACACAGACATACTCGCAGCAATACTAAATCAATACGTCTTTCAGCGGGCTGCTGTTGTGGCTTGAATGTGAATAAACAGTCATACATTTTAGCTGAGGATCGATTGGGGTAGACAGATGAATGGCATACAAAGACACCTCTGAACAGGACAGAAAGACCTCTGTGTATGTGTGTGCGCGCTAAAGTGTGTGACTTTTCCCAGCTTCTTTCTCTTACTGTTACACAGTGTCTCTCACCCTCATGTCTCCAAGTGCTCTTTCAGTCTCAGAGGATCAATAGGTGTGATGGATTGTTGACAGGTACCACACACTGGAGACACACGCTATCAAACAACAACACTTCCTATTCAGACCCATTTCAATCACTCTCTGCCAGTCATAACTTGTTTTCTCACACCGTTAGGGCCAATACTACCCTGCTTCTCACTCTGTGATCGGCTGCTTGATTTTTCCCTCAGACGCAAACATTTTAAGGCGCACAAACACACACTCGCACCTCTCATTCACACAGAGGTTGAACCCCTGACATTTGAGTGTGTTTTTGTGAAGTTCTTCGCTCTGTGTGTCTGTCTTTCAGACGACGGCGGTGACTCTTCAGACAATGGCCTGCCGACGCTAATCGATTATATCTGGGGCGCTGGGCGACGGCGGCACAAAGGTCTGGGGTATACAGCAGTGGACTCCTGACAGTCTTCCCCACAAAACACATACAGACACACAAACAAACGCACACACATAATCACAAGACAGGTATATTGTATGCAGAGATGAAAAGATACCTCAGCTCACGCTCATTTCTGACAGCTGACACCAGGTGACATTATTTAGAAATGTTACAACAGAGATGTAATTTAATGACTAAATTTAAAGACTTAAAAAAAATAGTCTGGCTTTGCTCACTGGTAAGGTGTTGTAAAGGAACATGAATAGCAGCCTCATATCTTACTGATATCGCATTGTTGATGTCACAGTATTCACGGATGTCTAATGCTTTTCAATATAAATGTATTATCATGTTTGTCTAACCCTGCTGATACACATTTTTACCAATTCTGATAAGATCTACAACTGAACACAGATACTGACAAAAATATTATTTTTTAAACTTGCAGTTACCATGTAACGGAGGTGGCTGTAGCTCAGGTGGTCGAGCAAGTCACCTATTAACCGGAAGGCTGGTGGTTCAATCGCAGTCTGCACCAGTCTGCATGCCAAATATCCTTGGGCAAGATACTAACCCCAGGTTGTTCTCCAATGCATCCATCGGAGTGTGAATGTGTATGGATGTTAGTTAGACAGCGCTAAAAACTTTGAAAAGTGCCTGTGTGAATTGTATAAAGTGCTTTGAGTGCTTAGATAGAGTAGAAAAGTGCTATATAAGACCCAGTCCATTTAAGAGCTGCTTAAGAACATGTTTATTTCTGCCCTGAAGCTGAATGGCCGCAGCATCACGTGACCATCAGAGGACTTGTGGTTTTTTTGTCATTTAAAAGTGCAAGTTTACAGACTTGTGAGTGTCTTTTTGTAATTAAGTTTTGTTAAAACAGTACTACTTAACCATAAAGGATTTGCCATCAAACAAATGAATCGATCGACTACATGAACCGGAGCAAAACGCTGTCTCTAACTTTTTCCCCCTACCGCTCCTCTGTTTGAGTACATGAAGTAAACACATCAGTGTGTCACTACACATAATGGTATCACATTATAATAATGTCAGTTTGGCTAAATCTATCTAGTGCATGTATTTGTTTATCCATGCCCAAACAAAGAGAAATACACCGAGATAACAACATTCATATGGCCCGCACCAGGCGCTGCTGTCGCTATGCCCTAATGGCTGAAGAACACAAAGGCCTGTTTGAGGCTGTTACTTTGATCCTGGCAGCTCGGAGCTCCTGTGGCTCTGCTGCACTAAAACCTTTATTAGCCATATGCTGGGGACATCAGAAACAAGTCAATCAGAATTTGCATCAGCACAGAAAGGGAATCAAATCGCAGCAGAATCCAACACAATGATGAACATGTGTGCGGCCTGACCTATATTCACTAGCATAACAGTCCAGGGGTGATTTTTCCTCTCCAAAACTTTCCAGAAGTCATTTAAAGGCAAAGTCCACCCTGAAGGGAGAATTACATATTCTAATTTAATTGCTCAAAACTTGAGTATGAGGGGAAACATAGCTGGTAGATACTGAAGATTCTCACATATGCCACCAATTCCTATAGGACAGGGGGACATTCTTACATATTAAATAACTTCTGAGAGTCAAGACAGAACATTAACAAACAACTATGAGGTGACAGTTTATTCCCAAAAGCAGGCGGCAACAGCAGCAGCAGCAGCAGCACAAAAAAAAGGAAGGCTCTGGGAAATGTCAGCTGTGGTTTGGCTCTAAATAGATTTTAAAATCAACCCGAGTATCGTTTTTGTCACTGTATTTACTTACTTGGTTGAGTTTCTCACACTAGGCTTCATTTTAAATATCCCCAAGATCAACATAATTCAGAATCAGCAAGAAATTGGTGAGGGAATTTCCTCAGGCCCAGATGAATATGTCCAATCAGCCAGCTCCAACTGAAAAAATGTAACCGAGCTTCCTCCCAAATAGACACCTAGCTGAATGTATGTCCCCACAAGGATAAAATGTTGTACAAAGAACTCCAGATTGGATGATTATTGGCTTATTATGATAGGCACTGGATTATGAAGGGAAACACACATTTCACAGCCCTCTCAAACAGACACCTGCGTAGTGAGGTTGCACTGAACGACAGAGAAACGCCAAACAGAGAAAGGAAAGAAAAAAGAGACATGGAAGAACAAAGGCACGATAATAGAAGTCCCTTGATATCTCTAATGGGCAGCTGATTAGGAAGCAGAAGCACCAAAACAGGTAATTCTTCTTCTTATCGTCAGTACCAATAGTCAGGCTCACACTTATCTCCATAATAACTCCAACTATAATTAATGAGCCTTTGGAGAGTACAGTGACAGAAATGGCACACAAACAGGTGCACACACACACACACACACACGGATTAAACTCCATATATTCACACGGGGCTTTGGGAGCGATAGCGGACTGAGCATTGCTGATGGAACTTCTCTACTGGCCCATTCTATTTTATTTTTTTCCCCTTCCTCTTTCAGTCACTTGAAGAAAATCTGTCCAAGGACAAGCAGCAGCTTGGACAGAACTGGTCTCTGATTTCTGATCAGACAACAGATGGAAGGAGCACATTAAGTCATCTCAGACGTCAGGGAGTATTAATGCAGCGCTAGGTTTTCGGCAGCGGCGAGCCCCAACAATGCCACCATGTTGTGTGAGAAAGGGTGAGAGGCTTTCCAGGCGTCTTTTGAATTTCCTACGTGGTGGATATCAAAGGGCAGAAGCATCAAGCATCTCACAATGTGATGACAGGTTTTCTAATGAAAGCTCTAATGAAAGCGAAAGGAGGTGGAGAGGAGCAGGAGTGAAACAGAAAAAGCTGAGTTCAAGAGCACTGGACATACGCAAAGGGCTCATGTGATGACACTGAATGATTTATGTGAACGATATGCCTTGATCTCGTGTGAATAACACATGCTTCTTACCTCATCCTCACTTAGCGGGGAAAGGAAATAAATTGTCTTGAAAAACCAATTAAATCAAGAGGAATCTGATAGTAGACTGTGCCTTTTCAGATGTGGTGAAAAATCTGTATCAATAGGAACAAGAAATATGGTATCAACACTGCGAATATCACAAAAATTATGCTTTGGTACCTTAGCATATGATTGGACCTGGTTTTCTATCTTACCAAAAGTACAGAAGGTATTGTAGTTTCTGTACCAACTCACTGTACTGGACAATAAGAACATGATTGGCATATAGAGATGTTTTACAACATGCTAACATGCAAACATTGTCAAAGAGCATTTAGAGCAAAAAGAGCTTATCTAAGAACCTCACCAACAATTATCCAGGATCTGTATACAGAAATGAGCAACTTTCACATCAAAGAGTCTTTAAACGTTACCTGTAAAATCAATGAATTGTAACAATCGGATCTGTTACCAAAACATAGCCTTCACGAAGTTTAAGCTAATCCAAGGACATTTTATAGCATGAAAGCAGACTCACCGAGACATCATCCACTGATTTTTGACTGGTTTTTGATGTCTTGTATCCCACTGCCGTATTTAGTTTTTTCTTTGGAGGTAGTGGCTGCTCCATTTGGATGCTCAGCTACTCGCTAATGCTAGCAAGCTTGGTTAGTAATCCAAAGCAGTGATACATCCAAAGCCCCACTCAAAGCAGCCACGCCCTCAGCTCCATTATCCAGTTGGATATAAAAATATCATTATAAAAATATTAACCCACCTAGAGATGTTAAAAGCTATTCAAGCTGTAAACTTGCCTTTTAACGTTGTAAAGCTGAGCATGTTAACACTGGAGCGTATGCAGTTGGCTCAATTTTGGAGCTAAATGGTCATAGAGGGATCCTGGAGGTTTTGGCACTTCCATATTGGCTTCATTTGAGATGTTGCCACTTGAGCATGACCAAAATTGCTTCTTAACGTTAGCAAGCTTCTCTTATTACACATCAGGTTTAAAAACAAATATGCAGAGGCACCTACTGTAGCAGATGCTGGACATCCTTCCTGATGCAAAGGATTTGAGTTGGGTAGTGTCTGTTTTGTAAAAGGGCATATGAGCTGATATACATTCATTTGATTTAAAAAGCCTTTTGCGACAAAGTTAGTGTTGGGAATCTCTCAATTTCAAAAGTGTCAGTTCTGACCACCAAATTAAAAGTATCCCCGTTCAGCGAAGCAACAAATGTGTGTCAAAAGAAAATAATGAAAAAAATGTGAAATGAATCCAGATGTTTTGGTAAGGTCTCTCACACCACAAATTACAATAATATCTTTAGTGTTCCTTGCCGTACATTTTCGTAGCCCTTTTTTTCTTTTTCAGATTTAATGATGTCAGAGTGCAACACACACTGGCAGGCAAATGTCATTAGAGTTGGTTGACACGTGGAATGCATTAAGGCCGAGCAATTTACTGAATTTATTATGTTATTTATATTATTTTGAGTCACTGTTTTTGCCCAGTGTGGAAAAAAAAACTCAGAATGTTCTCGTCTGCCGTCTCTCGAAAAACAGCAGCACTAACAGCAACTAATAAATCGATGGAATCACTGAACTAACGTGAGCAATATCCTTGGAGATTCCCACACTGGAAAAAAACTGAGCCAGTGGCCTTGACTACTGAGAAACACAGCCACAAACATTTTGCAGAGATAGTACAACCCCATTAATGCATTAATTGTTACTGTTTCAAGGATACGCTCGATGTTTTCCTTTGCGGTGTGTACGGAATGGCCCATTTTGAAACAGAATAACATCGCCTGCCACAAAAATGTTTAAAAGTGGCATTCTGCCCTTCAAACGTAGGCCACATTTATGTGTTTCTCCAAGCATCACTCAGACGCACGACATGAACGGAGAGAACCGTTTTACTTGTGAAAATGAGCATTGTCAGCATCCACTCTAGCGAAGTGCAGTCGCACTGTTGAATGTTTAGTGCTCTTTGGTGCTGTCATGAAGTGCAATATCTATACATCTGTATGTGCGTTGCCTGCCACTGCCCCTCCAAAAGAAGGATCTCTCCTGGAGTAGAGTCAGTGAGAAGGCTGACTATGTGATCTCACTAAAATAAGAAAGGGAGCTGGTGAGTTAAAATGTCTCTATGTACATGTTGGTGTTGCTTGGGAAGTTCTCAAAAAAAAAAAAAAAGGGAATTACAAAGATGGACATAAGTAGTGTTAATTCTGCTTGCAATTTAAATTTTTCTATTCTACTTTGACAGAGATATTCAGAATATATGGCCAGCACATTCAGATCCAGCGCATGTCTGAAAGGAGCTTATATACAAAGGAAAAGAGCCTTGTAAGTATTGCTTTACTTTTATTCCTCTGGCATGTTCTGTTTGTTACAATGGAAAACCATGAAGTTTTGATTAAAACTTCATGTAGAAAAAGATTCTTTTTTTTCCCCTCTCACTGAAAATAAAGAAATTCAAAAATTAAACATTCCACAACACATGGCCATGTCTAGTCTAAAGCCCCTAAGGTTCAGGAGTCTAAAATAAGGGCATCACAACTCATCGTAAGTCTTTGAATTGGACTCAACAATAAGTCAAGCATAACAGTCGTTCTCAGTCAGAATGATTTTGCTGGAAAAGGAATGTAGTCTTGTAGCTGTGATTGCTAGAAAACTTGTAGTTTAGCATGGTGATGGAGTGGTTATATTGTTGCCTCAGGTTCTTGGGCTAAACCGCTGCCGGGGCCTTTCTGTGTGGAGGTTGCATGTCCTCCCTGTTTCTTCCTCCCACAGTCCAAAGACATGCATGTCAGGTTAATATGACCGTAAATTGTGTGATGCCGTCAAAAAGTGTACTATACAATATTGTATGAATGTATGGTTAAAATGCAATTTGTAGTCTAAAGCGCTTTGAGTGGCCAGTAAGACTGGAAATGCAAGAATATTACAAATTTGAAGTCATCGAGAAGTCATTCATTCAATAGATAGATATTAACATATTTTGCACTCAGACAACGTGTTCAATTAGCTAAAGCTGCTCAACCCTTATTAGACATCACTTCATGCCTGCCTGAATTCTTTTTGTATCCATGTATCCGGTTGACTGAACCACATCTTTTCACAGCTTATGAGGAAGTCTTACATGTGCGTGCCGCCCAAGAGGAAGGAACCCCACCAGCTTCACTTGTAGCGACAAGATGTGTTCAATATTCAACTGAACCCACTAAATTTAAATAGTATTTTGGAAAAAAAAAATCTTGCATATGTTTGGAGGTTACCAAAGCAATGCATTGCTTCATCTTCAGAAATTGCTCCATACGGCAAGGTTTCATAACAACATGTCCCGCACAGCACCTCGTATATTTTGTCCTACCAGAGCTAATGTAGCATCCCTTCAAATCGAGGGACTCCACGGGTGAGTTGATGAGTAAACCTGCGCAACGATAGGTCCACTGCTGTGTGTGAGATTGGAAAGGATGGGGAGGACAGAGTTCTTGTTGAAACATGAAGACACATACTGTTACACTTTGTCACACACACTACAGCCGACCTGTGGCTTTGACATTTGGCTTTGTGTTTATAGCCGATAACCCACAGTTACTCAGTATCCAGTTAAGGGAAGTTTGCAGAAGAATGGCAGGCATGTAGGAGGTGATCAACTCTGCTTTCTGACTCAAAGTAAAAAGCCTCGTGGAGCTCTTTCCCTCTGCAGGTGTAATTGACTGCCAGGGTTTGTGTGTGCCTCTGAGTGTGTGTTGTAACCTATGAAACATGATGTAGATGGAGAAAAAAAATAAATTTCTTCATAAACTTGGTACAGTTTTCTTTGCATCTGGAACAAGGTGGTTTGACATTAAGAGAGTGTTACTTTCTTATCAAAAAATGATGCCCAGTTCTTGGACATCATGCACTTCCCTGCTGCTATTCAGCGGCTCAGAGGAAACTAGAGATGGCACGATACCACTTTTTTATGTCCGATACCGATACCGATATCATAAATTTGGATATCTGCCGATACCGATATGAATCCGATATTGTGTGTTTTTTAATCAATAAAACTGTTTTTTTTAATATCTTGCTGCATTTTGTATAAGTTCATACTCAAGTTTAAATAAACAACAACACTAAAGCTATTCTATTATACCTGTGTGTAAAAAATATACTGCACCCAAAATATTTCATAGTTCAGCAACACTGATCAATTTAATAAACCTTACCTAACTTAAAAACCTAACTTAAACCTACTCCATCCTCCCTATTCTGGTATTTTAAAGAGTACTTAGCAGAAATATTAAGCAACCTAACTAATAGGGTTGCAAACTCCCAGCAAAAAAAAAAAAAAAGGGAACCACCCCCACCCTCCACCTCATGATGCTTAATCGATGTAATCAACTTTAATTTGATGCAGGGTGAAAAAAAATGCACAGAAACAAATTATTTTTCAAGAATAATGAAATAGATTCAACATCTTTCTTCAACAGAATTGCAGAATTCACAGACGGTACCTTCCCAAAGGAAAAAGTACTATAGCTTACTAGGGTATATTAGACTTAACAGTTACTATATGCAGTAATGGACTTCTATACATTTTACATCAGATTAAAACTTTGGTTGTAAGATTCGGATAATTATTTATTAAAAGCTAGACATTTTAAATGAGAATAAGAAAGAAAAGTATGTCTTTGTGCCCCTTTTCCCTGTTCATGCCCTATCGCCCCCCAACTAAATTTTGCTAGATCCGCCCCTGCACAGTTACCAGCCGTCAGCTACGTGAGAAAAGGATCCTGGTGTAGAAAGTAATATTAAATAAATTCTAACAACAGCTTATCAAGGTTAAAGGTGCTGCTGTTGTTCAGCCGCTGGTTTCTTTTCTGGCGCGAAGTGGACCAAAAACAAAGAAGAGAGACGGACTCCCGACAGAAAAGCCGATCAGCTGATCGTTAAGCAGTTTCACGATTGAAGTAGCGGCAGGAAGGTGAGGGAGAGAGGGCGCAGTCGCTCCATATATCGGTTGTTAAGCAACATGGGAATGCTTTACAAACATTCAGAGATGAACTTACACACTTGCTTTACTTCTCTCTGGGATAACTTCCTCAGAGATGAAATGCTGGTTTGGTAGCGAGGCTACAAATACACACAGCCGCTCTATCACGTGAGCACACTGCTCCAACGTGCTACGGTTATGAGCCGAGTTACGCCGTGTCGCAAGTTTTGTGAGGTGTTTTTTTATATTTAATGGATCGGATTACATTTTTATTTTTCGCCGATATCCGATCCAGTAATTTAGGTCAGTATCGGACCGATACCGATACGTAATATCGGATCGGTCCATCTCTAGAGGAAACAAGAACATTTTGTTACTGTACTCTGAGAGAAAGTGCTCTACAAAACCTTTATATCAAGAGAACAAAGTTTCTGTTTCAATGGAATTTAAAACCTTTTACTACCTGTAGCACTAAAGCTTGTTACATTGGACTGCAATGTTTAGAATGTGATCTGACACTTTCATATTCAGTACAGATATATGGAAAAAAATATTCTGTAAAATAGTTGAATACTTTCGGAAATAACTGCAGAAGGAAAGTTCACCGCCACTGTTGGTGAAGTTGAAGGCTGTTGTTATGTAGAGATGTCAAAGTTAAAAAGGTAGTTTGGATTAAAAAAAGAAGAAACACTTATGCAATGGTAGAGAATAATTCAAAAACTTCCTAGATCCAGGTTCAGGATATGGATCTGAACCTGGTTCCAGATTCAGAACAGTCCAGTAAAAAGTATCCAGCAGAAATTAATCACTTTTAAGTTGGCCCAAGTCCCCGTTTGGTAAAATATTTCATGCAAAACCACATTTGGAAGCTTAGATTATATATATTATACAGCATTAGTGAAAATTTTGATACCACAATAAAAAATTAGAAAATACGAGATGCCCCAAAAGTTCATTCTGTTCATCTGGACGTTTTCAGTGGGAGAAAAGTTTCCCACTGAACGATCAGTGGTCTTTAATCAATGAGCTTTGATCAGTGGTTGTTGATCAACTGTCATGAGAATTTGCATATTAATGATCAAGCAACTGACCTCCCAGCCCATTGTTCCTTCAGTGGTGCTAGGTTCATTCATTATGCAAATGTATTGTTTATAAGATTGGGGAAACCTGCAGTCAGCTGAGACTGAAGAAGTTACTTGGATGAGTGATGAAACATTTCTCCCACTGAAAACGTTACGTCCAGATGAACAGATTCAACTTTTGGGGATTTACTTACCTGGATGATTGAGAATGCATCAAGACAAAAATATGAGATGCTATTCATTGTAGTGTTGTTTTATTTCTAGTCACGTTTGGGTTTCTATGTTTATATATTGGTTGAGTTTTGTTTTCTTTTATGTAAAATATAACAAAATTTCTTAATAATTATATCTCTCGTCTCCATTCGTTACCTCTATTTAAAACCTCAGTTGGTTCGTGTTCTTTGACAGTGTCTGTTTAGCCCAACGTATTTTCTCACGTGCTTTTGGATTTTGATATTCTCTGCTTTTAACATCAATAAAGGTCAGTCTTTTGAGCGAGTTCTGCATTTGGGTCCATGAGTTCTCAGCTACAATAGGACTAAATCATCTGTTGGGCTACCAAAAAAAAAAAAAAAAAACCCCATCAGCAACTGTCTGATATTGAAAATATATATATATATATACGTTGAAAATCTATAGCCATCGTGTGTCCCCACCCACAGCACGGAGGGCAGCTTGGCTGCAGGTTGCTGTTAGAGTTAGTAGTAGCTCAGGTGTGAGATGTGCAAAGTTGGAACAGATGCTTCCACTTTAATTACCTCACAAAGAGCTAACTTTCCTGTGATGGAGGAGACGCCAACACAGCTGGGTCCTGATGGATGCCAGGACACAAATAACGTGTGTCCACAGACACACACACAAACAATCACATTCCACATGTGCAGAACCAGATATATTCAAATATACATTCAAATCTATTCATGGTTAGATTTGTCAAATGTCAAGTGAACTAATCTGAGAGATGGAATTTCTGGCACTTGTGATGAAGAAAAAGAATCGGGAACATAAAGAAAATAATATTCGGGAGTGTTGTTTTAAGCAGAGGGCGAATGTGAGGGCTGGAAAAGGCAACTGCTGACTGTCAGCCAATCCCAGAGCCAGAGAAAAGTTGTCAAAGTCAAAGCTGAATGATAAAATGAGGGCAGTATTCAGCATGACTTTTTTCATTTCATTTTTTTTAACAACTGTATTTACTAATGTGATACTCTTCCTAAGTAAACAAGAAAAAAACTGCAAATTCTCACATTAATGATTAGAACAAACGAATGGCTGGGTTGTATGGCTTAATTCAGGTCTCTCAAACGGCAATCAAAAATGTTGATTAACCTCCTGTCTACATATACAGCATATCTTATGATCAATTGTTATTGTAATCTATCTTATCCAATTTAGCGTACTTCCACCACGCTCAGCTATTCTCCTTTCTGGGCTTATATTAAGTGAATTAACGCTCATTTTCATTATTTTTTTCTGTAATTAAAAAATTGGATCAGTTGTTACACCACAACATATTATACCATAGTGTTTTAAATAAACAAACTAGCTTAGTGCTCCTTGACAGCCAGTGCTTTGAAATACCGGTCAGGTCTGCCATACTACCAAACAAACAAGATCATTTACTCTGTTCATTCGTGCATACCAACATTCGCAGTGAAATTGTATTTCCTGCACTGTAGGATTATTATCTGATAGAGGAATTATGTGTTCTGACTTGTGTCCTTATCTTGCTACCTGTGCATATATACTCTTTGTACGCTGGCATTTACAGTATCATACTATAGTTACAACTGTTTCATATCATTATGATTATGCTGTTGATTTTGGTTGCCACTTACAATGACTTCAGATTGGAAAGCCATGCAGATTACAAGCTTAAACACAATGCAGCAGCATTTCCTTTCCTGTTTTTGGCTTCACTAGATAATGCTCAGATGATACTGGCTTGTTCTCTGAAATGAATTTTAGTGACATAAATGGCATAGCACAACTCAGCAGAAGACAGATGTTGTTCATAAACAGAAGACGGGATGTAGGAACTGCATATCTTACGCAGTAAACAACAGATTTTTTGCGCGCACCTCATTAACCATTCAACCAAGTGAAGTTGGTGCATATACAGCAACAAGCTACAATATTAAAATGGGTGATTAGCAGTGATTATATTATTCTAATGCAATGTTTTGCTGGGAAACATTAGATTCTGGCATTTATGTGGATGTCAGCTTGATAAATACAATCTACCGAAACTTTGCTGCAAACCGAGCAACCTGCTGATGGCAGCAGCCTCCCTCAGCAGGAGAATGCACTGCGCCACACTGAAAACTGCTTAGGAGCAACCCAGGGAATACTGCAAAAAGCATTTTTCTCTCGAGATCTGACATGAAAACTCAGACAATACCCTTTGAACACTTACTTGGCAAAGGTAGGGAGGGAGAACTCCCTCTTAACAGGAAGAGATTTTGGACATGCTCAGGGAAATATTGTGAGAAAAAGAAAGAAGAAGCACAGAAAAGAGGACCAAAGGGAGAGCAAGAGTTCCTGTTTCCAGCTGTTCAACACTATCTTACAAACTTTGAGCCTAAGCTGCCAATTAGAGCTACCTGTGTTAAAACAGAAAATCAAAGAAGTCATGCCTCTAACCAAAATCCCAACACTGGAACAATATAAATAATCTATATATTTTTTAAAATTCCTAAACCTTAGATTTGTTATATGGATGGAAATTATTTATTAAATTGAATTGTTTATTTTATTTCTCAAGATTGATATTCTAACATTGAAGTCTGTGGGGACTGATCTGTCTTTGGAGACCAAAGTGATCATTGGAGTAACGGTAGTTTTTGACACTTGAGCATTGTCTGTATTTGTCATCCTCAGAGGTTCCCACTGATATGTTAAGATACAGTTGTCATAGTGCTGCATGCATAACTGAGAAATTCATCGAGAGAGGCACTGAAAATGAATTCTGTAACATATTAAACTAATTATAGTTCCCTCAAAATGCAAGAAATGTAAGTGTAGAAGATTTAATTTGAAACCAAGACATGGATACCTGAGGACATGGATAATGGTATAGGACAATTGTGTTGTTTTTTAGAGATGTTTCCCATCATTACCAGTCTACACACGCTGACTTCTAGCTCACCTCATCGCCTAACAATGCTGTGACACAATCAGAAATAAACTTTGTCATTCTCTGTCAAATGCATCATTATCTCAAATACAATAGGTCCAGCGAACAATGCTTGTCTTGTTTTAGTGTCTAACAATGCCTCCTCTTTTTCAATATGGAGCCTTCCAAAGCTCCCCCTGCAGATTTGTTGTTTGAGGCCATGGTTGAGCAAGACAGCCCTGGACTGAATGTTTACATAAATGAGCCAATTTAGCTGCATTTCAGAGAACTGGACCGGCTGGCAGACTGGCTGGCTGCTTTAACCACACAGACATGGATGGACACTGACAGAAATTCACAATAAATCCCACAACAAAGTACAGAATCTAACAGTCCAGTGGGCCATGTTAGCAAATTACCAAGTGGCAAAGATGCAAAACAAGATATCTTTATTTACAACACAGAGGTCGTGGTATTCCCAGATATTTCACATCCAAACAAGGCAAATCAAGATGCTGAGAAACAGACAGACAGAAAGATGAGCACTGTGAAAAACAGAAGCTATGCTGGGGTTGAGAAATTCTGATGTTTCTGGTTGTTAGTGTCACTGTCAGCTTGGCCTAGCATGAAAGAAGAGCAAGGGGGCAGTGCACCAGCATGACAGACCAATGGCCAAGGTAGAGAAAAGGCGAGCAATATGACAGAAAGCAGGCGTAAAGTGAAATGAGCACAAACACTCAGCAGACACAAACGCACTGATTGTGCCAATCCGGTGCCAGTAAATTGCTCTGTGCTGGAGAGCTTAGGGAGGCATCAGAGAGCCTGGGCACCATCCTGCTCTGAGCTGCAGATCCCTAGCTGACTGAATGTGGATGCTTGGACCAGTCGGCTGGATCAGCTGCTAATACACAGCCCGGGACCAGGGAATTACTGAGTAAGCAGTGAGCCCGTGCAACTTGTTGCAACATGCAACCTCAACCACGGACGCACACATGAAGTGGGGCATGCTTGCAAAGAAGCATGCCATGCATGCAGACTATGTCATGATAACACTGTATGTGAACACAAGGACTGAGCAATATGTCTGAAAACAGTAATGCAAATTAACTGCTTTTCTTTTCCTCAGTGTCAGTTATCACACTGTAATATATTTAGAATAAAACTTACAGGACATCCATCTTCAGTCTTGTGAACTGTCCTCCACTACAAGACATAGTATGAGCAATGATATCCATGTGCAAAGCAAGAATTCACTATTCTGCACAATAAAACTGCACCAGTACAAGTCTTTAAGTGTCCTTACGAGGCAACACTCAAAGAATGTGAATATATAGATAATGAGAGCCAAAATTAACCACAATGTCAAAAGAAATCTTACTCATTGCACCTCAAAAGTAAAGGTGGGAATCACAGACATCTGTTTAGCTGTATAATTTGTGGTATCAGTGTATGAATATTATAGTTATTTGGTGAATCTGTGAAGTTCACTGAACCAGTGCACAAATAATTATATCACAAGGGGAATCAAAATGATCAATTTCTATATAGGTTATATTGGCAAAAGTATTCACTAACCAATACAAATCATCACATTCAGGTGTCACCTGTGCAACAAGTCCAGTTGTGAAATTTCTTCGCTACTAAATATTCCACAGTCAACTGCTAGTGGTGTTATAACAAAGGGGAAGTGATTGGGAATGACAGCATTTCAGCCATGAAGTGGAAAGCCATGTAAAATCACAGAGTGAGGTCAGCAGATGCTGAGGCGCCAACTTTGTATAGAGTCAGTCGCTACAGACCTCCAAACTTCATGTGGCCTTCAGATTAGCCGAAGTTTAGAGAGTTTCATTGAATGGGTTTCCAAGGCCGAGCAGCTGCATCCAAGCCTTACATCACCAAGCACAATACAGAGCATCAGATGCAGTGGTGTAAAACACGGCTCCACTGGATTCTAGAACAATGGAGATGAGTTCTCTGCAGTGACCAGTCACACTTGGGTTTGCTGGTTGCCAGGACAACAGTACTTGTCGACTGCATTGTGCCAAGTGTAAAGTTTGTTGGAGGGGGGATTTTGCTGTGGGGTTGGACCCTTAATTCCAGTGAAAGAAACTCTTAATCCTTCAGTATACCAAGGCATTTTGGACAATTTCATGCTTGTGGGAACACTTTCAGGATGGCCCCTTCTTGTTCCAACATGACTGCAACAGTGCAAAAAGCAAGGTCCAAGGAAATGTATGAGCACGTTTTGGTGCGGGAGAACTTGACAGCACTGCAAAGAGTCCTGACCTCAACCTGATCGAACACCTTTGGGATTAGAATGGAGGTTGTGAGCCAGGCCTTTTCATGCCTTTTCAAAAATGTGCATCTGGAAGAATGCTCAAAATTCCCATAAACACTCCTAAACCTTCTAAAAAATCTTCGCAGAGGAGTTGAAGCTGTTCATATTAAACATCATATTAAACCCTGTGGATTAAAAATGGCATTCAATTCAATTCAATTCAATTTTATTGAATAATACATACAGAGAAAAACCCAACAATCATAAGACCCCCTATGAGCAAGCACTTTGGTGACAGTGGGAAGGACAAACTCCCTTTAACAGGAAGAAACCTCCGGCAGAACCAGGCTCAGGGAGGGGCGGCCATCTGCCAGGACCGGTTGGGATGAGAGAAGGAAAACAGAATAAAAGACATGCTGTGGAATAGAGCCAGAGATTAATAACAATAATAATTAATAACAATAGCATGTCACTCAAGTTCACGCGTGTGAAGGCAGACACATTTGAATTTGAAGAGAACTCCAAAATGTCAGCTTTTTACTCTTAGATCAGTTGAACACAGATAAGAGTGCACTCTCAAAAAGGTCCTTGTCTTACTCAATGACTCAAGAAAAATAAAATCATTTTAGAGAAGACATTTAAAAAGCAACTTTTCAACAAATCTTAACAACAAATCTTATTTTTTCCAACTTTCACAGGAGCACTTCCCACCTCACTGCAGTGATTCTGAAGGATACTGCAGGCTGTAAAGATCATCAGTGTTTATTGTGATTTTTGGTACAACAGACTCAACGGTTCGTCCCAGAGCGGCAGCTAAACCATGCATTTAAGCATTCATTCAATTTATTTTTATTTTTGGTCAAACTGAGCTTCTGTATCTCATAACGTCTGTTGACAAATGTTTGGGAAAGTTGTATTGTCACAGTTTATTCATGTCCACTCTCTAAAGTGCGTGGGCTGACTGTACCTGTCACTTTTTATCAGATCTGAACAACTGAGTTTCACTCAAGTAGAACAGTTAGTCCTCTGTAGTTGATGGCCCTCAATAAACATCGTTTGAAAACTTCTTATGGTACAATAACTTGCCTGAAAACAACTCGCTCTCCCACCAGGATACACTGGCCTACTTCTCAGAGTACTCACATCTGGCAGAGACATAAACCCCCTGTAAGGTTCTTTTGAGAAACCCTGGCATTATATTCAAAGCTCTTATTCCCTCGACCTTTTGTTGCAGTTCCTTCTTTGCTCCGACGCTTTCTGCTTCCATGTGTCCATGTGATATAGTTTATGTGCACATGCTTTTTGATTGTGCACTCTCTTTCCATGGTTTCCGGCCTCAAAGGAGCACATAGATCGATAGGATGTTTAACATACTCCCTCCGCTTTTTAAAGCCTGTGGCGAACAAGCCCTTCACCATCAACCCTTAACCTCACCCGCTAGCGCAGATCGAAGGCGCCCCTGTCACGTGATCGCCTTACACAACACTCACAGGAGGTCCTCTTCTCACCAGGCCGCCTCCCACTTCCTGCTCAGCTGCTGGTTACTGAGGTGAACCATCGCCATGGGCAACGGACCAAAAGAGAAGGAGGAGGACCGGGAGGAGGGAGGTGAGTCGGAGAGGAGATGTGAATAGATGTGAGAAGAGGGCATGAAATCGATGAGGCCATGCAACAGCTTTGCGGATCATGTGCCCACTCACCGAGATAGAGATGCAGACGGGAACACACACACACACATACACACACACACACACACACACACACACACACACACACAGTAAAGTAGAGAGCGAGATGACCTGGCATTCACGATTGCCAACAATCCCGTCCATATTACAGGAACGAGTGAGAATGATACACACATTCCTCCCTCACAAGTTAAATGTTTCATCCATTTTTAGACTGCACAAATTAATCTTCTCCACCTCCACTGACATGAATATGAGTTTTAACTTTAACTCTCCTATAATTAAAGCAGAGCTTTAGCATTTCAAGCAGGAGATTTCAAGAGTTTCATTTTTCAAAGAGCCTATGTTGCAAAAGGTCTTGTGTTTCTTTTAAATGTCACTCTGCTAAAAACAGGGTTGCATTTAAGAAGCAGTAGGACTAGTGATATTTAACAGGGAGAGAAATTAGAGTGGCTGCAAGAACACACTGCTTGTCAACCTCGCCGCCGAGGATATATTTATAAAGATATGTCTATGGCAACAGCTAATACCTGACTGAATTAAATATGTCTCAGAGATAGAAAGTTGCTAAACAGGTCCACGAGAAATAACTTAATTAAAAAGTTTCAACTTGGAACATTGAGTCAAGAATCATTCTGTACTCAAGATAAAATGAAAACATCAAGAGCCTTATTAAAAGATCCAGCCATTGTTCTGTTCTTTTTCTTGTTCAGTAATACAAAAGTACTGGCAGCCATTCTCAAATTGTTTGACACTTGTAGTTCAGTAGAAAATGTGCCTATTCGAGATATAGCATCTTACAGAGCACTAAAAGGTTGCGTACACTCAGTTGCCATTAACTCAACAGCAGCCAGCTACTATGGTGCAAAGGTCAGACCAATAAAAATAGAGCGATTACTTCCAGGTCAAAGTAATGGGTTGTTTGGGGATGTTTGTTTTTTTTAGAAAGGCAGTTCCGCTTTAACTTTCTTGCACTTTATTTGTATTTGTGTGTCTCTTTTGTCCTTTCTCTCTTTGCTCTCTTCTTTTTCCCCTCACATCCACCCCAAGTCTGCCCTTCTCCTCTGAGGTTTCTTCCTGTTAAAGGGGAGCTTTTCCTTCCTGCTACCCAGATTTTTCAAGATGCTCCATCTAACCATCCATCCATTCACTCATTCATCCATCCATCCATTTTCTGGAGCTTATCCAGTTTCAAGTTTTACGGGCAGCAGTTTAAGCAAAGAATCCTAATCGTTTTGTAGCTCGTTCAAGGGGCCATTGAGTTGGTCCCAAGTGAGTTGAAAGACATAATCTGTCCTGCGAGTCCTGTGTTCCGTCCTGAACCGTCCTCCTCCAGTAGTCAATGCCAAAAACACCTTGGCTAGGAGGTGTCCAGGAGCCATCCTCATCAGATACCCAAACGACCTCAACTGACTCCTTTCCATGTGGAGTAGCAGCAGCTCCACTTAAAGTCCCTCTCAAATGACTAAACTAGTCATCGTATCTCTGTGGGACAGCACAGCCACCCTTTGGATTTGAGAGGCTATGAATGTGGATTGGGGAATCAGAAGCTTTGTTTTCATACTGTCTCTATACTGCAAAAGATCGTACAGCAAGACTAATGTCTGCTTCTTGTATCCACACTGGAGCAATTCTCGTCCGAGTGTTAAGTGACAGAATTGAAATTAACACCTCCAACTCCAAGACCATGGTCCTCAGGTGGAAAAGCGTGGTGTGTCCACTCCGAGTCTGGGACGAGTTACTACCCCAAGTGGATGAGTTTGGGGTCTTGTTCACAAGTGAAGAGAAAGTGAAGTGTGAGACTGACAGATGGTTTGACGCGGCTTCTGCAGTGATGTTATGTGTTGAAGTGACAGGTGTGCAGAAAAATGAGGCTGTCATTTTACAGGCCAGTCTACGTTCCTGCCCTCACCTATGGTCCCTACAAACCAAAAGTGGTTAGCCAAGGCTGTTGGAAGGCTATTACCATGGGTCAGGTTAGCATGTTTCCCTATGTTATGTTTTGCTGCACATGTGTTGTGCACAATAGAGAAAAATTTAAGTTATCCCAAAGTAAAAGAAACCGCTACTACTATAAAATGAAAAGTGTGGAAAACTGGTCATCACCTTGGACTAAGCAATTCTCAAAGCATTTACTTGGCTTCTTTTTATACCTATTATCTAAAAAGGGCCTTGGAATGAATTTCTCTGTTGAAGAACTCTATATTTGTAATTCATATGCTGCATAGTTTGTTTGTTTGTTTTTTTTTAAGATAGATTAAAACATCAGATTAGCTGAGTTAATATGTCACATAATGTTCCACATGCTCTGTTTCACAACTGAATGACATACTTTTAGTCTCATGTTTGATTTGCTGATATGTTATAGGAGCAATATAAAAGGGCTTTCATATGTGAGGTTTAAGCTGTACAATACTGCAGATGTTCAGAGACTTCTAATCTATAAGTGTGCAGATATAAAATCAAATAACTATGCCACAATGAAAAGAGTAATAACTAAAGAACTAGAAAATTCTGTATGCAAAAGTAAAATGTTGCCTTTTACCATTGAAGTATCATAATCTGCTGTCTAGGAGGTGATTACTGGATATATGTATGATCATAATACATAATTGTGGACAAAGTCTTTTTAAAAAGGTCATTACCATCCACTATGCTTCCAAAACAAGTGATTATAAAGGCTACATTTGGCATTTCTGCTCTTGTTCACGGCTAAAGTGCAACGCAATGGAGTTAATGTGAAGGCACAAGAGGAGGAGCACCAGCAAATATGTTTATTGAAAGGCCAACATCGAGAAAATGTAAACTTATACACAATCAAATATTGCTGTAACGACCCACCTCCGCACACCTCACTGGTGTGAGAGACAGACCATTGTGAAAGCCCTCTGCTCTGTGACCATCCTGCCAGCACAATAGCCACACCGTGTTTGGAGCACCTCAGCGGCCACTCGGCGGGGGTCAGCTCTCCAGCCGCGCAGTTTCAACTCAAGCCTCTGCTGTGCGGAGGGGAGACGAGCGCAACTGCACAAGAGCCTCCATTACGGCTCCAGCACAAGAGCCCTGCTCCATTATGGCTTTCACATAAGGGCCTTCATTCGGGCTCTTAGTCATTCTAATTAGTTGTGCTTTGCAGCTCAGCAGAGCCTCTGACTCGGTCTGTGCAGGGGCCCCGCGTAACAGCTCCCACGCGACTCCAGGCAGCCCCGATTCCAGAAGAGCGCTCAATGAGGATTGCGATTTTTTATTTTTTTATTTTTGTAATTGTGAAGCTTCAGAGAGCTCTTAGGCAGAGATTTAATGGCGTCTAATGGAATCTCATCACAGAACAAGAGAGGAAAGAGGACAAAGAGAGGGAACACTGACTAATGTCTCTGCATACTTTTGCTTTGCAGTTCACCCTTAATTCTGTAAATGCATTCTCTTTTTGTGAACGGCCCTTTATATACAGTATTTTCACACATATATATTTTTATGTGCATGTGTTTATTTACCCTAACTACATTGCAATTAATATGGGAATAGAGGGCTTACAATAATCACCAACTGGGAGTAATGACTTACCCACCTCCCAATTTACTCACTATCATGAAAAATAATCTGTATGCATTCGTTTTTATTCTCTCTGCAGCTTTTATTGCCTCTGGTTTTTGACTCTTCCTCGTTCCACTCTTTCTTTTGTCATTTCCACCTAAAGCAACAAATAACAGCATCCCAAACTCGTTCACTCTAAAATCCCTTTATCCCCTTTGCAGCCATCTCATATTTCGCTTTGCTCTTGACCACGCAAAACTGTCTCCCTCCTTTTTGTCTCCCAGCTGGTTCAGGTTAAAGCCTCCCACTCACATCTTAAAATTTGCCTCTGCAGCACAGTTAAAAATGACAAGTTATTGCCGTGTCAGCGGTCATGGTTAAATGCCATTCTGCTTTTCTGTAGAGCAAATGCACACACAGGAGACCACGGATCCAGACAGTTGTTGCTCACCAGATAGATCTCTAAGTGACCTGTCTTAGGAAGAGGCTTCGGCGCAGAAAGCAACATCATCATCTGCAGGTACAGAGAGAGAGTACATAAGATATGTATAGCAATGGGTAGTCACCTGCCACATAAGCCTTTTAGATAAGGTTACAAATAAAATGTAGGAAATGCAAAGCTTCAATAAATTCAGTCTGCTGCAAGGAAAATGTCTCTGTCAGTGGTTGGAATGAAAGGCTATGAAAGAAATCTTCATTCTATTGAATGTGAAAGTATTTGTACATGAATGACATGTCATATCGTCTGAGGATGAAGAGGTTGCTCACATACTTCAGTTATTGTATGCACAGAAAACACATTTTAATAAATTTAACCAAAAACTAGACCAAGTTTCTTCCTGTTTTGTTCGTGTTTTCACACTGTGGGACAGATTTACTAATGATTTGAACCAACACAAACCCCCCTGAATGCTACAATCACACTATAGATAATAGTGGTTGGAGACCCCAACACTATCAAAATTATTGCCATCATGTGCGTTGAACTTTTGATCCTGTTGCCTTTGAAGTGGTTGGACCAGTTTGCGACTCTCAGTTGCCATCTGCAAAGCAACTTTTGTGTATCAAGACAATCAATCAGTTTCCTATGACTTGGCTGCCATTATATGATTGAATGAGGTCAAGCTGGCAATTACATGGACTCTGTTTTTGATGATCTGGTGATCAGGTGTGATAAATCAGTGAAAATTAAAACTCTGTTGGTGTCTACACACACAGAAATTCCTCAAAGATCTGAAATGAAAGAGCACAAATACTTCCTTAAATAGTGATGTACCTCTGTGATGTAACTGTAAAATGACATAGGTGCTCAAAAAACTTGCATTTTTTTACAATTTTTTTCCAGTATTTATAAAAACACGTGTCACAGACTGGTTGCACACTGGTTGCATACCATGACTCAGATTGCTTGGTTGCAGGTCTTGCAATGCAACCACTAATTTTTCCAAGTTGTGAGAAAGTTGGCTTGCTACTTTTACTCTAGTAAGATTGATTCATTTGGCAACTGGCTTATCTGATCTGTTACATACCACACTGTGTTATATTAGTGTTTGAATCTTACGGTCTGTAAAACTGACTGGAGAACCTACACCTTCTCATGGTACACCCACATTCACGCTTGTGTTACAGTTACAGTATCTTTACTAATATGTGGATTGGTCAGGATGTCTTAGCTAACAAAAAATGCAATGTGTTCTTCTGTACATCTTACAAATGAACTCTTGTACAGTCTTCAGGTCTATGTGAGGAAATATTTTTTAATTAAGAAACGGAATGAATCCGATTTATCCCGAGAACAGCTGGCCCAAACACCAAGACGGCACACAGTCTCCGGCTATTCTTAACAGAAGAATTTGTCTTTATATCAAAAACATATTGATTCTCCTTCAGCCACCTCTTGTCGAGCTTAATTGCTGGGCTATTTCCAAAGAGAAACACACGAAAAACCTACAGCTACGCTTCATCTTTTTTGTTAGCTCATTACTCGCTTTCTCATCAGGTCTGCTCATCTCTGACCCCGCTACAGTAATTTGCGCTGCTCTCAGTGGATTGCTTTTGTCATTACTAAAATGAAATACTGTGTTTTTGCTTAAAAATGTGTGTCATGCAAGTAGATCAGTCCCAGAACTTGCCACTCCCACTGGTGCATTTGTCCCACTTCATCAATCTGGCCTATATTGTGCATGTCTATATGTGCATAGACATTTTACTTTGAGAAAAAGCTGAACTATTTCATAAGTCAAAATGTTCGAATTAAAAATCCAGTGAAAGTACTCCACATTCTTACATGACAGCTTAAAATACAACAGTAACTGGCACATTTTTTCATTGTCACACTAAATTAATTCTGCCTCAGTTTCCTGCCGTTCTCTTGAAGACTTTGAATACTAACCCAAAAAAAAACACAGTTCTTACTGTCATTATTCCAGGAAACAGTCTGTCAGCTTCAGCTTCAGTGTCTGTACCCAACTGGTTACATCGTGTACTTGCCTGTACAGCTCCAGACAAATCTAATCATAGAACTGTAAAAGCAATGGTACTTATGTGGAGGTAGGACCAACAAGGAGATAAACATGAATGTGAAAGGAATGTATTACAATGATGTCACCAATGGCTGTGGAGGTGGATGGGAGGGGGACCATAAATAACTTTCTGTCATCTGTAATGTCTAATGGAATGGCATAGCACTCATGGTCTTGACTTCTATTTCCTGAAAAACAAGCTGATGTAATATGTGATTACGTTTCTTTATCATAGTCTGACCATAATCTAGACGATGTTACATGGATATCGATTCCCTTACAACCAAATACCAGTGGTTACAGGATATCAGTGCTTAAGGAGCAAAACCAGATCATGATCTGCTAAGCTCTCGTGTCCATATTTCTCTCAATTTGTCTAAATTATGCATGGCTCCAAGTTTGGAAAAGGTTACTGGAGCTCGTGCTAGCAACTGTTAATACAAAAGACACAAAATCAGTGTCATCAGTAGAAAACACAACAATACTGTTGCGGTAACTTAGTGTGCTTTAACGTGTTAGTTTACTCGGACCCTTCTTTCTCCAAACTTTAGGATCACGCAAACAGTGAAAAGAAGGGCACTGAGAGAGGGCATCCTCGGCAGGGTCAGTGCCCGATTCACAGTTTTGAAGGAAGATATCCTGGATCTGCAACAAAATTTAATGAATTTCGTCCTTTGACCCCCCTACATTTCTCCACCAAGATCAATTAACATCAACTAGGTCAGTACTTCTCAAACTTTTGGTAGCTGAGAGCCAGATTCTTGAGCCAGCATATGGTTGGGGGCTTCACAGGAAATACGCAGTTCCTATTTTTCTAAAGTTTAAAGTTAGTTCTAAAGTTAACATTCAGTAAATGTTAGCTTATGTTGGAAATTTTGACTTTTCTTCTGCTTATTTTTCTTCCCTGGCAAAGCTGTATTTGTGCTTCATCGCAGGATGATACAAACTTTGGATGAATTTACTTGTCACGCTTATGAGATCCTTAACTTGTTGCTGTTACTGTTCAACCTGAGCAATATTTAGGCTTTAACTTTAACCTTCAGAAATACAGCTCAGTGTTGCTGATTACCTTTACAGTTTTTGCAAGAATCTGTTGCAATACATATCATGTTGCAGGGGTTATGATTTAGTACATTGCATACATTGCATATTTTTAAATAAGTTGCCATAGTTAAATATTTTGTTTACTTTTCATTAAAACATACATTTTAAAGACACACCAACAAAAGCACAATTTTTAAACATTCCCACTTACCCATGTAGCCATCCACACCATCTCTGCAGTGGAAGTAGGACCGATGAAATCTCACATGACCAATGGGTTTGGCAGCATTTTGAGATAACATTGATTGCATAATTGCATTGCCAGAATAATCTGCTATGTCAATAATAAACAGGAGCAACAAACACCCTGCAACAGAGTAAGGATGACAATGTTAGCACTGCTAATATTAGCCACCTTTAGTAATTTTTTGTTTTTTGTTTCTTTTCCTTGCAATACAAACAGAAACAGGTGAATAATCAGAAATACTAGATATATACTCACATACACCAAAAATAAATTCAAAAACAAGAAAGTTGTATATCAATATGGCTATGTACAGCTCCTTACCTATGAGGAAAGTAGTGCAAACAGGGAGAAGTTTCAGTGGCATTTAACATGCAAATAATAATGTTTAAAATAATAATATAATATAATGATATATTTTTAACATCTCAGTAATTTGTGCATTGTTATTTGAGACGTTACTTACTTTTACAGCAGTCATTATTGAGTTTTTTTCCCACTATTCAATCAATAATATCCCTAATTAGAATTTTTCAGTAAAGCTAATATAACAGCTGTATGTATATATGTATATATTTGAATTTTCCAGACCTGAACACAAACTTTACTGAAGACATCTGCCACACATTCTTCCTAGCAATAATGCATACAAGCTATGAATCCACATGAGTACCAGAGGCTGTAGTTAATTATCATTTTACATTTGTTTACAGCAATATTTTTTTAATTAATCTGTCAACTTTATATAAACTCACTAATTGCTTGAAACTACATTTAGTAATAATCAGATCTAATCCTGTTCTAATTTGTTTATTGCTTTAAAAAAAATGATAGCAATAAAATGATAATGATCCATTTCTTTAGTAATAAACAAAAAACAAAGTATCACTAAAGAACTGAGAGGATCATTAGGAGGTTGCACTTTTATCATAGCTCGGTAAAAATGTGGTGATAACTGTAGAGGTTGGAATCACAGACCCAGACAGCATGATATTATTTTAATATTTTACTCAGGTTACAATACTGTAGTGATTTTTAACATTTTCCTCTAAACTGAGTATTGGAATAACATAAACTGCAATTGATTGTCATTTTGTTTAACTGCAAATTATGTCCTCAAAGTTGCAATTTGTCAGTATCTCTTTTATTCGATAAGATAAAGTTATCTGTGTCCTGTGTTGGATAGTTATTATTAACTTGTTTGGCTGGTGTTGGTGCAGGGCTCATGTCTTGTTAGTAGAGTATTTTAATTTATTAAATAAAATATTAATATTTGGTGTCCCTGTATTTGTGCAGAATTTCATCACACAAAACATTGCAAATTGCAATAGTGTGCCTCCTTGACTTTGTTCCCCTCATCCCTAGTAAATAGCAATGTAATATACAAGTAATAACCAAATAATACTTTTTATCAACAGCGTTAAGAACTTAGTTATACTGCATTGAAAGGTGTGGAATTGGCTAATAAGAGACCAGAAACTGGAGGTAATAATGTGGAAACAAAACCAGTTAGTAATAGTATTAGCTGTTACGACACTAGCAGGGCCTGCTGTGGTAATAATCCACAACACTGAAGATATTTACAGTTACCTTCAAACAATGAAGAATGCTGGGGAAATAAGGTAAGGTTAATTACATATAAGGTAATACTTTCCTAATATGAATGAACCAATATTACCTTATTATGATGAGGTTACTACCATTTTAAAGTTAGCATATACAAATTCAAATTCACACATTTTAGTTAATAAGTTATCATCTTGTCATCAGTACTTTACTATACTATTACTAATTGGTTTTCCATCTGTTTGCTAACTCTTTATTACCTCCTGTTTGTTATTAATACATTATTACCCAATTACATACGTTGGGTGCAGTCTAACTCGCCTACAGCCATTGTTTATACATGCTATTGCTTGACTGTTCTTGGATATGATGACTGATTATTTGATAATTAGGTGGTAATAGTGTGCTTTTTCCATATTATTACTGTCTTGTTTCCACCTAGTTGCCACATTATTACTGAGCTGTTGTAAAAATACATATAAAGATATTTTAAAAAACCTTTATTTAAACCTTTATTTGACTATGGAGTCTCATCAGATTAAAATCACTGATTCAAAAGGCCATGCATAATATTACACAGGGTAACCCACAGGTGGCTAATACCACCAACCTGATTATTAGAAGATGAGAGAGCCGGCAGCATCGTACAGCTGCTACCTCAGCACCTAAGTGCTCCAGAAACTTAGGGCTAAAACCTGAACAGAACTCTATAACTGAAACGCATACTTTAATATTTGTTTATTTATCACAAGTCATATTGTCAGCAGAATATTGAACAATGTTATCGCACGTCACAGATTTTCCTCATATCCTGCAGGCCTCATAAAAATGTAATTATTTTCCACGCAACCATATGGAACACGCCATTAGTGTAATATTAGTGACTGTAAAACATGTGCAACAGTATTTTACACTGGAGTATATTCTACAAAGAAACGCACTCGCAAGAAAATCAAAATGAGGTGTGCATTTTCTGCCATGCATGGAAGGATGCAGCTTGTGACAGACAGGAAAAAGTGAGGAGTTGAATATCTTGAGAGAAAGAAGACATTGAGCGAGATCAAAGGTTGACACTCTGACAGCTGTCTTTGATTCACCTGTAAGCCCTTATGAGCATGCACTCAGCAATGCATGCATTCAACATGCAACTCGCAACTGGGGTGACAGCACCGAGCACTCAATTTACATTAATAAGACTTCTTGTTATTCCCTCGCATAGACAAGAGATATTTGGAGCATTTATTAAATTATTAATCTATTTATTTATTAATTTAGTCAGTCAGTCAGATTTTTTTTTTCATGGCCGAGAAGCTCAGCGTAATTTCATTGAGCTACCAGATGGTTGAGGGTTTAATTAACAACTTCAAAAGCAATAACTGGAGAGCCGGCCAAATACACAGCCGCACGCACACACATGCACACATTATTAGCTGCCTATATGCAAAAGTCTTGCACAACCACAAATGCATATCACCCACAGCCGCTTATTAATTCATACAGCATGAAATTCAAAAAGAAAAGTGGCCATTGTACTCCCAGCGTGTTTATGTACAGTATCTTTCTCCTTGTTATGAAGGCTGCTCCCCGAGCTCCCCAGACTGTCTGTGAAGGCGATAGTTGGAGTTGAGGGGAGGTGCTGTGGATAGGCTTGAGGCTCCTAGACTGTAAGTCACACCCTGCTGATTGGATCTTACTGTCCTCTTGGGGACAATAAAAACACCCTGTCTTCTCTTCATCTCTCCCCCCTCTCTTTGGCATTACTGGCAAGCACAGCCATTATTCCACTATAATGACATTATTTTGATTGGCGAAGCAACGGCGGGGCTCCATCTGCTCGCATTAGGCATGGTAACCAGACAGCGCTGGGCTATATTAATATGAGTGGCACAGGGCAAGGAGCCTTTAACCCGGCCTGGGGGTCAGACAGCCTCTGCAGTTTCTGGCTCTTTTCTTCAGACACAACACAGACAGTCCACAGATAGCTGCGGTATGTTGTCAATGTTCCACAAAAACGCTTGTTCACTACTGTTATTGGCCAGAAATATTTAAATTCAAAATCCCACAACTGTCACTCTAGATTTCTCAAGATAGCAATTTATTAGTGGGGCATTAGTGGGTATTTTATTTTATTCTATTCTACTGTGTACAGTTGTGTACAGTATCTTATTCTTATCTTATTCCAGTGTTTTTCTAATTTTTCTATGTAACTTTGCACTGTCCACTTTCTGCTGTAACACAACAAATTTCCCACGTGTGGGACTAATAAAGGTTATCTTATCTTATCTTATCTTAATTTTAAGATGGCAAAACTACCTTAGTTTGGTCCTACCTTAAAAAGTAAAGCTCTAATCACAGTCTTTTCAAAGATAAGTCAATTTTCTATTGCAATTACACTTTTACCTGCACTTCATTACTTTGCTCTGCTGTGTGTGTGTGAAATGGAGAGCAGAAGAGAAAAACTATAGGGACCGTAAACGATAGCTGAAACGAAACAAGTACACAAGGGATGGACATGGTCAGCAACAGCACTCAGGCAGGCTATAGGGTTTAAACGATGCTCAGTTGATACTAAGGGGCCCGGAGTGTGCCAGGAAATTATCTCCAATCCCATAGGATGGAGCCATGATTTCTTGTTCTTTATGCCAAATTCTGACTCTACTATTTGAATGTCAAAGCATAAATTGAGACTAGGCAATGTTTTTCTAGTCTTCTGTTGTCCAGTCGAAGTTTAGGTTTTGTGTTTTTGCTGTTCTTAACTGACCCAAATGTCTCCTAATGTTGTCCTTTTTGGTAGTCCATGGTCTACCAGGTTTGGCATGTTGTCTGTTCAGAGATGCATACCTTGGTTTGTCACACTATTTGTGTTAGTGTTCCCTTCCTATCAGCTCGAAGCAGACTTGCAATTGTCCTCTGATCTCATCAAGGCTTTTTTGTGTAGACAGCTACCACTCACTTGATAGTTTCTCTTTTTTTGGACAAAAATCTGAAGATCCTGGAGATTAGTGTTTGAAAAAATCCCTGTAGATCATCAGTTTATGAAATATTCAGACCAGCCTGTCTAGCACCAACAACTATGCAACTTAAATCACCTTTCTTTCTCATTCTGATGATCAATTTGAAATTCAGTGGATTGCCTTGACCATGCCTACATACACTATACAATACATGGTTTATTGTTGCATTGTGATTGGCTCACACCTGGTGGTCAACAAAAGTCTACTTTGTAGACTGAAAGATGCTATGAAGGTATGAATTGTGAATGAATTTTCCAACATACTCATCGGGTTTTGCAGTAATCATTAGGTGCACATTTGTTTTTTACTTAAAATAACACCTAATCATTATGTGGATTGTGTTGTGTTGTGTACAACTTCTCTTACTGATGTCTGCATTAGTACAAGAAGAGTGCATTAATGATAATATTGGCAGAAAGGCTGAACTATCTTATCAACTTGCCAAAACCAAGGGACATCTAAAAAGTTTATTGGCAACAGCCTCCAATCAGCATTTGTTAGCAATGCTAGATCAAGTCAATGGGGAATTGAGACAGTTGGCTCATTTAAATTTCCCCCAAAAAGTTCTGTTACTTTTTTTTCACTCTTACTGTAGGTCAGTAAACCAAATGGCTTGAATGTGTTTGATTTCCAAAAGAAAACAGTTTAGGTCCCTCCTGACTGTAGTCCGATGCCAACAACGTCTATCTTTATGTGCCAGTCAATTTTTTTAAATAAAACACATAAAAAAAGAGGGAAAAAATCTCTTTAGATGTTATGAAAGAGCCCCTGATTAATAACAAATATGGTAGCTTATGAAATTCTGATCTTGCCCTTTGGATTACTGAGTATGTGTGTTTGTGTGTGCGTTCATACAGCCACTGTGCGTATATTGTGTGGATAGAATACATATTTCCTCACTGTCATCCATTGTTTGCAGGGTAAACAGGACAATGAGGATCTTCAGAAGGCCTCCAGATCAATGTCCTTCCTGTTGGAAATGTCAGTCTAGTCTGTTCATTAATCTTTTGCCACCAAACAAAACAAAGAGCTTTGTTAGATATTGGACCATCCGCCATTGCTTTGATGAATAATCCCTTCACTCACAACAAAGGGAAATAGCTTACCGTACAATTTTGCCACCTAAATCAGATCCCCTTGTGTCTACCTTTACTTAAACATTAATAGGTATGTGGAACAACTCATGCAAGAGGTTACCAGAGTTTATTTGTGTGGTGGCCACAGAAGGTCCACGGATTTTCACAGCATTTGAAATTTGTCACATAAATCACTTTAAATTAGTTCCCTTGTCACCTCAGTAGTATTCTCTAACTCCTTTTTCTTGCAGTTTAACAATCAAAGGCAAATGATCACTTTTTCTGTTTATCTGCAGGGAATCATATGGTAATCTTAATTAAAACCTAAACATAGCTGAAAGAAAAGCAAAAGCTTTAGCAACAGAAACTTTGACTAAGGTTGCTTCTGTGTCCCACATACGCAAAATGCCAAGGGATCTTAACCTTTCCTTAAGGTTATCTCTCTGTATATATTGCTGTCAATTGTTTCTTATTTATTTTCTGATATGCCATATGCTTAGACACAGACTGCGCAGAAGAAGGTTCTCCAGCAGATCTTTATAAGCTCTTTATGAGGTCAGCCGTACGGTTGCTGTGAAAAGGAGCCCATCTACCTTCCGTGAGGCTCTGCTGAATGTCACATGTGCCAATGTTAAAGAAAGCAATTAGCCACTGTTGGCATGTCCTGGTGTGTGGATGAGTAATGGCTGGTGGGGCGGGAGTGTCTAGCTCTGATAAATTCTACTGTTCCTGTGCCTTATTAGTACAATGCCTAACTGGAAAGTGGGTGCTGGGAGCTAAGGTGATAGACCATAGGGGGTGTCAAAGATAAACCCAGACTGACAGCAGAGCGTGGTGGCTAAATGCTAATGCACCGAGTGACATTTCCGATGCTGGCCTGGGTTAGCTTAGATGCTGCTGGTGTGCTGACAGAAGGTCCCCCAGAAACGGGGGGGAAAACCCAAAATACCAGTGCACCGACTCTTTCTTCCTCATTCCATCTTCATTCTTCAAAATGAAAAGAAGATAAAGATGAGGAGGAGGCTTGTGATGTTGCCACAAGACTTTTATCACAAGTTAGCAGGCTAAGCTAATAGCAGATGCTTCAGTCACTGATAAAGAGAGTGACAGGTAAAGATGGCACCATAATGAGACCAAAGGGAGACAAAAGCAGAGAGGAGGAGAAGACAACTCTGATATTTAGCCAAAGAAAAGCCCGTGCTTTGCTTCCCCATCAGCCACTGGGGAGTTTAGCCTGAGTTCAATTCTTTGTCCACTAAATCCCCAAGCGCTGCTTTTGTTGATAAACCCTCTGCTTCCTCTCCCTCGCCCTCTGTGAGGATGATCTCTATCTCTACCCTCAATTTCCAGGAGTTGCCAGACCATTACAGAGAGGGGGAAAAAAAACTTATGTGACTTTTTTGGCTGGTGGTTGGAAGTCAAACACCTGTCGAGGCAGGGTAAAGTCTCATCTTTCTGGGTGGTCGGATGTGATGGAGTGTCAAAGCTGTGTCTAATTGGAGGTATTTTTAACACTGAGCGGTGTGTCAGCTAAAGAAATCTCCAGAGTTATGAACGCCACCTTTAATAGAGTCTAATTAGTGGAAGGGTGTGCTAACAGAAAGTCAGTGAGCAGAACAAACACTTGTGTGTGTGTGCGCTCCTTATCTAACTGTTCACTGAACACTTCCTATACCTAATGCATTGTGACAGAAGAAATGTGTGTGCATGCATGCATGTCTGCAAGAACAAGCATCACAGAACAGAATTTTCCCAAAGGCTTCTGAGCCAAAGAAGATATAGTATAATATATATTATAAGAAATTTACTCTTAACTAGAAAACAAATGTTTCAGTCTTTTTGAAAATACTTTAAAGAAACGGATAATCCAAAATACACAAAAAAAATTCTCTTTTCAGTGGAAACACTGAGAGAAGACTTGTGTTTGCATGTTCATAGATATTTCATAGCAGATCTACTTCTAGATCAGCTCTAACTGAACTATTGTGCTCAGCAATACATGGTTTAGAGTCATGTCAGATCTCTGTAGGCACTTCTGAGGATACTTATAATGTGATAGAATAATGAAAATGTCCAAAAGTTGGGGAAAACAGCTAACAAAACAAGGAGCTTTGGTGGATATTGGACCATGGGCTTATGCATTGATGAATAATCCCTTCACTCATAACAAAAGGAAATAGCTTACTGTACAATTTTGCCACCTAAATCGGACCCCTTGTGTCTGCCTTTACTTACACTTTAATGGGTATATAGAAAAAGCCATGCAAGTGGTTTCAAACGCCTAATTATATGGTGGCCATAATGGCGGGCCACAGTTTTTTATAATATCTGCAATTTGCCACATAAATCACTTTAATTTTGCTAACTGGTCACTTCCGTAGGATCCTGTAGCTCCTTTTTGTTGCATTTTTTGCTGTCATATAAAAGGAACACATGTTCTTTTTAGTCACTGAAACAAATGCTCGCTATGCTTATCTGCAGGGAAATGAAGGATTTGGGACAGGAATTTTGCTAAGTCTGTTGCTATAATATGGATAATTGTTAAAATTCCCCCAGACATAAAGTCAGAATACAGAATAAACACTTGAAAAAAAAAGACTCAAAGAAAAGTCCAAAAACTATGAACATATACACTTTCTCTCCTACTTGAGTAAAAATATCACCCTCAATTTATATAAACTCAAGCCCTTCAGTTTCCACATTACACTACTTTAAGTTGCATAATGGACAGTAATTCACTTCAAAAGTAGTTTTGGAGTCATCTTTTAATGCGTACGTATTGAAGGTCAGCAGATAGATGTCAAACTCATAAGTAAAATTACAACAAGCTACATATTTCAAGGTTTTGAGGGTCTTCAAGTGATCCTTTTTTATTATTATTGGAAAATAGTAGTTGGGGTAAAAATACTTTTTCCCGTAGGCATGTAGTAGAAGTGTACAGTGGTCCCTCGCTATATCGCGGTTCACTTTTCGCGGCCTCACTGTTCCGCGTTGTTTTGGGGGGTTTTTTGGTGCAATTTTGCTTGGTTTTTTGTTTTGTTTTGTTATGGGTTTTTTTACAGCGCATTGTGTTCTGCGTCCTGATCGGCTGTAGACCATTTTCAGTCAATCTCGTGCCGTGTCTCCTGTACAGTACAGAATGAGTCCAACTTGTAAAATTTACATAAATCTTCACTAGCAGAAGACAACAAACACAACAGTGTCGATGTTAAAGGATTATAAGGCACATTAAGTGAAACCAAACAGTCAGATAAGTCAGACTTTACTCAACTCATTCTTCTTGCTTCCCCCACTTCCATACCTTTGATTCATTAATGTTGAATTCTCTTGCAGCTGCTCTATTCCCATGTTCTGGACCTGAAAACAAGGTTTGATCTTTGGTTTCATTCTATAATACTGGTCTTATTTTTCTACGAAGGTTTGAACTTTTAGAGTGTTTAAACAAGAGAGAAACGTGTGAAAATGTTGATGCCTGTCTGAGAAAAGTGTTTAAAGTGTGTAGTGAGGGGTTTTACAGCCTTAAAACATCTCTAATAATAATAATAATAAATAAAGTTCGCTACTTCACCAATTGTGGGTTATTTTTAGAACGTAGCACCCGCGATAAACGAGGGAACACTGTATTTCCAAGTTCATTCTTTACCTTAATGATCTTCTAACATGAGAGCTTCTTCATGCTAGCATGCCTTGGCCTGACAATAACCACCAGATCTCCAAATGGCTAACTAAAATAAACAATATGTGCATGGATGTTAAGTGTATTAGTCTATATTACTAGAGCTACCAGTGCTGGGCAACCAGTCACACCCAACACTGGGTGTTGGGTGTGACTGGTTGCCCAAAATAATAACTAAGTCTCGTACATTTTGGCATTACCATTTTTTCTGTTAAAATCTTGGTGAGCATTTCATAAATAGTGGTGGATAGGGATGGGTATCGAAACCCGGTTCTTGTTGAGAACCGGTTCCCACTGTTTCAATTCCTTGGAATTGTTTGCCATTTTTGCAAATGATTCCCTTATCGATTCCAGTCGCCCCGAATGACGTCACCACGTTGCGGAGCGTCATTTACCTGGCAGGAAACACGGCGCCTAAGCGGCTCAAACGCTCAAAAGTTTGGTTATACTTTACGAGAACGGATGACAACAGGGCAACTTGCAATACTTGCTAAGTAGATATTTCATTTAAAGGAGGAAACACTACGAATATGCAAAAGCATTTGCTCACGCGATAACCTTAAATGAATGTCGTGTTTTTAATTCCGCTCCGGACTCGTGAATCTCAACCCAGCAGCAGCGGTAACGTTTGCACGTCCTCTCCCGTTAATGCGGCAGGTAAATAATCAACTAACAGTGCATATTATGTTAGCGCGATCTGCCTTATTACAAAACCTGCCATTGTGCATTTAGGTGACCATGATGAGAGAGACAGACAGAGTTTGGCTGGCAGTTCTCGCTGCAGTCTACCGGTAGCGTCTCCTTTCAGGCCAGGATAGACGAATGTCACCGAGCAGTGACTAAGTTTGTGGTCAAAGGCTTGCACCCATTTGCCACAGCAGATGCCCCCGATTTTCGGTAAGTGAATGTGTTTAATTGTAGGCAGGGACATTACTGGATATTCTTGTGTAATTGCTACAGAATAATTTATGTTATACTTTTTTAATGCTACAGAAGAATATTTATTTTATTATTTTACATTTACAATATTTTTTTCCTGGGGACCCTGTGACACCCCATTGAAGAGCCGTAGACTGTGGATCTCTTAAGATCTCACTGTTGGGTTTGTAAGGCCATGTTACTCCTAAATTTCTATCTTGTTCAAAGAGAAGATATAAAACAAAGTTCTAAGCTAATCAACCTTAGTGTTCTTTTTAAAAAAGAATCGGTAAGAGAATCGATAAAGAATCGAATCTTTAAATAGAATCGAAAATGGAATCGGAATCGTGAAAATCTTATCAATACCCATCCCTAGTGGTGGATGTTTAAAAAGCCAGAACCCTACACCTGTCCCTATAAGTTCACAGGGATCTGGTTAATGTTAAAACATAACAGGTGTAGTGCATCCATTTCCTTTGTGTATACATTCTTTTTTTAAAAAGCCATAGTTCACACATTTTCAGCTCAGAAAGATTCGTGATGGTGCTTCAGTAAGAAACTTAGTGAGGTATTATGTACAGGTTGATTGCATCTTGCAGACATCGGCACCGCCAGGTGATTTACCACTCAATGCACTGGGGAGGAAAAATCAAACAGTATCGGACTCCAGACTGTCAGTCCAGTGAACCACCAGTGCACCTGACACCAGCAGCCTCTCCTCCACACAGTCCTCAATTATAAACTACTCTACAAACCCTAACATTATGGTTAACAAGTGGGTTTTCCATTTCAGTGCAGCTAGCTAGCAATGAAAAAACACTTTCTGCTAAAGAGACAAAGTGAAATTGGACAGCATAATCTAGTTGTTTTTTTTAAAGATAAAACTATTTGTTTTAGCTAGGGAAAATACAAAAGTGCACTCTAAAAAGTAATTCATCAGGCCTTTTACCACCACTTTATTAAATCCATGGCTGCAAGATAAAAATTCTAATTTACTGATTAAGATAGACCTTCTAAGTTGCTGACTTTATTTTTTGGGGTTGCGTTGAATTAATAATGTTGGTAATTACATTAAATTAATTTTATATGTAATTTGAAATTAAATCCCAATGTTAGTGGGTTCAAAATAAAATTCAAGTTGTAATTACTTAAAGAAATTGAATATGTAACTTATTTTGTCTCCACTGTAACTTTTGATTTCAAGTTCCTCCCTACCCACTTAACTAGCCCGGCAAATTCATATATGGTGCATTGCTTGGTGGACTTGCAAGCTTATGTAAAAGACATTTCAAGGTAAGTAACATTTCATTTACAAATAACTGTTCTAACAAAGCAAAGCATTTGTGCTAGTCACTTGTAGTGGATTTGTGTACCATGTTGTGCTCATACAGTTAAGGAAATATTTTGCACTACCACATGTAGCTAATGCTAACCATTCTAAACTTTAGCACAGGAGAGGATAAGACTTATAAAGTTTCATTTGACAAAGGTCTTCAGCTAGAGAGAGCTGCTGTGGCTAGGAAAAGCATGGTTAAAGTTTTGCTACACAATGCAATCTAATTTCGCTGGTTTTGTTTTGTTCTTTTTAACATATCAGGTTGTGTGAAATATCGTTAATGTCATTCCAGTAGCATTATTCTAGCATAGGCTATGTGAATCTACTTAACATTAAGACTTTATGTAAGCAGTTAGTATAGTATGATAATCTAGGGTCATTAATGAGTTGTTAAGTTGGTACACATTTTTTTACAAAATGGGCTGGGAGTGCACAATGTGTAAATTTGAAACCTCTACAAAAACAGGGTTGCTAAAGCATTACAGATTACGCCATGGTTATGGTGGGGAATGTCTCTCTTCTCTTCACTAAGATTGTTTTTGTTCCCTTGGGGTAGCCTTAGATCACATCTATCATCTTTAACTAATGTATTAGAGCATTAATTAATGCAAAATAGCTAATAGTCTGCAAGATTTAATTCTTCTGTTTGTGTGGTCTACAGATAAAGGAGGAATTCAAGAGTTCAACCACTGTAAGCCTTGAATGGCTACACTTGACCCCAAAACTGATGGACGTCATTTTTTCAAGGGGAGGAGCTAAAGGAGTGAGAATCAGGCAGATCAAGTACATGCTTCTTGAGGTAGGACAACTATTTAGACTTTGGGTAGCTTTGAAATGCACTTTGTTGGCAGTCACCCATGTAGTTTATACTCATACTTTATTTTTTTCTTAAAAGCACAATTCAACTGAAATACACAGAGAAGTAGCCATCTGCTGCCTTATCACATACCTTGGAGAGAAGGAAGAGGACCTTTTCATGGAGTTTGGTGTAAGTAATTCAGCATCGTGTGTGTGTGTGTGTGTGTGTGTGTGTGTATTCCACTGATCATCTGAATTCATTAAGATTCAGTAAGTATTAAAGTCTAATGTATAATCCACTAACCTATTTTTTAAAATTTGCTTTACAAGGACAATTTAAGGCCAACCTTGAAAGGCAGGTGATGAAAACTGCCATCATCGGTGACCGGTACACCCCTGGATCTGACCATAAGACTGCAACCATTGTGGTGCGGGAACAAAAATCCTGGAGGGCCAGAATTTCCCAAGGTGCTGTGTGTTACTCATGGGCATAATATATGCTCTCAATCTGAGCTAATGCAAGGATCTGAAATATACTTTTGAAGTTTTTCAGAAGCTGTTCCTTGACCTTGATGGAACCAGCATTATGTTAAAGATGCTGACTCTGTTTCAAAAATTGTTAACTGTTTTGAATCCTGTATGTGTAACATTGATCTTAAAGGTGTTTGCTGCATTGTGTAAAAGAAAGATGCATGATCTTGTAAAGTTTGGTAGGCACTGAAAGTTGACATTTATTGAACGCTTGCTTGAAGTAGTACTGTAACAAAATGTTTTCTAAGTGGATTTTTACCAATTGAACACATTTATTTCTGTGGTCTTAAATACATAAAAGCATATTGTTTAACTTGGCTACGATGGTACAAATCTAAATTTCTGGTTTATTTTCACTTTTTAAATATGAAGTGTTGAAATGCCTACAGTTAAAAAATAAAAAAGTTATTTGCTAAAGAAAATGTTGAATGAATTCATTTTTTAAAAGCTATTACAATAAAAAAAAAATAAGAAAAAGCTAAAACGATGATAATAATGAAGAAAATCAGCAACTTAATATTTTAAATGATTAACTTTAAAAAATTGTTTTTGTAATTGCTGTAATTAATTACATAACACTTAAAAATCATTTTAAGTAATGTGGAAAAAGTAATTGGAGGAACATAATTTTTATGAGTAAACAACTTAAAAACATGTTTTTAAGCTACCAATTATTAAGTAAGTGGTAATTAAAATCACCTTTGATTATGGAGGAAAAGTTAATTCCCCTAACTCAATATAGTTTGTTGGTTCAATATAATTTCAACATAAGTTATCGTAACTCAAAAAGATTAATGGAAACTGTTGCGTTAATTTTTTTTGTTGAGCTTAAACAATAGTTTTTAGAGTGTGACTCTATTAGGCTGCTTTTTAGTTTTAGCTTTGTTTTTATTTCTTAGTTATCGGTTCTGTCACTAGCTAGCTAACATAAACTAATGTAAGTCTATTAGCAGCAGCCAACCAGCCAACCTAGTGACATCACGTTCTGTACTGGTACCAGATGGTGCAAAGCCTGCTCGAAAAACTTTGGTTTCATGGCTCTTATGTACAGACGTCACATTAAAACAAATAGCAGCACTAAGTGCACATTCAACCATAAAATAATTAACTTAACTTAAAATATTTATTTTAACACCGTATGTAGTACTCACAGAGATCATTTTGTTTAAAAGAAGAGTCGATATCCACCATCATTATAGCCGTTCTCTCCTACTAGTGTTTTAGGTTTTGTTGAGTTGGCAAAGGCAAAGAAAGCCTGGCTATGTGTGAACTTTATTCACTGTATAGTCATATATACACACACACACAGCTTACAGTATTGTTTTTGGGTAAACCAGTAAGGCCTAATCTACATCAGTGGCCAAGTTTTTCCACTTCTTTGTAGTGCTGTGTGATACTACAAGTTTTGGTATTGATCTGATACCACGTAAATACAGGATCAGTATTGCTGATACCAATACTGACACCAATACTTGAACTTATAAAGGCAGCTTATGGAGGGGAAGCAGTGCGTCTTGACTTATGAGATCAATCGTCATCAATTTGATCACTTTTTTATGACCACCAAATCACTGTGATGTTGTCTTCTATATTAGTTAACACAACAGCAGACACCTTTCAGCTTTTTATGTATGTTGCCTAAGTATTGATCTGAAACCAATACCAGCGTTGGCATCGATACTACTGATGTTTAACATCGACCGCCCACCTCTACTTCTTTTGACATTTTTTCACATCCATTCTGATAGTTTTGGTAGTATCCATCCAGGACATTGTTGGGATTTGTGAGTCCTTATATAGATGCTATGATTATTATTCCATATATTGAGCTGATGATTGTTATTCTCTGATAAATTCAGACCAAAAACCAGACAGAAATGTATCGAAGGAATCAATTGTATTGAACAGGCCATTCACGCTGATTATGGGCTGCACTGATCCGAAGTATAGTTACATGTCAGATTATACTGTAGGGTTTCAGACGGATTTGCAGTTATGATGTAGCTACAGCATCAATTTCTCTCTAAAGCATAAATACCCAGTAAGAGCTGAAGCCAGCTTAAGCACTCTTCTTGCAGCTTTTTTTCTTTTTCTGGTGAAACTGCTGCCACCATCTAAAAATCTGTGAGCGATTTCTCCTAGCCACCTTTTGTTTTTCCTGTTTTTCCTTTAGCATCCTTCATTGGTTTGCTCTCCAAACACTTCAGCTATGCATTATGTTCATTGTGAGAATCTTTCTCTTTTACCTGTTTTTCAGTGTTCTATTTGAACAACATTGAGCTAACTATGGTGTTGGTCTTCAGACTTCAAGACTGTACCTGCTGACCCAAAAGCCAGGTGCTAGACACATCCCCAAGGTACCCCAATTAGACAGAACCATGTTTGGCCATGTGCGGGACACCTATGTAGTTTTAAGCAGGTGATATTATTGTTTGGCTGACTGGTGTGTGCACGCACACACACACACACACACACACACACACAGCTTACAGTATTGTTTTTGGAATTAGAGGAAGACAGATTCAAGAGAGATTAGTCTTCTCAGGCGACATAATCAGATTTAGTTTTTGGCCCCGAGCATCCTCTGGAGCAGTGCTGAGCTGATCCCATCACTGAGCAAATAGCAACAGCAAAAACTCAGATTTAACCCTACCCTCCTCTCGCCTTCCTTCCAATCTTCCATCTTTACAGTCTGCTTCTTTACCTTTTAACTTTATTAAAGTATTTTTGTTTATTTTTTATGCACTGTAGACTTTGCTTCCTACACCCGCATCTCTTATTTTTCTTTCCTCTATACCATGAAGTTATTTTTTGCTCATTACTGCCTGCTGGAAGCATCAAACGGTCTAAAACAAACAATAAAGACCATGGTGTTTATTTGTCTATTCACAGCGTTAAAAATGCCAGCTAGTGGGCCATTAATGTGTGTTTTCACGATGAGCCTTCCCACGGACAGAAGATCAGAGCCAACAGATCAGTGAGGAAAGAGAAAGGAAAGGATGGACGAAAACACACACGGTTACACACAGTGATATGTGTAATGGGTCTTGCTTTTATGATGAGCAGCGGTAATTAAAAATGCCACTCTGTGTGACGGGGCAGTGTGGAAGGAGAGGAAGCGGGAGGGGAAAGGAGAGATGGGAGATGGACGAGATAGGGAGGAGGGAGTGAAGGGAGTCTGGTCTGGTCCTCTCTTTAATGAGGATCCTAATCAACCCAGCAGAGGCTGCCCTGAGACCCCCAGGTTCATTAGACCAGAAAAACCAGACTGCCGGGAAAGAAGGAGAAGGACGGAGGGGTGGGACCAGGCCATAGAAAGAAAGAAAGAAATACCTTAAAATGCGCATTTATTCATATCACAGTTCAAGAAAAAAAACAGTTACTCACATGTCAAAAAGTTTGCAAATACTAAAAACACACGCACACACTTAAATCCATGTGCACTTGTAAAAATATACCAAGAGTAGTAATATAATCCTAAAACTACAAAAACTTATCCTTCCTAACTTCCCCCAGTGAACATAAAACATTTCTAATACACCGCAAGTCTGTAAACATCTTTCAATTAGACCATAAAAAGCATGCTCCACTTTCAGTTTGATTCAACCAAGCCCTTAAAATTTAGCACCACATCGGTCCAACCCTTACCAAACATTTTGTTTTTCCTTGTTTTTCAAATTGCTAACTTTGCCACAGCAAGAAGAAAATTAATTAGGATAAGAGTCTTATTTTTTATAGCGCTGTACTTGAGACCAAAAACAAAAACAGCTGTAGAAAATCACACCCAGGGCTTCCACCCAGTCCTACAAAAACCTAAACAGGCTTTTTAACTTTGAACAAGACTCAAACTAATGTTTAAATGAGTCTTGGTGTTCACAAAAAGGACATCCCTCTCTAGCACTTAGGTCAAAGTAAACTGTGTCTGTTTGTAGCTATCGATACATTTTATAATCCTCTGCTGGAGGTTACCAACCATTTTTTCAACAGGTGGCTAATACACCCTTTATCTGCCTTTAGGGGTAAGGCCTGTACCAAAAACCTGTGTCCAACTCAGCTCTCTGACACCAGCCAGAGTGCAGCACCTTGACACAACTTGAGGCGACCAGATTGTTGCCAATTACAGCTCTTTCCATGTAGGACAGCTGGGGTAGCAGCCATTTCCATTTAGACAACTTGGAGTCAAAGTTTTCCTGCATTCCCTCCCAGTTCTGTTTCTGAGAATGTTAATTACCTATAAATACTCCCGATGTTTCAATACCATTCCTTCCCCAGCATAAATTTCCTGGCAGGGTTGGAATGCCAACTATACACCATTTACCCACCAATAAAGCCTCACGTTTGTCCCGGTTAACTTTGGCTGAAGAAACCTTTTCATACGAAGCTAAGCTCTCCCTCAGTTCATGCACATCATGTTGATTGCTAATAAAAACTTTAATATCGTCAGCATAAAATGAAACAACTAAATAAAAGAGGATCAATTGCTTAGCTATATAACTAACCCGAGATAGTACATCCCTGGCTAATACCTCTATTGACTATACAAGGCTGCTCATCCCACCCCCAACCTTCACAACACAATTAGCATTAGCGTAGAGTAATCTTACCCAAGAAAGAAAAACAGAAAAGTATGATCTACACGATCAAATTCCTTCTTTTGAACAATAGAGACAATCTATTGATCAAAGGTGAAATTATCTAACATAGATCTGTCTGGGAGACAATATGACTGGTCCACTTGAACTAAGAGCAGTTCTTTAAAAGGGCAAAATCCAGATTTTGTATTGTCTTTACAGACTTTATAAACTTCTTAACATCAGGAAAATAGCCTGTTACAACAACTGATCTCCCATAACGATCGTCCAAAAAAAGAGTTAATTTCATCTGTCGAATACAAATTTTCATTTTGGGAAATACTTTCAGCAACATATAAACAGTCTGAATCTGATTCATAGTCACACTCCATATCTGCCACACTTGGCAACCAACCTGTTCAGCCTCTTGGCACGTCTCGCCAATGTCTGAAATGGAGCTCACCAATTATCTTTTGAATATTCCTGAATTATTTGAGATCCTATTCTAGCTACCAAACCATGTCCAGCCTGTGTGTCTGAACTGCAACTGGGCTGTGGAAAAACTTCCACCAACTTCAGAGCTGCAACCACAAGCTGACGCCGTCTGTGTCAACACTGGCGGCTGCCTCTGACAGCACTCCAAGCCTTCACTCTCTCCACAACACACTCATCAATCAACATTGTCTCCAACATCCTCAGGACTTTTACTATTGCTCTCACCTGGAAAGCTGACCGAAACCATCAACTCCGCTGGTGTAGGGACAGCGGTCCCAGACAGTGATCCTCTTGTGCCTCACATTTCCGCACTCAAAGTATTTCATCACACCGGATCTTGCACAGACCATATAATATCCCTGCTCTCTAATGACTGGGTTGGTGAGTCCAGGATTTCTAAACTTCCTTTCTTGTCAAAAATCCTAGAGAAAATAGTGCTTCAACAACTTCAGACTTATTTAGAGAGAAATGGTCTATATGAAAAATTCCAGTCTGGATTTAGACAGCGTCATAGTACTGAAACTGCTTTATTAAGGGTTTTTAATGACCTGCTCCTAATTACTGACACGGGGCATCCCGCAATCTTAGTCTTACTGGATTTGACGTCAGCATTTGATGCTGTTGACCATGATATTCTTTTGACAAGGCTTGAACAAGTAGTTGGCCTAAAAGGAACTGTCCTTACATGGTTTAAATCGTATTTCTTTGATAGGTCATTCTCAGTCATGATAGGAAAATAGTCTTCCACACCTGCTCCCCTTCGTTGTGGTGTCCCCCAGGGCTCGGTGTTGGGCCCTGTGTTGTTTTCCTTGTATTTGTTGCCATTGAGTTCAATATTTGCTAAACATAATGTCTCTTTTCATTGTTATGCGGACGACATTCAAATTTATCTTCATTTGACCGACCTCGTCCTCCCCATTACATCTTCTGCTTGACTGTTTAAGGGATGTTAAGGAATGGCTATCACAAAATTTTCTTACACTAAATAAGAAGACAGAAATTATTGTCTTTGACAGAGATACATCTTCAGGACGGCTAAATGACATATTTGGTCCTGTTGCTAGTCATCTTACTGACGCCGTTAGGAACCTTGGAGTCATTATGGATAGCTCATTTAAATTAGACAAACAGGTATCTAGTGTGGTTAAATCCAGCTTTCATCAATTACGTCTAATTTCCAAGGCTAAATCTTATATTCCCTACAAGGATTAGGAGAAACTTATTCATGCCTTCATTACTACAAGGCTAGACTACTGCAACTCCTTGTATATGGGCCTACAACTCTCCCTCCTTCAACGACTGCAGCTAGTTCAAAACGCCGCAGCTCGCCTTTTGACTGGCTCAAGAAAGTATGACTCTATTACTCCTGTCCTGGCAAACTTACACTGGCTCCCCATTAAATTTAGAATTGATTTTAAAGTTTTACTGTTTACTTATAAAATTTTAAATAATATGGCACCTGATTACCTAGCTGAACTTCTCTGCCTATATAGCCCCACAAGAGCACTAAGATCATCAGACCAACTGCTCTTAGTGCAACCCAGGTCTCGCTTGAAAACCAGAGGTGATCGTGCCTTCGCCGTTGCAGCACCTAGATTATGGAATACACTTCCTTTCCATATACGCGCATCGGATTCTATTCAGTCTTTTAAATCACGTTTAAAAACATACATGTTCGACATTGCATTTAAGGTCAATTAGGGCAAACTGCATCCGGATTGCATTGGATTATGTAACTATTTTATTGTATTTTCATATTTATAATTTTATTATACTTGATTTTATCTGTACTATGATCTTATGGAAAGCACTTTGGTGTACTTCAGTCTTGAAATGTGCTATATAAATAAACTTTGATTTGATTTGATTTGATAAACTTAAGTTTCGAGTCCCTCACCCTAAACTCACAGTTTGAATGGAGACGTGCAATATTTCTATGCCCCGCTTTGACTCCAACTGCTAACAGCACCTTCTCCACAGAGGTGAGAGGACACCATCCCTGCAGAGGAGTCATAACCAAAAACACTAACAAAAAAAATAAAGTTATAGTTTAAAAATATAACCAGCAAACCATAAACGAAAATCGAAATATGACAAACAGTTTGAAAAAAAACAGCTCTCAGCCTCTAAGTCCACTCATCACACGCTCCACAACCAAACTCCCAGCATGCAGTGCGAAAGAAAGAAAGAAAGAATGCAAGAAGAAGAGAAAGAAATAGAAAAGTTTTTTACCAATTGATGAAGCAAAGAAATGTTAGAGAGGAGGCAGGGAAAGGCAAGAAAAGCTACAGCAAAGTGCACGGAGAGGCAGGAGGGAGGGGAGGTTTGGCCTGTGGAGATAACAGTGTGGGTCATTGGGCGAGTCACGGCTGCCATCGATCCCCTGATTGGCTGTCTGACGGTTTCAACACGGCTGCCAAACCCTTTAATACAGGGTGTCTCCAACTGTGTGCGCGTGTGTGCGCTTGTGTTCTTTTTGTGTGTCAAAATGACTGCTATCTGTGCCATATGTAGTCCATGTCTTTGCCACCAGAAGTGATATCTGTCCAACTTCCTCAGGAGGCTGATAAGAGCACCTTACAGCTGCACTGATAACACACGCATTATCCGTTTCCCAGCCGGTGAGACAAAACCTGCACATTTGTGTGTGCGAGTACGTGTACGTTGAGAGTAACGTTTAGTGACGTGTGGACACTGTGAAGTGAGGGTGTTACGAATTGTTGCGCTGGCCCTCAGCCCTTCCTTTCCTGTCCTCTCACATTGATTGGACAGCAGGATGGGGACACACATTGCTTCTAGCAGCCCACACAACTCCTCGTTTCCCTCTAAATGCCAAGACACGGCATGTGAGTGTCAGGATTAATTATGTTTAGAAAAATTCTTACAAATACTCATCAAAACCAATCATGTGTATTGCTCAGCATCTCCCTACACATTGACTTTACTTGGGTAGCCACTTATATATTTGGACAACCAGCCCAAGTATATGTTTTATAAGCAAAATTACATGTTCTGAATGTCACCATCTGCAAATCATTTAGTTTGACAAGCCACACGCTCTTATTTTGAAAGTTCGGGGATTAAGCAGCTAGCCCTGGCCCTTCGCATCTCATGGTTTTGCTACCAGCTGCCTCACTTGCCATGTTGCTGTTATGCTATGATTCAGCTTCTTCTACAGAGAAGATCTGGCAACAGTAGTTCTTCTTCTGCTCTTGAGATCTGTTCTGAGCTGGAGGGTCACTCTAACCAGAACCTACAGCAGGTGGAGAACTGGTTTATGTCGCTGCACAGAGCTCATAGAGGCGTCTAAGGAAAACAAGGTCTACTTTTGCCAGCTGCAGTCCAAGACGGTGGAATTGGAGTTAATCCACAAGATAAGATACTCACTGTTATTTGTCACAAAGTACTTGGCAAATAAAATATTAGCAGAGGAGGAAATTATCAACACCCAATGCTTCATTGTGCTTTTGTAGCGTAAACATTCAGGAATTTCACTCTTTAACAATTACTGCCTTTGTGCAACCAGGAGACTGTTTATTACTGCATTTTGACACATAAAATCATGAATTGCAAGAATTTTAAAAAAATCTCAAACATTTTTTTAATGCCCAACACACCCGACTGGTCTTGATTATCAAAATAAATCATATCAGGCCACAAATGGAACAGATTAGCTTGAAATCACATACACAATACTCTCTCCCAATTTGACATTAGATTCCTGTTCCTATATTTCTACCTCTCCTTCTGATATCCACTGTTTTGGCCCCTCAGCCACCTCAGCATCCAGCTGTAGGCTTCACTACAACCGAGTGTCTATGTAAAATATGTGCAGAGAGCAATAAGCTCAAAGTCTGGACTATATTCTAGCTCAAACTCTACTATTTAAAAAAATCATCAGGAATATGTTATCCAAGTTGTGCTCTATTAGGATATCAAGTAAATATGGAGAACACAGAAAGATATCCTGCAGTGTTATCTTATATAAATATCATTTCATCAGAAAAGATGTGAGGCTCTTTGGATTTCAGTGTGAAGAGAATAAGAGAGAAAATATACAGTCAGTTCTGTCAACTGCAGATGTGTACCCATGCACTCAGCATGATAGAAACTAGCAACTGCCAAAAATGAAATGAAAGCAACCGAAAAAGTACGCTTTCTTCCTGGTGCGGGTACAAAATACAATCTGTTTTAAAAGCTTGTCTGCATATTTAGCTCATTAGATCACAAAAGGCACCTGAAACTGAGTTCATACAGGCCAAGAGTCTTTGGATTTGGACCCCTGGGTGCTCACTTCCAGCCAGTCTGGGAGCAATTATATCACATTGGGGTGCTTCTTGGCCTCATATTCCTTGGCTCACAGTAAATGCAGCCTTTACACAACAGATCTTTCACTATGTATAACAGCTGGCTGTTGCTTAGAAGAATAATTTGTCTTCTCTAACCATGAACCAGTTAACCAATTATTTTGTCTTTTTCTGAGGCCCCCAGCTTCCGTGGCTCTTATCAGGTTACACAACTTTTACTTTTTTTCTCTTTTTTGGATGGGAATGTTTTTTGAATTTAAAAGGCAGCCTTTACACAGATAAGATCGGTGACACAAAACATACAATTTATATTGAAACTGTTTCAGTGGGTTTTATTCAATTTGTGGTATTTTTAAGCCTATAATTTGGGGATTATTTTGTTCTATTATGGTTTGCCTGTGTCAACTTTTTTTCCCTTTTCCCTTGCCAGCTCACATTACATTATTTTGCCAGTGTGGGCTTGTGCTTCAAAAATGTGAGGCGCAATGCTTTTGCCCTTCGGAATATCTCATCATGATGAATTCAGCATCTTGTTGGCATAGGAACAATGACTCACCTGTTTTCCCTAATGATAAATTCATTTATTTTGCTTAATTAGTTTGGACCACAATTCTGTTTGGACCCGTTACAAAAGCATAGCCAAAGTGAAGAAGGTCTCCATTAGGGGAACTTTAAAACTTTGCGATGATGATGCTGGTGGTAATGAAGGCACTTGAAGGTTTACAACCTGAATGGGAATCAACACGCCTTGGTTCATTGCTGGAAAAAGGTGGATTGGTACTGCTGGGTTGGGGGACAGAGACTAAACCCAAGGTGAAAATGTGTAGCATTAGATGAATATCCAGACTGCTGTGGCAACAACACCAGGGGTAGGAAGCTAACACAGAAGGGAAACTTTTCAGGTAACCAGTGGATGTACTGTATGTTCTTACCCTCACCTACAGTGCTGTGAAAAAGTATTTGCCCCTTCCTGATTTCTTAGTTTTTTCATATTTGTGACAGGTGTTACAAAAAGCAAGTGAGCGCCATTATCCACAAATGGAGAAAACTTTCTACTTTCTAGGAATCGCTGGCCAAAAACTACTCCAAGAACACAACAATGACTCATCTAGGAGGTCACAAAAGAACCCAGTTAAGGTCAAAGTTCATGATTCAACAAAAAGAAAGAGACTGAGCAAAAATGGCTTCAATGGGAGAGTTCCCAAAAAGAACACAAAGGTTTTTCTCAAATTTGCCAAAATATATCTTGACGATCACCAAGACTTTGGGGAAAATATTCTGTGGACTGACGAGATGAAAAGAGAACTCAAACTCAAAAAACAGAAGAATGCATTTCTAAAAATGAATGAAGGATGATTTACTAAAGTTCACTGCATTGTCAAGGATAAAAGCAAAGTCAAACACTGAGCCACCGGTGTGTCCTGTAGGCAGCCACCGAGCACAAGCCTTCCACCTGTCCTGCCCACAGCAACGATACTGTGACTACTCCACAAAGATTTCCACGCCAGACAACAAACATTCATTATGCCAGAGACAAACAATCCAAATTCTCCTCATCTAAATAGGCATTACAGCTTAGAGGAGTAAACAGGATTCACAGAGGAGCTTAAGTCTTTAGGATGCTGTTGTGCTTTTCTTGGCTTTGAGGATACCGAGGCACCTCTCTGAGCAAAAATGGCTCCCTGGGTCGTATGCATCGCTCTGTATTAGAATAATCACCTGTTTTGTTTAACTAAATTATGGAAAGCAGGACTGCATTATGACTGAGTAAACAACTATTTTTAATCCCGTATGTGTAACTCGATTAAACACAATTTAATGGCACTTTTCCTGATGGTGTGGGCGCAGCTAAAGCGATACGTACTTTACACAAAAGTTTGCTGCTTAATAAAATTTGTGCATTTAATAAGCAAATTATTCTAATCATAAACCTCTTGCCAAAGCAATTAGTGATAAATTATAATCTTATGATAAATTATCTTGTGTTGACAGCCTGGGGGAAAACTGCAATCAAACATTAATTATTCATTGGGTAATTAAGTTCATAGGTGTTTCTCCCTCCCTTTATTTCCTGCTCTCTCTCTTCATTTTCTGTTCGGAAGGTATAGGTCTAGTGACCAGAGCTGAGTTATTTAAACTTTTCCAAGCACACAGCACCGAGCTCTCGTACTGGTTCTCTTACGCTCGCTCATCTGTGACGTGTGACTGTCAAGCTTCATTTGAATAAGCAACGTGTTACAAAAATTCAAGGCAAAACAAGAAAGACAAAAATATTGAATCAGAGCAACGCATAAAAGCGACGAGGAGAAATATTCAGCAGTTTTTTGTGTTCCTCACTCACATTAATGTGCGACCGAGCTAAAATTACTCTACCAGAATTACCTTCCTGGCAGGGAAACAAAATCTAGCCCACCAATAGGGCACAAAGTGGAAAGACTATAACTGATAAGGTAGATGAATTAGTGCCGGGGAGTTGACACTATGATGATTTTCATAGCAATTAATCTCTCTGAGAAATGCTTTTTTTTTCCTTCCTTAAGGTGAAAATGCAACCGCAATTTCACAGATCACACAGCGACATTTTCAAATTGCTTTTTTGCTGACCCATAAAACCCTAAGATGTTTCAATCTTCATCTTTTTCATTAAAAAACCAAATTAACAAAAAACAAATCAGTGCCATGTCTGCTCAGAAAAGAAAAAGAATAAATGCTGAATTGCTTTTTGACTAAACAGTTTGACATGGAGAAAACATACGAAACAAGCATACGCATTTGGTATTTACACACTCTTTTTCGAGCGGCCTAGGTTCGTGATAGCTGCATCTTCTTGTCAAAATCTGACCCAGATTTTGGAAAACATTTTAACCCTGCTTCAGGGTCAAATCTGGAAACACTAAGATAACACTGGAAGTCGTTTATCTGATAAAATCATCTAATTTAGGCAGTGCAGACATGTCAAAATATGCAAAATCTTGCATAAAAAAATAAAAGTTTCTCATATAACTGACAATTCAAACCTCAGCTCTTCGTCAGACAGGCAGGTACAGAACTGTGTTCTGAAAATAACCGGCCAACCCAGATATGTCAGATGGGGTTGAAAGGACAAAGCATGTTCGCAGGAAAACAACGCCAGCATTCATCAAGTTCAATTACATGGAAGAGACATCAAACTTAGACAACAAGACGAGTAAAGCAGTGCTAGTTTGGGGATTTTTTTTCTTATTAAAGGCTTTTTCTATCTCACTGAAAAAGACAGCCTATTACCAATAACAAAGATTTGGATGAAGACATGAGGAAGATTAAAGAATCAAAGAAATAATGAGCTCTAACTGTCCCTTTTTGTTTTTTCGCTCCTAGCTTTGGTCCAGACATCCATCAGATTCTGCTGCTCTTTGGCTCGGCCTGTGCGATGGAGCGGCATGCTGCTGCCATCTAAAGGCAGAAGAAGACGTTACTGAAGCACTGCTCGCTGTGTGTGTGCCACAATTACAAAACACTTCATTATAGGTTTATCCAATACATCGCTCCTCAATCTAAATGAAATACTTATCCTGTGTGAAATATAAAGAATCAGCTAATGCCTTCGAAGTGCCACTTGTCACTAAGAATGTATTGCTGTGTTGCTTTGGGAAGGCTGAGAGAAAGAAAATGTGACTGATTTACAGCCCCAGCTCCAAACAGGTTGGGACGCAGTGCAAAATGCAAATAAATATGAAATGCAATGATTTGCAAATCTCACAAACCCGTATTTTATTTACAATAACAAAGAAAACATTTTGATTTTTTTTAATGAGATATTTTACTATTTCATGAAAAGTATCAGCTCATCAGAAATGTCAGAGTGGGGGCAACAAAAGTCTGGAAAGTACCAGGTACTAAAAGGAAACAGCTGGAGGAACATGTCACAGCTAATTAGCAAATTGGCAAAAGGTCAATAACTTGATTCAGGAAAATCTGAAAAAAAACTGTGTCTAGTTCTGGAGTCATTTTGGAACAATGGGACAATGTTCGTCAGCGTAAATGGGCAAAGACTTTGAATATTTCATCATCTACAGGAGATAATATCATCAGAAGAGTCAGAGAATCTGGGGAAATCTGTGTGTGCAAGAGACAAGGGCAAAAATCAAAATGTCCATGATGTTCAGGCCCTAAGGCAGCTCTATATTAAAAACAGACATGATTCTGTCACAGAAATCACTGCATAGGCTCAGGAACACTTCCAGGAGTCACCGTTTTGTGAACACAGTTCCATTCACAAATGCAGATTAAAGCTCTTTGATGCAAAGAAGCTATATGTGAACATCCAGAAATACTGCCACTGGCACTGGGACGGCTTGATCAGTGCCGAAAGGTACATACGGGTTTTACAGCAACATGTGTTCCCATCCAATGCTTTGATGATGTCACACTTCAGGAAGGCAATGCTAAACCCGTCATGGTAGATGAATTTAGGTGCTGAACTGGCCCCCCTGCAGTCCAGACCTTCTACCGATTGAAAATAGTTTGTGCATCATGAAAAAGGATATATATATATGTATATATATATATAAATGGGACAACATTATTCTCCCAAAAGTCCAGCAGGTGGTCTCCTCAGTTCCCAGATGGACTGTTGTCTAAAGAAAAAGGGAAGTTAACTGTGGTAAACATGGGCCTGTCACCAATTTTTTTGAAATCAATCCTGTCATCAAATTCAACTACTGGACAACCATATGTTAAGGAGTGTAATTAAACCTGTGTCCTAATATTATTTTACACATGTAAAATGGAAGTTAGGCACGTGGCCGCTGATATAAGAACACAAGAGTCAATGCTACATTTTCGATATATTGTATTTTTACTTTATCTTCTTTTGTTCGGGGATGATCATCTACATGACAGGACTTTCTGAACACCATTAGATGTATTATATAACAAGTAACTCAATCATTTGAATAAAACACTTATTCAGATGATTGTGAGCCTCTGAATAAGTGCCGTGGTGCACAGTAGTTATTCTAAAGTGTCCTGCTTCCTATTATCAGACAGATGAGTTTCATTTCACTCTTTATGATATACATTCCACAAATACCACTGGCAAGAATAAACACTTCTCTCTCACTGAGAGGGGAGTATCTGTTCAATATTTAAAAAGTGTTCACAAAGTATACTTACCATTAACTCAGGGTATGATTTCCATTAAGAAAACAGCATAATTTTGATGCTACAGACTCAGCTGCCTGGAAGATTTTCTTGCTTATTTGAGCTGTAATTGGGAAGTAAATATTCTAACCTTATGCTTTGTACTAAACTACAATGAAGTTTAGATGAAGCACATTTATGTTTTATGCTTCACAGTGCTTATGCTTGTGCAGACTGACCAGATGTTCCACTTTATGTGGGACTGGACAGCATTTTTATCCCTTGTGCCCCTCTTCCACATTTTAATACAATATGTCCTACATTTGGATTTGATGTAATGTTTAAATTCACCACCAAAGTCTGCCTTTTATCAAGCAGCTATGAAGAAAGCATGAGAGGCTATCATCTTGGGTCAAGTCGAGGTGAACATGTCGTCCTCTTCTGCAGTGCTTAAACTCGGTTAAAATGATGGAAAGAACCACAAAGAAAAGGAAATGCAGCGACAACAAAGACCAGAAATATTCTTACCACTATAGAAGAAAATTCTCTGAGTTGTTGTTTAGCTTTCTTTCATGCTTATTGTATTTAGCTAGAGAGGGATTTGGGGACAATTGCGCTGAAATAAAATACCTTAGTGCCTGGGTTGAAAGGGTTACTGGAGAGATAGATGAGAACCACCCCAACCTGCTGATAGGACAGGTTAGCAATAATGGAACCTTTACTCAAAGTATTAGAAATACTGATCAATAAAAAGAAAAGAAAATCTTACACTTGATGGGCCATCAACATACCTATGTTGCTCACCTGAGGCAGTGTTTTCTGTGGGAAAACCCTCATGTATTTCATGCTATATCCTTGTAATACCACGAGCCAAGCAACAGTTGTATGTATTTACTGTATTCTGTAGTTACTAAGACAGTTCCATTTAAAAGGAGGAAATAAAGTCAAAATTTTGAGTTATAATTGCAAGTGAAATTTTAACTTCAAAATGTTGACATGCAGTGCTTTATTAGACAATCTGACAAACTGAAATTACATTTTATAGCCAAAATTATAATATTAATCTCATTTATCTGTTAAGGAATCCAAATAAAGAGCTGTTGGTGTCTTAATAAAGAAAAATGATGACGCACTTTACTGTTTAAATTTTTCTCTTTCTTTTTTTAAACAGTAAATTGGAAAATTCATGGATAACAACAAGAATTATATTGTAACATAAAAATATCACCCACCTTAAACATATATGTGGATCAACCAGATTTTGGTATTTACCAGTACTTATCATTAAGGTTGTGTTTGCCATAAATCTTACATTGGGTCATAATCTAACAAAATTTGTTAAGCGCTATGTCAAAGCTACCTGAAATTTTGAGTTACAAATGGACATCTTGTTTGTTTTACCAGTGCAAAAACAAGCTTCCATAGTTTGAAACGAAATTCTTCAACATATTTTGATTAGTACCAAAAACATTTTTTAAAATATTTTACCTTCCTTGCCAAAAACAGATGATGAATTTGACTGCAGGCACCTTCACAATGCTTTGGCATCAACAGCGTACGACAAAATGCAGGTAAGTCCATTATTTATGTAATGGGGGGACAACTAATCGCCTTTTGGTAACAGGCTGGTTAAAAGAGAGGAAAGACAAATTCTTCTAAAAGGTGTCAAAGTCTCAGGTACATGTCGGGGAACATACACATGTATATCCATCTAGTAAGTTTTCAGAGAACACACACACACACACACCCTCATCATGGTTTAATCAGTGTGGATGTACTGTGGAGGCCCTTTCCCCCTTCAGTGCCAGGCACTATTGTGGTGATGACTGCACTGGCATATTGATGTCAACTCTTTATTGTGTGGGTTTACGGTGGAGAGGGAGTGTTGATTATCTTGTAACCTCTCCACCCCTCTCTCCACACCTCGTTCCCTCTTAGCTAACAACGCTGATGTGTGTGTATGCATGCCTGTTTGTGTGTTTAGTCTAATGAAAGCTACAGACCCGCAGCGTCCTTTCGCATGTTCGCGCCAAAGCCTCAATCAGTCTCTCTCATGGCTGCATCTATGTGCTGGCTTTCTCTTATCCCTTGCTTACATAAAAAAGAGCTTTGAAGGGTGTTTGTGTTGCTCCCACATGTCTGACTGTCACTGAGCTGCTGCCTCTGTCCTTGTTCTAAGCCCAGATATTAAAGTTACACAGCGGCAAAGATGCAGCAAGAGAAAAGAGGAGAGATGATAGAAGATCTATACACAACAGAGAAAAAAAATAAAGAAGGGTGTAGGAGAGTAAAAGGAATAGTTTCTGAAAGTCAGACATCCAAACAGGCAAACAGATCACAAAGACAGAGTCATGGTTAGATCTGCAGACAGCTTCCGCAACCAGAAAAAGATTGTAATAGAAAAAGAGCGAATGAATGAGCAGAATGTAAAGGATTACGGGCATTTTGCTCTTCTATCACAGTGTATAAATGCCAGAGCCCCAACTTTCTGCTGTTGTGTGTGCCTGTATGGGGGTTGGACATAATGAAAACCTACAAAGTATTGCATTCCAGCAACACAAATACTACCTTTGCAAAGGCTGTTATAGTATAGTGTGAATTCAACTCATTTTTAAAGCTTCAGATTTTGGATTGCATTCTTCAGGTTTTTCTGCCTACTACCCAACCTGTACACAGATGAAGGAATACTGTAATCATGCATTTTCCACAATAATGATGCAACACAACAATACTGCAAATCCAACAAAAAGACGGGCCACAAAGTCATGATCTGCCAATGCAGGAAGATCAGCTGATACAGTTCATGTAGGGCATGCTAGCTGCTAGCTAGCATTAGCCTGCAGCCTACAGATACTGCATAGCTGCAAGCCTCTTTGCAACACAGTCTTCTTGCTGCTGTTTAACAATTACATTTTTGCAGACAGAAATATTCAGATTTCGACTACAGTTTTTCTTTTTTTGTGTGTGTTCATGTCACTAATCCCTTCCTGCAAACAATAATGTTAACAGCTGCCTATACAACATTCACAATTACCTCAACTTCAATCACCGAGCATAATGAGGAGTTCAGCTGAAGAAACCAAGTCCAGAACACATTTGCCCTAAGATTAGCCTGTCAGGTATCAGCATCTACAAAAGCCACAATCTCCAATTTAATTGATACACTCCTGGCAACAAATATGGCCCTTTAGCCTTCTATTAAAAACTTTAAATTGGCTCACGGAGCACACAGTCTGAGAGAAAGAGATGCCTGGGGCAAAGGCAAAATCTTCCTCTATTTAGCCCACCACTCACATATAGTAAATATTATTGTGTGAATACACTGTGTATTGATTTGCCATCGAGACATTGACCCCATAACTTCGCTTCAGTCTATATCAAGCCCGACACACCAGAGATTGAGGAGTGACAAAATAAACGTCCTTCACTGAAGTACAGAAATATCTGTTATAAATCCACTGCTTTAGATTCTGCACAACTGCAGTGTTTTGTCCAGGCAGGACAAAATGCGTGGAGTATTAGTATCATTATTATTATTGTTATTATTAAAATAGCAAAAACATATAGCTTATTATGTACTGAAGCATGTGGTTAGTAAGTGGCGGCACAGATAAATGTGGAAATAGTTCTTATTTTTATGTGACTATAACCTTCTTCAGGTTTCCAACACAGATGGTATTCAGGGCATAAAATAAACTGTCTCTGCACAAATCAATATAAGAAAAGACCAAAGAGCATTAGGCCAAATGCCAACATGTAATACCATAAAACCATCTCACTTTAGCTACAATTGTGAGTACTTATATTGTGCCACAAACTAAACCATGTGCTGTTACAAATCTTGTTAATATTTCCTCACAAAGCAAAACAACTGTTAGCAAGTCGATCAAAAGTAATAACATTTTTTTTCTCTTGTATATATTTAATAAGACTATATTAAAGTGTTCACCTGGGTATTTTGTGAGATTTGAATTGAACATCCAACATGTAATAATAATGACAGAGAATGAAGAAAGAAAACAGGCCCGTTTTAATGAATACGTTTATCTTTTATAATTGATTGCACAGATGCTCTTCAGTTCACATGGGCATCATTTGAAAAATGCATGGTTGTAAATTTAAAGAGCTGTCTTTAAATGTGAACAGACTACAGAGCCAAGGGGTACCAATATTAGGGATGTTGAAAATGCACGCCACAGCTGGGCTTCCCTAGGTATCTTGTAACCGGAAGGTCGCCGGTTCGATCCCCGGCCTCTCTGTCCTGGTCGTTGTGTCCTTGGGCAAGACACTTTACCCTACCGCCTACTGGTGTTGGTCAGAGGGGCCGATGGCGCGATATGGCAGCCTCGCCTCTGTCAGTCTGCCCCAGGGCAGCTGTGACTACAACCGTAGCTTGCCTCCACCAGTGTGTGAATGTGAGCGTGAATGAATAATGTCATTGTAAAGCGCTTTGGGTGCCTTGAAAAGCGCTATATAAATCCAATGCATTATTATTATTATTATTATTCTGTCATGTGTAACATGTAACAATGGCCAGTTGTGGACGACATCCTAAACTGGTTCTCCGAGCATGTCCTAGTGTGAAGGTGGTTTATGATTTCAATGACAAATTGTGCTCCACAGCCTATACTTTATGCTAATTTCTTAAGGTCAGTCTGTTAATGTTTAGCATTGCAATACAGATTGCAGTTCACTCAGTATGCAGATGTCATTTGATTTTAGGGACTTTTTTTTTTTTAGAATTTTAATGGTTTTTGTATTGCTTCTTGAATTCTGGCTAATAGAGATACAATGACCTTGGTTCAGGGGATTGGGAAGCTCATCTTGTAACCGGAAGGTTGCCGGTTCGATCCCCAGCTCTGTCTGTCTTGGTCATTGTGTCCTTGGGCAAGACACTTCACCTACCGCTTACTGGTGATGGCCAGAATGGTGCGATATGGCAGCCTCGCTTCTGTCAGTCTGCCCCAGGGCAGCTGTGGCTTCAAGCTCGCCTCCACCAGTGTTTGAATGTGAGAGTGAATGAATAGTGGAATTGTAAAGCGCTTTGAGGGTCTCGAAAAGCGCTATATAAATGCAATCCATCATCATTATTATTATTATAATGATAGAAAAATTAGATAGGTACTAAATTGAAACACAAAGAAAAGTGTTGTGTTACAGGGTAAAACAGAGAGAAGAATAAAAATAGTAAAAATGCCACAGGTGCATACTGAGGGCCTTATACTGTGTGATGTATATACAACCTTCTCAAAAGCATGTTATGCTCCAGATTAGCAATAAACATGTATGAGGTCACAACCTACTGACCAATCAGAAAATAGTGTCACCATTCCTGGAAGATCCCCCAGTCATGCTTATATAGAGCTGAAGTTCTCCAATGGGAAACAACTGGGATCAAAACCAGGGAACATGAAAACCTTAAACCTTAATTATATTCTTTTTCTATCGTCTACTTAGATAAACACATATCAGGTTCACACTGACCTTTTGAGGATGTACGGACATTTTCTAATGGAGAAAAAAACCTATTTGTGGCAACAAAGCTGTAGAGATGTTTCTGTGGATCACAGAGGACTTGAAAGTGTTTTTGTCTTGTAGACCATAGCAAGCGCACGCTCCTGGGAACTGAGTGGGTGAGAAACAAATGGAGGTTCATTTCATCTCATGGTGCATCATCAAAGGGAAGTCAGAAACAGTTTGAAGCACATGCCAGCTTGAAGCACGCGTCAGGAACTGATGGAGAATTTTCTTGTTTGAGTTTGAACGTCAAGATGACTGATTTGTTCTTGTTTGAAGTCAGAGACACTCTTGACATTTCACGCAAGCTTTAGTAAACATGTACAGTGAAATCTTTGGGGGTCCATGCATGGCAGGTGCTGGAACCCTATCAGATTTGTAAAGTTTATAGAAGAAAGATTGTTTTGTACTGACAGAATAAAATTATTTGGAAACATGAGCCTACGTACTATGGTTCGGGTATTTTCTTCTTGTTTTTTCTAGGTGTGTTTGGACCCCTACAATTACTGCCTGCAGCTACACAGAATATAAAATCTTAATATTCAACTAGAGTAACAATTCATGTAGTATGAACAACTGAAAAGTCACTTATAAATTATTGTTATCAAGTCTTGGCCATTTTCTAATAGAATTGGCTGAAGTGGATACAGTATGTTTATTCTATTCATTTACTAGAACTAACCTTGTGTTCATCTCTATGTTCAACGTAGATTGGCAGACAATCTAGTGTACATGTCTGGTCTATATGGACTTGGGAGGAAGCTGGAATTCCTGGAGGCTCAACCTTATGCTAACCATGCAGCTGCCCTGCTGTGTGTTTGCCCTGCCCAGTTTAGACTAGGATCAGGGACATCAGTCAATTTAGATTCAGTAACTGATTTTGCAGCAGTTGACTTGGAGGCAGTACAAGTGTAGGCCAAAGCAAAGAAAAAAACTATTACCATTGGCTAACCAGGTTTGAAATCGCTTGACCCAAGACTGAAAGGCTCAATAAGCAGAGCAGGAGAAGCATTGTTCTGCTGACCCAGAGGCACACGAGACCCCCTGGGATCAGGAGCAGGAAGGGTAGTGACGAATTCAAAAACTGACTTGGTGTTAACTGATCTTTTTTAAAGCTGGAAATGGGAGGAGGCTAGCCAACTCAGGAGTCTACCAGACTGAAGGTTAGCTATTTAAGTGGAATGGAGGCAGTAGAACTGTTGGCTGAAATGAGAAAAAAAGCTTTGGTTCAGGTAACTTGACTAGACTAGACGAGACTAGACTTGATGTTACTAAACCCAGAGCAGAAAACTCACAAAGTAGTTAGCTAGAGAGACACATGAGTTACACATTAGCAACAGATCCATCATCCTGCTGCCTCAGGGGCACAGGACCATTAGGGTAACTCAGAAACTGACTTGGTGTTGACTGACTCTTTGCCAGTCTGGCAGGAGGGTAGTTGACTCAGGAGATGGAGCTACCTGGAGCCTATCAGGATAGCTAGATGATGGCTGGCTTACAAACTGGAAGGTTAGGAGGCTTATCGGAAGTGATTGAGAGGCTATCTAGCTGGCTGTTAGTGAAATAGCATTAAAAAATTCAGCAAGGAGCAGAACTTTCCCAGGCCTAGACAGGATTGCATTTGCCATGCAAGTAAGCTTGTCACAAAGGTCGGAGATAGATTCAATATGAGAGGCATATTCTTTCAAGCTGGCCTCTATGGCTGCCTAGGTGTATATAGTTTCAACTTGAGAGGACCCAAGTTACATTTGATGACTTACAAAATGTACTACCAAAATTTAAAAAGATTTTAAAAAGAAAGAAAAAGAACACATGATATGGCAAAGCAAATCATAGCTACTACCTCGCACATAGGGAACCTACAACAAAGGTTATTAAACTGAGCACATTGAAATCAAATAAAGTAAATAAAAACCTTCATTATTTGGGATAATTCCACAGCTGATTTGCAAGCAGAGTATATCAGTTTATAATGTGCAATAATAATTACAGCCCATATTTGTTTCAACTGCATTTTCTTGGCTTTGTAGCTTTCCATTTCAGTTTTGGGGTCCTATACAGCTGCTGTAATTGCCACTAGAGCAATTGCTCCTCATTACATGCTATGGAAGCTGTAATTGGCCATCCCAGGCACAGCGATCAATGCCATCGTTATTACAGGATTTCAGGCACCTAGGCCCCAGACAGCAGGCCTAAGCAAGGCCAACGGGGAACTGAAGGGGGAAAGTGGTGAGGCTTCACAGCTTGTTATGGGTGTACAGAGACTAGACAACTGCTTGTCTGGGTATCTATTGACAGCTCTGTGTCCAACATGCATCTGCTCTCTCCATCCAGCTCATTGACACTTTTCCTTTCACAGAATCTGTCAGCCTCATACCATTTCTCACCCTGTCTTGTTAATGGGGTTCCTTTTGCTCTGTTTTTCAAAGGGTCATATTGTATTCAGTCGAGTAGAAATCCCAGTATCAAAGCTACTACTGTGAGTTCATCTGTTTCTAAACATTAATACATGGGTATTTATTTATACTATTCTAGTCTTCGAGACACTTTTACAATGCTTGATTCAAGACTGTAATAAAATCATGATGTTTTCGTCAGATACTTTTACTTAGATAATTTTCTTCAGTAAGGTCAACAAATAAAAAAGTTAAAGATTTAATTAGGTCAGGCGAGATACATAGATTTTCTAATTGAGTGGATTTTGTACAATGGACCCTATAAAACCCCCGAGAACCTAGAAGGGTTTCTGAAACTGAAAAACATGAAACTAAGACTGAAAGGAATGTAAACTATTAACTAAGGCAAAAAGATACAGGAAACACTAGGGACCATAAAAGGCTGGGGTGAGGGGGAGAAAGATGCGCACACAGTAGTGGGCAGAGAGGAGAAACACAGCTGAACTAAATCAGAATAACAAGACATGAGGGATGTAAAACAAAACACGAACAGGAAGTAAAGAGATGACAGACTAACATACAAACTTGACATTGGAATACAAGGAAAACAGGGAAGGTAACTAAACCAAAGATCAATGACTAAAATCTCAACTATAACACAAGCAGAATCCAAAGCTATACTAAAAACAGAGAGGACCTAACAATATAAACTTAATTAAGGTAACCTGGATTATGAACTACAAGTAAAGGAATGCAAAACTCAAAATACCACAACACAAGAATATGAAATGCAAAACTCAGCCCAAAAGGCCATGGTTCATGACACTGTGTGATAGAAGCTAGAACAGAGTCTCTATCCACCTTTGATCACCCTCACATTTCAGCATATCCAGTCACTCCTCTATAGTCAAGGGGAGCATCAGTGACCACAGTAATCACTCTTTATGTTATAAACTTCAGATAATTCTGATGCCACAGAGGTCTCCACTCATCTCATGCAGCATATAATGGAGATATTACCTTGGAAAAAATGTTTTTATCAACTTTTGAACCTCAGTAATTCATTACCATTTCATTATGGACCTCTGGAAGTCATGAATTAAGTTTATTATGCAAATGTATGTTCAAGCCAACCTTTTGGCATTTTTTCTTCAATGAACTCACTGAGACTAAATCCAAACTTTGAAGAATTTTATAAATAACATCCCTGATAATCTTTCTCTGAAAGATGAAGCCTTTGGAGGAGGTGGGGAGTTTTTTTCAGAGTCACAGACAGCCACATTATCACTCCCTTTTACCTATTACCAGAGATACATAAAAGCCTCAGACAGCCTCCAGGCAGAACTACTGTTGCATGCGTTGGCTCACTTACCTCTTTAACCTGTCTGCTTAGGTGAATTATTTATCACACGACTAGCCGAGAACAGGGTGCAGCACAGTTTTGTGCTTTAATGTGGAGACGCTTTACAAAGTGAGCGTCGTTTGTACAGAGGCCACATGATGGAGGTGTTGAGTAACTGCAATGCTCTACAGTTTCCTTTTGAAGCACAGTTGAGTTAGGTGAATATAACACTTAAATGCAAATATATTCTATTATTTTTCATTGCAACTATGCAGTGCTGTTTTTTATTTTATTTTTTAAATGACTTTAAATGGCATTCAAGTTTGTATTGTGACATCACAGGCTAAAAAAAGTAAAAAGGGCTTATAAAAGACTCCCTAGTCACCACTTTCATGCAGTAAAGGTTCGTTTGTCTGTCGTCTTTTCATTTGGCTTTAATACGCAACAATTTAGTTCAGTTCAGTTTTATTTATATAGCGCAAAATCACAACAGCAGTTGCCTCGAGGTGTTTTATATTGTAAGTTAAAGACCCTACAATAACACAGAGAATACCAGAATGATGATTTTCTCACCTATACATCCTCCTGGAACATCAGTCCAATTTTACCAAAGATTATTAAATTAAAAACAATTTTCCCATAAGCATTACATATACATTGCAATTGCATGATGTATCTTTTTCATCTATGACATGGTGGTGTCTGACTGGCTTCATTGCTCTTTTGAAATTCATCAATGCATCATTAGTGTCACCAATTACAATATACTTGTAAGCACTGCAAATTATATTTGTACAGTTTTCAATGCAGCTACAATAACTGTGTGAACTTTGAGCTTCTAATTTCAGTTTTTGCTTCACAAAGCAAAAATCTGAAAAATGTCTTCTCTTTCTTAAAAAGTACTCCTCAAATCAGGGATGCAAAATGAATTCTGAAGGCGATACAAAGCTTCACCATTACACTGATTTTAATGGCACACATTTAGTTCTGTGATAAGCCCCTAATAGCGAGAAAGCTCTGCAGCATTTTCTGTAATTAACTGTCTCACTACAAGGCAGGATGGCTTATGATCAATGCGCATGGAAGCTGTAATCACCAGCATTACTGTAACAGCCGAGCTGATGAGCTCCAGCAAAGGAAAATTACACATGATCGTTATTAACGCAGATACGGTAGGTACATTGCTTTTTTGTTAAAGAGAACTTACACATTGAGTAAAAAAAAAATCATTATTGTTGAATCAATTTTACACTTTTCTTTGTTTAGAGCGAAAACTGTAGAGAACAGAAAACTCATTGAATCAAATTGTTAGTAATATAACCCATGTAGTCTAGTAGGCTTAACCCAACATCCTTTAAATCACACAGTTACAATTGCTGTATAGTTTTTTTGATGGCTGATTCTCTTTCCGCACTGACTTTCACTCAATATCTATATGCAAAACATGCACAACGCCATTGCAGAATCTTTGGTTGCCATCTTGTTGAGATCTGGCACACTGGATACTAAATTGGCTAAAAAAAATTTAAAAGTCTTAAAATAAAATGCACTTACAGGAGAAATTAAAAGTGGACTAGTTTAAGTATCTTGAAGTAAACCAAAAGGTCAAACAAGATGATAGGACAGTCATATGACACACAAAGCAGTGGTAAACAGGTAACTTGTAGAAAAGGTATCCCTGATATAGTTTTCATGAAGGAGTAAATTACCTATAGAGGGAAAAAAAAAACTTTTTGTATTAGCAAGTAAACATGCTTACTTCTACTAGTTTACTTCTAAAGTTTGGCTTTTTAGCCACTTCAGTGGTTACTTTAACCCCTAACTCTAACTTTACTTTATCAGGATGTGTAATTTTGGAGCTTTTTTAAAATGTTCCCCCAAGTCTTGGCACTGATGGGACAAAGAAAATAATATATTAGCAGTCATAAAAATCTACTTCCATTTGACTGGTCTCCTAAAAACAGCGTTAAGCACAGGGCTCGGGTCTAAGGGCCAGGGCTCAGTGACTCAGACAGTTAACATGTATGTCTATGGGGACTGGCAAAATGTGGAGCCAGCCTGGAGTGGCCACTTAAGAGTAGTGCTGTGCAATACTGCAAATTCTGGTATTGATCAGATACCAATTAAATACAAAGCCAGTACCATTACCATTACACATAATCTTAACCTATAAAGGACCTTATGTAGAGGAGAGCAGTGTGTTACAGTTTAATGACCAACTACGGGATCTATGGGATTTTTACTCATTTTTAATAATTAGTTAACATGTCTGAAGTAAATTTTTTTCATTTCCAAAGAAATACTTTATTTAACAGAGGTTAGTGTGAAAAGTATCAATCCCATTAGGCTAGTATCAATCCAAAACCAGCGTTAGTATCGATACTATCGATATTTGGATCGATCCGCCTCTTTCTACTTAAAGGTTTACTTCAGTTTTCAGCCCTTCAGCTTCCAGCATGATTTCAGTCTCAAGGTGAAAAACAGAGAGTTTACGCAGCTTAGTTAGGTTTGTCATAGATGATAAACCTAAAGAAAATGGACTGATATTAACACCCAACAGATAATAGAGATTTCATCTTTTCTTATTTACTTTGACTGATTTCATTTTTGTGTTTTTGTACTTTATAGTATGATGCCTGTTGTCTGTGTTGATTTATAATTAATTTACTTACAGACCCAAATACAGTAAGCTCAAAATGGACTGATTCGTATAAAGCGCTTTTCTACTCTCCCTGAGTTCTCAAAGCACTCTATACAACATCACCCAATCACACCCATTCTGAGTGCTTTCTAACTACATTCACACTCCAATGGATGCACTGGGGTTAGTAACTTGCCCAAGAATACTTGATATGCAGACTGGAGGAGCCAGGGATTGAACCACCAACCTTCCGATCAGTAGGTGACCCGCTGTACCTCGTGATCTACAGCCACCCCTACCTACATGCTGTTGTTAAATGACTTGGCAACTTTTAAATAGAGCCCAGAGTGTATGATTTCTGTTTTCTCTTGAACAAACTGAAGACAAAATCTGATCTTACCATGTAAAAATATACATATGCTGGACAGTGTACAATAAGAAGAGTGAATGATGGGATCTGTATTTTTTGTGTCACACTGCCCTCTTAAGGATGTGTGTTGGAAGAACAGAAAAAGGAACATCACTGATGTATCCGCAGAGGGGCAGCATCTACTTATAAATGTTATCTGAGTGTATCTCAGTCAGTTAGTGTGATGCATTTGCCATAAAATACATTTTGTAGGTGACATCTTGTCTGAATTAAAAGTCAAAATTACTTAATCAATGACAGTTAAACTTGGAGGATGAAAGTGATTAGTAGAACTATGAGACAAGCCTCTCTGTTCAGATTCATGATGGATTAATAATTTAGTGACTGAAACCGTATTGACCAGGTGCCCACATAATTAGAAAGCTTTTTTTTCCCCATCATTTTTTTTTTTTTTTTTTTTTTTGAAAAAAATTAAATTAAGCCATTGTTATTAATGAGGCCCTTGGGCTGTAATTTGTTGCAGCCCTTCATACAGAATACAGATACTTCAGAGTCACTCATTAATCTATCTAGTGTCTGTTCACAGTGTCTGTTAGTTAGTCAGGGGTCATACATGCAGATTGTGAAATATGTGTAAAGCAAAGGTAATACAGTAAAACAATAAAAGCAATGAGCTAAAATGCTAATATTATAATGAATTAAAAGAAACAGGTGTAAAGGAAAATTGCTACTAGAAAACTGAAACAGGTCCAAAAAGTCAAATTTGTATATCATGTCATGCTACATGTGACATTACTGGCTTGATCACCTATGTTATCAGTGTGGTATGATAAACTGTTATCAGTCCTACCCAATTGATTATCTAATGTACTAAAAGCAGCTTTAGATTAATTTTTAAAGAGATTTGTTTTCCCTTTGTAAGAATGATAGTTATTGGACCACCACCCAAGTACGACTTTCGTCACATTATTCCATTCTTTTGTTTAATGTGTCTGTAGTGGTTAACCCACAAGTATGCGTAAGTCTTTAACTGAAATCAAATTCATGTTTGAACACTAAAATATTAACTTAAATATCATTATTGTTGTTACTGATTTTCATGTCTATTTTATTTTGATTATGATGCCTACTTACAGTTATTAACCTACATTCCTGTACAGAAAGAAAAATACAGTAGTTTTATTGGCTTTTATTATGTTATATTTATCCAAAAAAGTTGATTCTGTTCATCTGGGCGTGGTGTTTTCTCCCCATTGAAAATACCTCATCCAGATTAACAGAATCCACCTTTTGGGATTTCCTTACTTGGGTGATTGAGAACGCATCAAGAAATGTTATGCTTAATTAATTTCTGAGTTCTCAGGGAGGTCCAGAGTGCTGGCTCTGGCTGAACATAAAGGTAGTTTGAAATTCCTCTCTCCTGTTCAAAATGGTAGCACCTTGAGATTTCGCCGAAATGCACGTTGTGATCTTGGATGGTATTTAGTGACAAACAGGGTAAGACATAAAGTGTTTTCACTGTGTGGTGAAGAATGTTTTGGACTCGACTGCCTAGACCAGTACTTCAAAAATGTAAAGGAATAAAAGAAAAGCTGACGGAAGCAGATAACAGGCAACTCAAGATTTTAAGTAGGAGGAACAGAAGGAAGACCACTGCAGATCTTCAGGCAGAGATAAATGTTTCTAGATCAGAGTCTGAGAAAGTCTCCAGAATGTCTATAAGCAAAACAAACTGAATGAACAAGATTTAAAGGGAGGAATGGCTGCTAAGAAGCCATTATTGAGAATGTCAAACATCCAGAAACACCTCAGATTTTCCAAAAATACCAGGCTGTAGATGAGAGGAAGAAGATAATCCTAATGGACAAATTCAAGTTTGAACTCTTCAGTCAGCACTGCCATCCACAGAAAAACTGAAGAACGTGTTGATGCTATACCCACAACAATGACCCAATCATGCTTCAAAGCTGTGCAAACACTGTTTGACCACAATCAACTGGCCAAGTAAGGTCCGAATTTGAAACATATTGAAAATATTTGGGAATTAGTGGATTCAAACATACATCGCACACAAGTTTAATTCAAAGCAAGTCTCTGGGGACAGCTAGAAACTATATGGAACAAAAGATAATGTCAAACGGAACGTATTAACGTAGGAAATCAAGAAGGCAAGCTATCAAAGCCATAGGAGGCTACTCAAAATGTTGTCTTTTAGTTATGTATGAATTTTGCTGTGTCATTTGCAAAACATAATTTTGCAGATTTATATCATCTATCTTCATTATATTTACACAGTTCTTTCCTTAATCGTTTCATTTTTGTGTTTAATTCCCGATTACTAAATGATACTTTAGGGTTTTTATAAACCAAAGGCATTACATTCTATGTGCAAACATTGATGCTGAGCTGCAACAAACAATTGCCTGTGCAGGAAACAAGTGTATATAATCAACACATATCTACAAGCAGTTTGTGACATAAAATTGAATTTAAAATGAAAATGTAAAAAATGAAATCAAGAGAAAAAGAAATAGTTTTGTTTACAACAGGCAAGTAATTTAACAGTGGATGTGTCAGGGCTCCTCAGTGGTTCACCCAGTGTTTTCAGTTTATTCATGTTCCCCCTTTAGTTTCCATATGTTCCATTTCCTGTTTTATTGTGTTAGCCGTCTGTGTGCATTACGTTCTAGTTCTCTTCCCATGTATCATTAGTCAGATTAAGTCCAGCGGTTCACTCACCTGCCCCTAATCACTCATCATTCAGCCTGTGTGTTTAAGTTCCTCAGCTTCATCACTTCCTTGTCTTGTCATTGATGTTGTCATTGCCGTGTGTTCAGTTCAGTCAGCCATCTCCTGCTCTCTCTATTCATCCACTACAATAAACTCTCTTAATCCACACCGCGAGTCCTGCGTTTGGGTCATCTCTTCCTCGCATCCACACATGACCCCTGACAGGATGATGTATTTAAAATGAAACGGCTAAACTGTTTGCTAGTTCTTTATCATACGTTCATATGTTTAAATGAGTGGCTTACTGGTGAAACCCTTATACTTTAATATCCACAATATTTGCATTATCTGGCATTGCGCACTCATTAATCCGCTCATACTAAAGATTCTCTGACAGTTAAGTGGTGCGTCCTCCTGCAGGACTTTTTTCCACCACATGATGCCAGTGCTGCACTGTTGAAAAGTTTGTGCTCTTCAGCTTTCTGCTTCTTTTCAACTTACCTACCAATACACTGAGAAATGAAATCAAAGTGGATGAAGTGAGTGAAGCAAGGTTAAATCGGTAACATCAGCAACAGAAAATGCATCACAGTGTAGCAGTGATTAGCATTTTCCTCATGGTACGAAGGTCCTGGGTTTGAATCTGTCTGGAGTTTGCATGTTGTCCCTGTTTCTCTCTATTTTCTCTCCAAGGACTTGGGTTTCCTCCCACAGCCCAAAGATACACACAGGTTTAGGTTTAATGGCAATTCTAAATGAATTGTTGGTGAGTGGGAATGTTTAAATGCCTCTCTGTGATAGACTGATGATCTGTCCAGGGCGTATTCTGAATTTTGCTTCACGATAGCTGGGATAGGTTCCAGTCTTCCGCAACCCTCAACTGGATAAGTGTTTGTATGTCTTTAGAAGTATACATTATTTAAGTTACCTTTATTTGTTAAACAAATAAGACATTGTGCATTTTCCCTTAGGTGTATTCATGCAATTATAGATTACTTTTTAGAACTAAATCAATGTTAGAGAGGACATGCAGTGTCCTGAAGAGGTTTTTTGCCAAGCTTCAGCACAGTAGTTTAAATGTTCCATATGTGCAGCCATATTTTATACACTGTTCTCTGTTTGTTCCAATACATTTACACTTGAACTGCTCAGGTCATGTTTTATTTACTTTCATGCTAGATTACTGTGACCCGATGATTCAGGTAGTTCGCTAAACTGATGAGAGTCCTGTGTCATAAACACATTGCTTTAAATAATCAGAAGTAATCCCATTTGTGTTGTGCTAACTGTGTTACAGATAGATAGATAGATAGATAGATAGATAGATAGATAGATAGATAGATAGATAGATAGATAGATAGATAGATAGATAGATAGATAGATAGATAGATAGATAGATAGATAGATAGATAGATAGATAGATAGATAGATGCTGACATCAGGAAGTCCTACCACCTCTAATCATGGCAACACAACAACACTACATCCATTGGAGTCCATCTGCCACACTATGGAAGGATGTGAGATGCTAGTCGGGGCCCTGCGGGATAGTGTACAGTAACATCTGTGCTGCATATGGACTACAAATCTCCAAGTCCTAATGGGAGACATCACCAAAGGTGTTTGAGAACAACAGGGATAATGTCCTGTGGGACTTCGACTTCCAGACAGACAAGCAGCTGCTGGCCAACCGACCAGACGTAGTGGTGGTTAACAAGGAGCAGAAGACTGGAGCTGTGATAGATGTGGCAGTCCCAGATGTGGAAGAAGATGTGGAGCAGATGTAGAAGGTAAAGTCCAAAGAGGTCCCATTGGTAACCTCGAAACTGGAAGAGCAGCTCCAACAGAGTCCAAGCACCAGGAACCCTCAGGGTTAGGTTCTACACAGTTGAGCAAACAGGAAATTTATATATATATATACATATATGTATATAGATAGATAGATAGATAGATAGATAGATAGAACTCCCTGATACTGGTGAACAACATTTCACCAGAAATACTTCAAGTTCATACACAACAAAAAATGTTTCATTCAGTTTCATTCAGCATTGCCATCATCATCACCAAGGTCATCTTGGGGATGAATGACTTTTATCTTTATAAATAAGCCATCTATTTATGCTGGACACAGAAGCATGTCCATTTCCAGTGTGCTGGTACATGTCACTATGGTCACATTGTGGACTAGAGCCTTACTGAACCCCTCCATCTCTTGGCCCATCAGCCCATCTTCCCCATTCTGATACATTATTGGTTCACTCTGTAGAGCCCAGGAAGCATTGGGAGATAAGGAAAAGGGGCGAAGGGCCAGGCTCAGCGATCCCTCAGATAGCACCTAATCACATTCATTACATCAATTAAGGCAGGCCAACACAACACCGGGCTGGGAGTCAGACCTCCATCTCCTGCTGATCGATGCTAAACACTGAGCACATGGTCTGGTCTTCAACCTCAACCCTGTAGACCACAATACTGTATTATCTCTCATTCCTCTGTGTCCTCTGTGGAAAAGTCAGGAATTAAACTCATCCAAAGGCAAAAATTATGTAACATTTGATACCACAAAGAGTAAAAATGTCCTTTTTGGTGATTTACAGATCAAAAAATGTAAAATGTGAACGTTAACATGAGGCTAAATTTGATTTAGATTTTATTATGCCGTTGCTGTTTTTAATTATCAATTATTTTAAATTTCCACAACCATCACACTGAAACTGCTGTTTGTACAAAAAAATCAAAAAGCAGCACTTCAATATATAACAATGAGTATAAAATCCTGAAGATTATATGAACATTAACACCAACATCCTGTGGCACCAAACTATTAAGCCAGCAGACCTGTGGCACACTTTAAGTGGTATGGATATTAAATCGTTTAAAGCAGGAACTAAATGGACATCCTAAAATCCTCTGAATGTAATTCACCAAAGTAGAATCTCTAAGAAAGCCAAATTTAGTATAATTTTTAGGTTCTCACTGCAGTTAAGCCCTGAACAATAGTTGCTGAAATTATAATCTGATCTGTCTGGTCATTAAATGTCATTTCAGGAGTATCTTTAGTACTCCAACAAAGCTCAGAGGTATTTATTCTTCCTGCTTGTAAAGCTATGTGAGGTATTCACGCTAAATGGGCAACACCGAGCTTTAGTTTCAGGTAGAAAATATTGAGAGGGGGGGGAGTATTTCCTTGCATTTGTCAGCTTTATTGGTTCAGTAATCTTCACAGTGGAATCCTCTTTAGCAGAACCAACCCGAATCCAAATCATGATAATGTGTTCATTTACTCTTGGTACTTTAAAATAATGTTTTCCTATTAGTCTGGATTTTTATAAATGGGATTTATATAGGATGTATTATTGTTGCTTAAAATTAAAAAATGCAGATTTACATCAGCATGAACTGGGATCAGTTTAACCCACTAGGGGGCTCCAGACCAAAACTGAGACTCCTGTTCAACTTTTTCTAACCTCTTGTGATAGTTTAAAAGTGACCCGGTTTGTTTGTCATAATTTTATCACATGAAAATAAATTTCAGCATACAACAAACTGAGACTTCATTAAGAAGCCACTTTCAGGCCTCTCATATATGACTCTCTAATATGTAGACTTTTATTTGATTGATTTTTATAAATCAACTGTGGACTTGAATGAATTTAATTGCTAGCAGTTATTTTTTGTAATATGCTAGTAATTTGTATCCTCAGTGTGTGAAAGGTTATTTAAGGACTATTGTATGAAAGAGTAGGTAAAAGAACATTAAATGTTAAGGTGTGCCATAAGCAGACACTTCCTTGGGATATGGAAGGCGGTTAGCGGTTGAGCTGAAGGGATGATCTGATATCATCATGTTGGTGTTGTTCCCAGATCATCATGAAAATGTTGTTCCAGGTTCAACATTACAAGTGACCAATCACATTGTTGTGACGTTATTCTTTTGCGCGCCAAGCCATTCGTGCATTTATGAAATTCCAATGTTGCAAGGACAATATCAATTCTGCTTACCGTTTATTAAAGGGTCAGGGTTAGGGTTAGGGTCAGGGTCCGTTGATCGGTGGACAGAGGCGGTTTCTCGCAGCTTAAGTACAGTTTTTTGTTTTAAGGCGGTTTTTCCCGAAGTCGCAAAACTATGACGTCACAACATTCTGATTGGTCACTTGCAGTGTTGATCCTGGAACAACATTTAGTATGATGATCTGGGAACAACACCAACACGACGATATCAGATCGTGCAAGCTGAAGACATACAGGTAAGATGACCCATCGTTAAAACCATAGTGTCACATTGTTACAATGTGTTGTGCACAAGCATATGACACACTTAGATATGGGTCTCATTTGTGGAATTCATTTTGCATGTATAGCACTGATCAGATGTCTGGGGTGGATCACCAACCTGACAGACATTTATGCATAATATTCATATGTTTTTAAGACTAAATGAGTCGTGACCATCAGGCGCTCCCTATGGTACAGTTTTTGTGTCATCACTGACCTCCTGGCTGACTTAGCTTCTTCCTGAAACCTTTTGCCTTCTTCCCCCGGCGACAGAAAACCTGGTGACACCAGGATGAGCGACAGGCAAAGAAGAGAAGAAATGGCGGCGAAAACTGCAGGGAGATAAAACGGATAGATAAGGTCGGGGCATCACAGAAAAAAATGGGAGAGGAGATAGATTGTGACAGAAGAGAGAGAGAAAGGGGGTAGGAAGAGTGATGCTATTGATACACTGAAGCTGCAAAGAGAGGACAGGAAGATGCTTTTTGCCCCCTCAAAGTGCTATCGGAAGACATACATTACAATGACAGCACTGTGACCACGCCAACCACATAAAAAACACACAGGCTTATTTCATCTCCCACAGATAGTTATTAATAAAAACCAGGACAAGGACAAACACACACACACACACTCACAGAGACAGAAAGGAGAAATAGATGAGAAAGAGCAATGGAGAGTCAAAAAGGAGTGCTGAAAGAGGAACATCACGTTGTGAGGAGGCTTGCCCGCACGGCAACGTGAAGTCGAGAGCAATGGGTCTCACACCTCGATTTGTCAGTGTGATGAAATAAGCTACTGGACACAATCCCATACTCCACACTGTCTACTGACGTGACATCTAAAGCATCTCCTTTTCCTCTCACTTCTCTCTTCTCCCTTCCAAGTATTCATTTATGCCCTTATTTCTTGTCTTACTTCTCTCACAGAGTCTCTCCACCTTTCTCTCTCAGAGTCTCGGTGTTATCAGTATCTGACACACAGTGAATCAGGGAGTATCTAGCGGCCCGCTATCAGACCTCTCTTCATCTCCCACTGCCCCTCTGTGCTCAGGCCTATCAATCAGAGAGCTACTGCCAGGACAGATGCCACCGACGCAACCGCAGCCACTGACACAACTCGTATCTGCCACAACACAGTGATTAAATGGAACTAATGCAATTAACAGAAGACATTCAATCACTTAAAGTCCAGTAGAGATGAATGAGCATTAAATGTCGCCTAAAAGAGATCAATTCATAGTATTATTGCGTGTTAAATGTTAGGTTGGACTCAAATTTAGCCAAAGATGAGCAGAAAAACTGGGAAGATGAGATAGTGCATTGTATTACAGATAATATTAACAACTTTAATGTGCCTTTTAAGGCAGCTGTAAGGTTAGAGTCAGGTAAAAACAAATTGTCCAAGAGTTTTTACATTTCAGATGTCAACAGGAGGCCTGGACACAGAAGTTTCTCTACCCCAGGATCATCTGCTGGAGATGGGAAATAAATGCCGAAGATAACGTGAATTGGTGTAGAGGTGAAGGAGGTCAGGGAGGCACTGAGGAGCAAGACCATGAAGGAACTTGTTGCTGCCGATGGAAAGCCTTGCATTCAGTGTGGGAGTTTATTTGGGATCTGTGTAGGTGGATGAAAGTAGGGGTGATGTGCTACCAAGAGTTTTGCACACGTTGCAGCCTATCCAGGACTTTGCTGGAGACTCCGGGTAGAACATTATAATAGCTGAGATAAGAGACAAAGTCCACCAGATCAAGTGCGAAACAAGGCGGTTTAATGCATCTAAATGAACAAGCCAAGTAGTGTTTAGCACTGTCAGATCACTTGCGTTAGTTTTATCTGAGTAACTCCCACAGTCCAAAGATAGCCTGTGCATTAAGTTTATCTATGAGTCTAAAGTGGCTGTTGGCGCAGATGTAAGAGAGATAAAGCAGTAAAAGCATAGCATAGAATAAAGTGCTGTATGAATGTGGCTTGCTGTGTAAAGTGCGCTGAATTGTCAGAAAGACTAGGAAAGCAGTACATAAATAAATGTCTGTTTGCATATAAAGCCATGAGGTTAACCCAAAATGCAAATCTTGTGTGCACTCTTAGGACAAATGGCATGAGTCACATGATAAACTATGCTGGTTGCAAAATACATCAAATGCACCCAGAGAACAACCCGCAGGTACCCACAGGTAGGCGGGTTGTTTAAGTCAATGCCCTGCAACCAAGCTAATCTCTACGTGTACTCACTATGCTAAGCTAATGGTTGTCTTTGTTTTTGCTGGAAAGAAGTAATTATAGGGGCACAGAACTGCATCCACTGGCAAAGCCAAGTGCACTGCTGGGGATGGTTTACACTGTTGCTTGGTAATGACTTTTAGAGGTTGTATAGCTTCAGATTAATGGGTGTTTGCTAATTTCTGCTTTTATGGTACTGTCAGCTTGCTTTTTTCAACCATTTCTTTGCAGTCTATTGTGAATTAATGTCTGACTTTATGATGATTTCAGGCTGTTGGTGTTGCCTGTATGCTGTCAACTCATCATTGTGAGTGTTTTGAGCTGAAATGGGTTTGAAGTACTTTGATGTGGGCTGTCGTATGCTCCTTTAGACTGCTATCCTGCCCATACATTCAATCATTCTCCTGTAATACCAACTTTATGGGAAACTCAATATTGCATTTGTCACACATCACTTATCATGTTAACATTTCTTTCACGCATGTTACATTTAGCCAAGCAGTCGCACTCATTGGGTGCCAGAAGCTTATATCCATGTCCCGATGGCCATCTTCTGCTTATCAATGCTACAAAAAATGTCAGCTTAAAATGTGCACTTCACGCTGGAGGCCTGTTTGCTGCCTAGATGCTTCAATGCATCACTTCAGCAAGGTAAGGGCTTCCTTTTTCACCATGTATGTTAATACATGTCAATATTCTCCTCAGCTGGGATGTTGTGATGCTTCTGATATTTCTGTTTCTCGTAATCCACCTGCTGTTAATTTTATGTATTGACAAAGATTGTTTGTTTGTGCCAGTTGAAGGTATTTTTCTTGTGGCGGTTGATTTATTCAGGCTTTTTCATGATACTTTAATTAAAAAAATTTGGATTTACCTGCTGTTGGTACCTGAATCTTCATGTCTGACTGGCAGATAGTTGCAGAGTAGATGGTGGGATCTAGGAGGTAAACATTTCCAGTGTTCCATGTCATTGTTTTAAGCTTAAACGCTCATGGGGACTTACAGAATTCAAAGATATCAATAAGCATGTCAGTGTGGCAAGCAAAAGGCTATTTCAAGAAGATGTTTACTTATCAGCAGTGCAATCTGGGGTCAGTATTCATCACCCATTATTGTCATGATTGCTATCAGTTTGTGGTTATACTACTTTTAAGTTACCACGAATGATTTACTGAAAAGATTTTCAATGCTATGCTAAACATTTAATAAAAACAAGTGACTGTTATATATAACTGTAGAAGTCATAATGATTAAAAACAATATCAGGCCTTATAATTGGTCAGTCTTATTTTGACACCACAGGATTAACTTACAGCAAATTTTTAAAGAGTCACTGTTTCACTTAATTTTGTATTTCACATGTGACACGTGAATACAAAAATCAAAATAACTGACATTTATAATGAATCTATAGATGTTAAAAATATCTGTATGTTTGACAATCTTCCGGCAAAAGCCCGCCCGTTAAGGAAGATGCAGAGGTGCTGCAGGCACGCGACCCCTCGTCACGTGACGTTAATTCGTCGGCCATTTTGGTCGTGTAATAATCCTGACACCTACTAAAAATTGTGTTGATGACATAAACTATGGCGACTAGGAGTAAAAAAAACAAAGTTTATTTACTCTCTCAGAGGAAGTAAAACACTTTCATGACAAGTTTGCTCGTTATGTAGAGAAACTAGAGAAAACGAGGGCTGAAGAATATTACTGCTTATGTTTATTGATGCTGTGAAGTGCAACCCTGCCACTCTCCCACCACATAATTCTCATCATGTTATCATCACACCGTCAACTTATATGGGACGAGATCTGAAGCCCTGCTTCAAATACTGATAAGTTTGGATGATTATCAGTATTTTGAGTCAAGATGGGTAACAAACCGCACCTGACTTTGCCTGGAGCTGTAGTCACTGGATCGAGTGCAGCGTGGTCACTGCTCAGGTATTTACCAAATTTTTTAAATTTCTTTTTGATATTGGCATGTCTTGTCGTAGCATCCTTTACATTCTCAATAAGTCACTGTAGCTCATGTGTGATTAATGATAGTGATGTTGTTGAAGAAATCCTTAATTTTCCGTCAGTAAGCTGTTGTTGTTGCCTCTGTTACCTGCCACTAGCTCCTGTTCGCTGCTGTTACTGAAACCTGTTTTTTAAGTGGCTCTAACTTGGGTAGGCTAACACTTAGCAAATAAACTGTCCTGTGATGTGAGAATGTAAGCAAACTGTCGATCACGGGAAAAATGCAGTTTTAGTCAGCTGTCCGGTCACCAGCTGCTGACGATAACTAACTGTGACAATATACCGAATAAATAAACATGTTCATGTAGGATTTCTTATGTTATGAGAAAGGAAAAAAACTAGAAAGAAATAATGAAAATATCAATTTAAATGTTCCGAATAGTCAAATATTGTTTGAAACCGATGCTGGCGCTTTTAAAAATTCAAGTAACTTATGAATGATACTACCAGTGGTCTTGTCCAATAAGGTGGTCAGCTCTTGAGTGATGAACGCATGACGTCACGTGTGGTGTACCTATAGTAAAATACCTTAAACTAGCCGTGTTTATATTTGTTTTGGTTATCACGTGTTCAAGGCGATTGGGTGTATGGGGGACTACCCCCCTCACACCTACACACATCTTTGCAAATTCAAATTCACAATAGGGACACCAACATTACTGCACTGTGTTGTGCTTCTGTGATGTTGATTTGCAGACTGGTCATAGTGATGTAGTACTTGCTCAAGACAGAAATGTATTTGGATGCCACAAACTCTTCAGTCACATCTAGCTTATTCTGCTGGTTGGTTCTTATCATGCATGATTAATTAATATAATAAATCTGTTCTCTGTGAAACCTATATTAAGAAGTCATTTTATTCCAACTTTTGGACTCCATTAATGACACTGCACAACTGAGGGAGGCTGTGCAGTGAACTCAGTTACAATACATTATTAAGTTTATCTGCTAATCCCAACAGTGTAAGCTTTAATTACACCAACAAAGTATACTGATCCCTTTTAAAACTAAGGGACGATTATAAACTCAAAGAATGCCAACTAGGGCTAGCCATTTGCCAGCAAATGTTATAATGTGTCTGCACTGATTGTATTAGTACCACAAGCTTGACTTTACATTTCTCAGTTTTACTGAAAGGGTTCTTGAAAAAAAATGTTGTGTGTAGTTTGTTAAACACAGTTTTTGAAATGACACAGCCTCATCGTTAACCGTTTTATTACTCATCTCCCATTGGGTTATCTAGATATTGTTGACTGGAAAAAAGAGTGATGATTTTGTAAGAGCATAAATCATTTCAGCTGCAATATCGGCCATAAAGCTTGAGGCGATCAGGTCCTTGAATCTTGAATGAAGTACAATCTAATGCACAAACATGACGAAAAGAGGGGATAAAAGTATGTTTGAGACGCTCATCAATTATTGAAGAGGCCACTAGATCCAGATCACATCAGGCCTGGGACAGTAGATAGTGTTTCATGGTGGCTTTGTCTTTAAATATTCCCCTAGATTGAAAGCTTCAAAGTAAACTTCAATTACTGCAGTGATTAGATCTGGCCTGCTCCATTAGAGGACATTCAAGCTTGGGTAGGGGGGGTGGGGGCAGACAGAGAGAAAAGGGTGAGTACTCTTAGACCCCCAGCCAAGGAATTACTAACTATTGATCTTGCTGCCACAAGCCAGCTGACAATGACATTATAGTTGTGTTGCTTCAGATGAAGCAGTATAGTTCAGCACCAGGGATGGTGTTGTCCCTGCAAAGCACTTAGACATGGGGATGAAATCCTGTTTCATTTGGGATGGGATAGAGAGCAAAGGGTTTCTGCTGGCTGTGGGTTAAAGTTCCGATTTGATTCAGTTTTTTTATCATTTGTTTTGAAATACACTAAAGCTCATTGTAAGAATACTAGCTTTCTCGGTTTTTGACAATGTGACTTCGATATCAGTCACTAAAGAACCACTGTGTTCATATGATTTTTGGCCAAACAAGTGACAAACAGTTGCCTTGCAGCTTAACAAGCTATTGTAACAAATGTCATATGCTTTTGGTTAGAACTGGCTAAATATAATACCTATATTACATATTACATGGCTGCAACATTTAGATTGGATGTTCATTCCTGTTTTGGGCTGTGATGCACTTACAGCCACTTTACAGTTTATACCTCACTGCTTAAATAGTCTCTGGGTTCCCAAACTCTCAAAAGGATAACAGGTTTGAAACTAGACTAAAAAATGTTGGTGTGTTTGGAACAGGGAATCATTTGTGACTACAGTAAGTAAGCGATATGTTAACTGTAGTTGATTTGAAACGCATGGAGCATTTTAAAAGAATAAATATGAAAATTAAATGAAAAAGCAAAGAGTAGTATCCCACCACACATGAAATCAGCTCATAATAGGAATTATATTATAATTAGAGGAATATTTGTAATGAGCGGCGCCATTGTCAGTCAGTATAACAATTGCATTGAATGGTCTCTCTCTCTCTGTCTGTCTGTCTGTCTATGTATGTATATATGTATATGTATGTATATCACAACAGAAGTCACCCCAAGGTCATTATGTTGTCAGGTAAAGAGCCTACAATAATACAGAGAAAGCCCCAACAGTGAGATGACACCGACTATAAGCAAGCACTTGGCAACAGCGGGAAGAAAAAACATAATTTTAACAGGAATAAACCTGTGGCAGAAGGGGGGGGGGGAGGAGGAGCAGCAGCCACCTGGCATGACCAGTTGGGGATGAGGGGAAACAAGAAAAAGGACATATTGTTAAAATAAAAAAGCCAGAGATTAATATAGTGACGTTAAATCCAGAGTAGTGTACAAACACAGAGAGAGTGCAAAAGAAACACTCGGTGCATCATGGGAAGCCCCCAGCAACGGAGGCCTATTGCAGCATAACCAAGGAAGGGTTCAGTGTCACCTGGTTCAGTGCTAAGTATATGCTTTTTCAAAAAGGAAAATTTTAAGCCTAATCTTAAAAGTAAAGAGGGTGTCTGTTTCCAACATCCGAACTGGGATCTGGTTCTACAAGAGGAGGGGTCTGAAAGCTCCTATTTTACCTTTTTAAATATCCTAGAAACCATGTGGTGGAACCCTGCAGTCCAAAGTGCTCTGTTGGGGTGATATGGTACTATTAGGTCTTTAAGATGGTGCCTGATTAGTCAGGACCTGGAATGTGCGGAGAAAGATTTTAAATTTAATGCTAGATTAGAAAAGAAGCCAATATGGGAGACTTGTGCTCTCTTTCAAGTCCCTTTAGAATTGTGGTTATGGCTGTCACAGTGTTGTGGCCAAAGAGATTGATGATATTGTTGATACTATAGAAATGTATACATTTCTATAATATACGGCCCTCTTGTTAGGTATACCTCTTCAACTGTTTTTTGTATTAGTTTCAAATATCTAAGCAGCCAATCACAGGCAAGTAGGCAAGTTATGTAGACATAACCAAGAAAACCTGCTGAAGCTTAAACTAAGAATGAAAATGTGCAAGAAAGGTGATTTAAGTGACTTTGGACGCTTGGGCCACCTACTGTGTTGGAGTTGCAGTTTGGGGTGAGCAGTATATTAATTATATCACAATAATTTAAGGAAATTTTCCATAATTGCATTTATGATAATATAGGAAAAAGTTACTTGATGTTTTTAATGCCTGGAGCTTGCAGCCAGAAACAGGTGTAATTGTGAGTAAATTGGCATTTTCCATCCTTTTCCATGAAGAATGTCTGAGACTAAAGTACAGTAACCATTTAACACTTCAGAAGCCTAAACAATACTGTCATGTAATAAAACTGAAAAATACGTTCTGTTTGACATGTTGTATCTTGGGTCATGGTTTCTAACCAGCTGCTTAAAACTTTGCTTTTCCACCATGTGTCTATGTAGTTACTGTCATTATTAACATATTTATAGGGGATTTGTTCTGGAAAGTTTGGTAAAGGAGGTCATTTTTCTTAACATATTTAATTTTATTTTGAAATAACATAATAAATCTTATTTATGAAAAATGTACATGACAGCCAAATCGGATATTGTTCCAATACCATTAATCACAAGTTATACTCATTTTCTAATTTTCATGCTTTACTTCTCAATTATGGATTTGACTTCTTTGTTTTTTTTAAATCTTATTTGCTTTCTGAAGAAAAAAATAATTATTCATGTGATCTCACTCTGTAATTTAGGGACAAGAATGAATCCAGAATTTTATTCTACTATCCCTGGCAAACTTGTAAAAATGATCTTCATGTATTTATATCAGAGTCAAAACCAATCCAAAGTCCTGTTTACATGATGTTGAACTGCCTTTTCTTTCTGCAGTTTTGGCACTATTCCCTTTGAAACCAGCAGCCTGAGTAAAAATAACTGGAAATTATATGACCTTCCTAATGATGATAATGATCCTGATGGTTTTCCTCGTCACAATGCCAATACTGTTAATAATGACAGTGATGATGATGGACACAGTGATGACGACGATGATAATGGCGGTTCTTCCAGTGATGGTGCTGGCACTGTTGATGCTGCTGATATTTGTGGAAATGAGCATGTTGATAAGGCCGAAACATTTTCTTTGAGCATGCATGACTCCTGATAACGGCACTGTAAGTCTACACTGACCTCCTTATCTGTTGCATCTCACTTTCAGACATCTACTTCCCTTTCCTCTCTGTTTGCAGGCCCCCGAAAACCATTATAACAATCTGATGAGCTTTACACACAAACCACGAAACAAACAAAAGTGGGTAAATTATGGAAAGAGAGGAGGGCTGGGTTATAGTTTTAAATAAAAGCAGAGCAAGAGAGGAGGTCTTTGGTGGGGGAGAAAGTGAAGTGAAGTAGAACACGGTGACTCGAGTAGCAGTGGAGAAGATGGAGACAGAGAGGGAGAGCGGGGAAAGAAAGGGAGAGCGAAAAGGCAGGGCGAAGATAGATCACGGTCCTGAGCGATTGTGACAAGCATAGACCCTATCAGCCGCTGTTTGTTTGCACACTCCCCTCTCTGCATTAAAGGAGCCGTCCAGGCCGCCGGCAGGCCGCGAGCACTCCATCTCATCACCTGACATGCCAACAGATGTTATGGGCTGATAAGAACCCCGCGGCCCCCTTCCCTTTGCATCTACGATTACCTTCGCACAAAGAAGAAGGGGCGGTGGAGAAGATGGTGGTGTTGTGGGGTGTGTGTGTGTGTATGGGGGGGTGGAATGAGAGAGGGAAGGAGGCAGAGGAAGAAGGAGAGGAAATCAAATACTTCATGATGGGTTGGTGTAAAAAAAAAAAAAAATTAAAAAAAGAAGAAAGAAATGAAGTAGATGGAAGTGGTGTGTGTGTGTGGGGGTGAAGGGGGGGTGAGAGAATGAGAGAACGAAAGATGGTAGGAAAACACTCATTTATCCTGTATGAAGTGGTAAATGGCCTTGCAGTGCTTCCTGGCCCCATGCTGTTTGTCTCTGTCCTAATCGGCTTATTCCATAAGCACTGCTGCACCATCGTCATTAGGCAATGATAATGATATTATTTAACAGGGGATGAGAGAATTAAGGAGGCGCACTATCTGATGGTTAGTTTTGTTCACCGCCTCATTTCCTCATCCTCGGAAAATGTAGCGTTTCCCAGTCGATAAGGATTGTTTTGCAATTGAAAAGATGCTTTAATGACAGCCACATCCATTGGCTTTATTGCTTAAAAACATCATTACTCTAACTTTTATTGTGTATTACATGGCTGGTTTGTTCTCCAAATAAAACTAACTAAATTGGGATGTCAAGAAAAAAATGCTCTGTGGAACATTGGTCTTGTTATGGCGAATGTAACCCAATCAGTGCAGTAAATACATACATATCTCCGACTCTCCCTCCCTCCGCCGCTTCCTCCTGATCACTAATTTATGATATAATTTAACAACGTTGCTATATTTGTTCCGCTAAACACTTTGCGTGGCATCAAATTACGGCTCACAAAAGATCATAGAAACCCAATATCATGCATCCTATTCTCAGCCAATCTGAATGGAGAGATTGTGTTTCTTTTCTTTTTCCACTGCTTGGCTCCAAGTCCAGAGGGGGATAGATGACATTACTAAACACAAATCAGCCAATAGAATAAACAAACTCGGGGGATAAACAACAATGCAATCTCCATCTACGCGTAAACAATATGGAGCGTGTGTGTGGCTCCTCTTGATTAAACTGAATATGTGTAGATGATAAGCCAACCAAGGTAATCAATGCAGTAATGATGAGGAGGAAGGGGGGGGGGTACGACTGCAAAGGGTGAAGGGGGAGCGTTGCGGTGGGGGGGCACCAGGTCCTATCGCAGGCAGTCATCAATGGAATTTCTAAAGCGCCTTGCCTGCCCTGTGTGTGTGTGTGTGTGTGTGTGGAGCAAAAGCGTGACAAACGCGTCATCTCGTGTGCGAGAGAGATAAGCTCTAAATAATTGTGGTCTGACAGGCCTGAATAATGGCCAAATTAGACAGAAGGTGCACATTATTACGAGCGGCAAACATTCAAGGCTGGTTTGAGATGTAACTAGGCTTGATTAAGGCTGCGATGATGATGATGACGATGACGATGAAGATGGCAATGATTGTGTTGTTAGACTCCCCCACACCCAGCCTAATCCCATTTCCTCTCTTCTACTTTTCCCCTCTTTCTTCTTCTTTTTCCGTGGATTAGCATTTCGGTCTGCCTCACTCTGTTACCTGTGGACGACCTCCTGTTGAGCAGCAGCCCACACACTGAGTAAAAGAGGGATGAGCAAAGAGAAAGAAGATGAGGGGGGGTAAAACAGCCACGGCCGTTGATAATCAGTGGATAAAAAAAAAAAAAAAGGAGCGATACAAGGTCAAGGAAAGGACGGGGGAAACAGTTGGGTGAAGCTGTGGACGGGGTGTGAAGGGAGTGATGGCGAAGAACAGAGAGGAGATGGAGCAGTGGTGGCTTTGATGTCGATCAGCTTTGGATTTGGTGTTTTGTCTGTGCTGCGGTTATGCCACGCTCAGGTAGAAAGATGAGAAAGGCCTTTTTTTGGAAGCTTTTGCTCAGTTGATGCTTACCTGAGGCCCAAACCAAAACAAGGAGCCTGTATCCACAGTACAGATCAGAGTCGTGGTGCAGCATGACCCAGTGACAGAAAGACGAGTTGAAAAATGACGGAACCGAGCATGTGGGGGAGAAAAACAGAGCTCAAATCAATTTCTCCACCTGACACAAACCTTTATGGTAAAAATCACAGCATATAGCAAGAAAAATTATATCAAACTGATGTAATTTTGCACCAGCCTTTTAAAGTGAAAGCAACAGTTCATGCTTTCTTAAAGCAAACGACAGATTTTTCATCCATTTGATGGTTAAATGTCAATCTTTAACTCAAACTCAAGGCACTTTTAATGTGGATTCCAATAGAGGGTAGTCACCTTTGACATGAAGGACAAGTATATGACAAGGCTTTAACGTGCAGAGAAACATGTGGCATGTAAGGAGGCTGCTTGTTGACTCAGTAGTTAGTGGCTAATATTCACACAAGAGGTTTCTAGATTTCTGCAGGTGCTCTGGTTCAGTATAAGAGACTCAGAGTTGTGCAAGTGAACTGGAAAACTAACCTTCAGTTCTGTTAATGTAATTGTCTTCATATTTATATTTACATTTTTCTTCCCATGTTATGTCTGGTCTGGTGTGTGTTATCTGGAAATGGTGCGCAGAGAGATGTGATGTGCAGCGTTGACCTGCTGTAGTGTAAGTGTAGTGATAAAGCAATAAACTGTATACGGGAGATAGATTTACCACTAGGACATCATTCACAACTTTATGGAGTCCTGTTTTCAAGCTTTAACTGGAAGATTTTTACCGCTTCCATCTGTGAAACCAAAGACGCTGGAAAGTCGTACAGTACTCAGACTGCAGGCACAATTGGTCCTGATATGGGTTACTTTTGGCACGCACGGCTCAGTTATGAGCATTCACTTCAATTCAGTTTTATTTATATTGTTACAAATCACAATGGCAGTTTATATTTAGGTAAGGTAAAGACCCTAGAATAATACAGAAAAACAGAGAAACCCCAACAATCAGTTGCCCCCTTATGAGCAAGCACTTTGGTGACAGTGGAAAGGAAAAACTTCCTTTTAACAGGAGGAAACTGCAGCAGAACTTGTTGAGGGGAGGGAGGCAGGACAACCGTTTTTAATGTTTTTATCGTTAAAACCGAGTTAACGATAAGTACGATAACAAAATAACGCTGTAAACCGATAAAACCCCTGAAAACCATACATTTCATACCTGAGCCTCAACTCTCGCGGCCCGGTACCAAACGACTCACGGACCGGTACCGGTCCTAGGCCCGGGGGTTGGGGACCGCTGCCCTAAACCATACTCTCCTTCACTGTTTACTCCGAATAGGACTGTAAATTACAAAATGAATATCATTCTGTATTAAATAATACTGAGACCATAAACCTATCATGCAAGTGTTTTATGACATCATAAATTAATTGAGAAGCAGGTTCATTTCCTCAGACTGTATACAATCAGAGTTTCCTGCAGCCAGAGAAGACACCACTTCTAGGCCTTTTGAAAGTGCGCAGTTTTAAGCCACGTCTGAATCAGTTTTAATTTTCAGGCCCAGAGGCTCCATCCATTTTTATATAAAGTCTGCAGATGTAAGGTACAACAAATAACTTTACAAATTGAGTTCAGACAAAATATGTTTTGCTGGTCAAAGAACACTTTTATCGAGCTTCCAAATCAGCCAGCAAAGTGCTTGAAATTTTTTATATCGGAAAAGAAGTGAATGAAATGCTGAGCAAGACTGGTTCAACTGTAACTGTGGTTCTAACCTTGTGATAGACCTGTCCCAACCTGAAATGTAAGCTCCAGCCTGTAAAATAAGTCTTAAGCAAACTTCAGGTAATTCAGTCATTGTTGTTAAGCCTTCTATGGATGAAGTGCCGGCCTATGTTTTTGCAAACAGATCTCAACTACTTATAAGATTCATTTCTAAGTCCTTCCTTTTTGTAGGGGAAGCATCCAAGCATTTAACATAAGTTGTATTGGAATTGTTGCAGTTAGTTTCAATTGGACATCATTGTCAGACTTTTCTCAGTTTTTTTTTGTCTTTCTCACAAGCTGCATAATTTCAGTTTTGGAGCAGAACTTCACAAATCTATTTCAAACACCCATCTGATATTGTATCACCAGGAGTGATCAGATCCAGATCACATCTATAATCTCCATGCTGATCACTGCCCAAGCAGACGGTTATCTGTGAGCGATAGCGATTTGGAGATTAGTGTTTTTAAATGCTTATCCGTGTAGACCTCCCTGAGGTAGCAGGGCTCCACAGTCGCTGTTGAATCACGGATTCAGATCAGAGACGCGCACACACGCATGCAACATGTTGGGTTTTTGGGGGCGAAGAGAGATGATAGTTTCAGTGGATCATCTACATAATCACTTGTTTATCATCGCGGCATCTTTGCAAATCACCAAAACACTGTCCTAATCACAATAACCAAAGCAGCAACTATATTAAGTGTGCAACTTAAACTTGTATAGGTCAACTTAAGGTTAAAAACAGGGATTTGAATGGCAATGACAATAGTCAATCATTTTTTTGTTAGTATCATGTATTTTAACCTTGTCTAAAGAATGCTCCGACAGGCGTTAATTAATTCAGTTTGTCTTAAAACGCCTGCATTACATGTTATCATCCAATCTAATGGCGTTTAACTTTAACTTGTAACATATGGCTGCTCGTAAAAGTTCCCTTGGCATCAAATTTAAATGTACTGAATAAATGTGTTTGTGCACATTTAATAATGCAAAGGTGCATATATTAACCCAAATCACATAGTTTGCTAAACCATGCCAAGTAGTTTTTAAAGGCTAATTTTAGAGCCTTATATCCCAGTATCCAATATTAGAGACAGACGAGTAGCAAATGATGCCCTGCTATGCATTTTGAAGTTCTGAGATGGTGTTCTTTATTTCACTACATCCTGATTGAGCCTAAAGCTAAGCAGAGCACAAGAAAAAGAAAAACGAATAGCAAGTGAAAATTAAAGATGGCTCTTTGAAGCTGTGGATTATTGTGGTGATAAACCACAAGTTCAAGTGTTCAACTGGCCTAACATTTTGAGTTGATCATTCTTAAATGTTTTTAGTATTCAGTGGTCAAAGCAGGATAGTGGCTTGAAGAAGGAAATCAAAATGCCAATACTATTGATTATTTTATCAGTAAATAGTGGTGTTCTGTTTTGGCAGGCAATGCAAGGACTGCTTACTGTGTGAAATATAATAATAGATGTCAGTTACAGCATACCAAAGTGAAAGCGATCGCTTTCCTTACACTGTAGAAAAAAAAAAAAGAAATGTATCTGCGATTGCGTGTTTGCATTAATTACTAGGAAGCTATCATCCTAGACAAGCTCCCTGCTCTGAGATCAGTCTCTGTATAGTTTCTGTTTGGAAACAGAGGTAGCATTGACAAGTAAACAAGAATATTAGTTTGTGGTTTATCTTCTTAACAGGTAGTTTTTCTCTTGCTAATCACTTTGGCCAACATTTGTGACGTAGAGCAGCGGTCCCCAACCTTTTTTGCCTCACGGACCGGTTTATGCCCGACAATATTTTCACGGACCGGCCTTTAAGGTGTCGCGGATGAATACAACAAAATAAAACTAGTACCGGTACCGAAAAAAAGAAGATTTATTCATAACACACGTGAAAAGACCCAGGAAAACCGAGTTAACGATAAAAACGATAACAAAACAACGCTGAAAACTGATAAAATCCCTGAAAACCATACATTTCACACCTGAGCCTCAACTCTCGCGGCCCGGTACCAAACGACTCACGGACCGGTACCGGTCCGAGGCCCGGGGGTTGGAGACCGCTGACGTAGAGTGTAGCTTAAAGAAGCTTTGAATAACTCTTGAATTTGTACATTAATTGCATGTATGAGGCTGTATTGTCTCCTCTTGCTTTTCTGCGAAAGTGACCGTGCAGCACTGCCATGAAATTTGGAATATTACACACTCTAAAATGACAATTACTATTAATGCTACTAATAATGACGTGTAAGCAACCTATTGTAAAATTTGTAAAGAATCTGCTCTGTCTACAGTTTTCTGAGATAAAATTATTGACGTATAAATGTGTTCTATGAACAGATTGCTAACAAACTGCTCACACCTCACCTTGCCTGACTGTTGGCCAGAGGTAGTGTGTGTCTGTCTGTCTGAGTAAGAGTGTATGTCTCTGTGTTTGGGATCAGGATGAGATCAAATCTTCCATACACAAAAAGATTCCTGCTATGTATCTGCTATTCTCATCTACCTTAGCCTGGTAGGAGATGTTCTACTGCCAGTAGGCTGGAGGGGAAACTCCAAACACTAAATACGCCTTATCTGCTCCCAGTGCTCTGCTGAGATTAGGAGAGGAGTAAAGGATGCCAGCAGAAAGGAAAGGAACCAGTTAGGGAAAGAAGAAGGGACTGAAAAGAACCAAGCCAACAGAAGAGCTGGGCAGACAGGAAAGTGAAGAAAATGAGCAAAAATAAAGAGGTTGAGGAATTTTTGTAAAGGAAAAAGGCAAAGGAAAGAAAATAAGGAGGTAAAATAAAAGGTGTGAATAGAAATAGTTAAGTAAGGAGAAGCCCAGATGTGGGTGTTGGGTGATGGGTGTAGTGGCTTTTTCAACCAGTTCTCAAATGCTCCACGCTTTATAACTCTCCTCTAAAGAGCGGCACAGTCAACCCAGCCTCCTCTTGGAAATGAGTGCCTATCTTTGGAGTGAAGCGCTTGTTTTTGATTCCATTACTCAAGCGAGGTGTGGGGTGAGAGGGTGGCAAATAGGGGAATTTGTGAGCGCTTGACGAGCGGGTGCATGGGGAGAAAAGCCAGTTTGGGAAGCAGCGCTGGAACCACAATCTCTGGAGTCCATTCTGTCCCTGCCGCCCTGTGATCCCCACAGCAATTAAAGGAAAGGAGAGTGAGGCCACAGGGAAGTCCAACAAATCACGCCTACGTGTAGATGCACTCAAGCTCGCTAACAAATGTATTACATTCTGTACATGTGGAAAGGTACCACGGAAAAGACAGCGAGGCTCTTTAGAGTGAGCTTTATTTACAGAATCACTTGAAATAGGGGATCAGAGGGGATTTTTTTTAAGGTTTGCAACAAAGAGGATAACTATTTAATTTCTTTCACTCTACATGAAAACTACCTCCAAGTTACTGCTTGCCATTTCTGTTCAAGCTTTAAATAGACTGTTGGCATGGTACATGATACAAGAAATCAGATTTTTTTTTAACTTAAAGTAAATTAAAACAAAAAGCAATGACAACATAGAAAATGTAATGTTATGAAGCTGTGATATGTATTGTAGCAATTGCACACTCAAATGAACTACTTGCATTTATTTAAATCTTTGAAGCTGGGTTTGCTTTTTCATCCAATGCCATGGCCAGAGTATCAACTTTGACATGGTGGTGGGAGGTCTTTATTCGAGGGTTTATGGACTGCCAGGGCCCTTGTTTACTCTCTCTCCCCAACACCTTTTTTTTTTTTTTTTTTTTAAATTAAGAACAAACCAAAGTGATCAGGAAAGAAATAAACTAGCAGTCTTTCAGGCTGTGATGTTCAGCAAAGTCTTCTTGATCTCAACTGATGCTCTTTTTGGACGTTTCGGATTGGGATGCCAAAAAAACTGATATGTCATGGCCAGCCGTCCTTTCACTAATGATGATGCTGTGAATGAAACCACTTGGATTCAATCATATTGTTCTTTAGTTCTCTATCATATGCAAGCCCATCTTTACAGTATACTATACGAGTATGCAATAAATGAAAGATACTGCTGTCAACAGAAACTTCACAATGAGGCCAACATAAATGAATGACGCTTTGACTTAAGATTGACTTTCTTAAATGTATCTTACATGTTCTTAAATAGAATCCAGTTTTTAAACATTATTGTTCTTGGTCACTGTGGGAACTCATAACTGACTGGTTTTCAGTCAGCCATGAATGGGGGGGATGGGGGGGGGGAAATGACTTTAAACGACAAAATTAAGTGTCTTTTTAATTTTTCTTTTTTTCTTTTTTTTAAAGAACAGTACTGTCCTGTGTAAATGCATTCAGCTGCAGCTCTGTTTGGTTTCTTTGCTTCTTCATTGCTGATTGAGTTGTAACAGTTGCCAAGTTGCTGGTAAACTTTTCTCAGCTTCAAACATGGACAGATAATCGCGTAATCCTGGTAAATTAACACTGGAGGAGTACAGGAGTACCTAGCTCCAACATTAAAAATTAGGGCTGTTGTATATTGGATGACGATATAAAAACATCTATTGTTTCATATTATGCTATCGTTTGTTTCGTGGTGTCACAAAATAAGCTGTTTACAGCTATATTTTTCATCGTTTTGATGGTCACTGTAGTGGCGATATTAATTTCTTAAAGTTCTCTCTTTCTCTTATATTTAAAATAACCACATTATGGACGGACAAGCGACTGTTTTCATGCGTACTTTCGTTAGCAACAACGATGGTAAAAACAATGTGTGGCTCCACCGTCCGCTCGTTTATTTTCCACATAACAGTATCTTGAGCTTTATTGTGAAAGGTTTAAGACTTTTCAAAATAAATTGAAATAATATACATTATTCTCACACATCAAATTTCAGAATATGCATCAAACAAATGACCTCAAATAAAAACATGAAGTAACTATAAATGGCGCTAACAGTCACCATGTGGATGCAGGCACAGAGAATACCAGCATGTCCAGTGAATATTAGGAGGCGTAGTAAGCATTGCTTGTATCAGTGCTGTATCAGTGCAGTGAGTATCTAATCAGATAGAAATTACTATCAATTAGTGTCTAGATTTTTTTTTTTTTCCTTTTTGACAATGTCTTTACCCTGTACATATGAGTAGTAGAGTAGCTAACATCAATGATATATGACTGATTAGGAAAAGATAATGGGTGTTTTCTTTTTAAAAAAAAATGTTATTTCCACTTTCTGATATTCTGCAGTTCCATTGCAGTATAGCATACTGAAAGTAACACTTTAATGACTCTCGTGCTCAGATAAAATGGTAGTCCCTCTTTAATAGCTGTGGGAACCATAACAGATCATGTCTGCATGTAAACCAAACAAGTGGCTTTCTGCTTGGGAATTTTGTGAAACAAGTAACAGTTTAGTCTTTGACATTATACCAGTGTGACAAACAGCTTCTGCTAGGATATGTTAGCAATACTAACCTGCAGGAATGTATTATAATACAATACTATAATACAATTGTAGTATTTTAGTTTGATTCTAATTGTATCGTAATTTCTATGATTATGGCTTCGTTTTAATTGCATACTTCAAATGTTGTTTTACAAAGAGTAAAAATCTTAACATTTAGCAAAACAAATACTGAATTCACAGACCCTCTGACACAATTACATCATTAACACAATAAGTTTGGAAATTTCCCCTAGTGAATGTTACTCTTATAAGTCATACTTTGATGTCTACTGTGTTTTCCTACTCCTACACTCTTGAAATTGGGGGAAAAACCACCCTCAGCTGACCAATTGCAGCAAACGATAGTGAGATTGTCTCTATCCTTCATCGTAGGATGATCCTAAATCCACATCACATCTCTCCTCACACCCCCGGCTTTCACATTAAGTCGAATATCGCCACTCACTCTTTGCCGGGGCTTTAAAGCAGTGCCAGTGGCCACCCACTCCAGCTCTTATCCCCTCTTCTTCTCCTCTACTCCAATGTCCATCAGTCATTGTTTCCTTCCCATCCTCCTCCTCTCTTCTCCTCTCCTCTGCTCTCCTCTCCCGCTGATCCCCAACCTCTCGGCTTTGATCTTGATTTCTAACCAGGAAATATCTACCACGGGGCCGTCCAGCTACAATAACATTCAATAAAAGAACACAGGGGTGGCTGAGACCGGACCACTGATAGCACCACGATTTATGGGCCGCGCTCGCTTATTTGCTACAACACCCAGGCACACAACAAACGCACACATATGTTTACTACCTTGTATTCACTCACAATAGATATATTATTTATGTAACCAGAAAAAACACTTAGTACCTAAAAAGCTTTTTTTGGCTTTAGTTTAAATTTAAAAACAATTTAAGTACAAGAAATATAATATTTGTGTTTTATTGTTTTCAACCGATAGAAAAAGGGCTTTTTGTCATACTGAAGCTCTTTAGTATTATATTATTATTTATATTTCCATTTCAGTGTTTTCATAAAGTGTTCTGAAGTCTTGGTACTTTTCTGTTGGAGTTAAAAATCTAAATGTATGTTTAGTCTTATCTTATCTTCATAAACAGATATCTGCGTATTAATATGCAGAATCTTCTGGCCAAGGACGGGATTTTTGGTACTATACGTTCTCTGGTGTCAGTTTGTTGACTACAATAATCAATCAGACATTAGCTAATGGGTTCCCAGACTGGACAGAAAGACACCAAGCCAGCACTGCAAGTCAGTGAGAGTGGTCTGTACTTACTTGAGTCCCTGTCTTGTATAGAGGCTCAGCTGAGTGTCAAATTCTATTTCAGGCAGCGATCTAGTTTCTTGGAAACATCTTGACACTTCTGATATAGGCAGACCTTTGTCAAATTTTGTGAATGCAATTGTTTTATCTTTACAGTTGGCATCTCTTCCTTGACAAAATTACCCAGGAGCAGGGGGAATTTGCGTGCTTTTAAATCTGCGGGATAAAAGGGAGTGGTTGGGTTTTAATACGCAAGGCCCAGTTTCTGCTGCCGGCCACATCAGGTGAAAGCGCCTCCGTATGTCTCAAGGTTTTCATTTCTGCTCAGGAACTTTACATCTGACGTCTTGCTTGGACTTTGTTCCTTGATGTATAAATAAAAGCACTTGCTCTGGCCTGAAGCAAACTACATCAAATCAAACACAGGCTGGGCTGTAGTTGTTGTTGACACTTGTCTCAATCCCCTTTGTTCCAATGTCCATATCACCAGCCCACCGCACACTGACGCCTGTCCAAACAGGACTACAAATGGCTGCCGTCCCGCACTCTTTAACATTGTGTGGGACTGTGCACCGTTCCTCAGTCTGCTCTGAAAATCCACTGTGACCAATGCCGTTCGACCGGACAAGAAAAGACAGTGTCCCCTTATGCCTCGCCCCTTGAGGGCTAGAACTGAGTGTGACGCTGCTACCCACAAACCAGTGGGGTATCAGCCCCACTGCGCCCACACTCCTTCCGCCAAAGCTTCACCGTGATGGGACGCACCTCAGGGATTCGTTCCTCGTCCTGCTTGTGGTCCCGCTGTGGTTATCTGCTCAGGGCCAGGGAGCAGGGACAAGCGTGGGATGGAGGGGTTGGACCGGGGTGGAGGGGAGCAGCGCCGATCCATTTTAGGACAGTGAGGGATCATCATTGTCTCTCGTCTCACCCTGTCACTTACTGTTACCGAACAACTGGCTGACATCCTGTGTATTTCTGTGTGTGTGATCCCACCGAAACTGAACGGGATGTGTGGTCTTGGCACTCGAACTCACACACACGCACCCTACAAGTCAGCGCACATTTTTTTTCTCGCAAACATACACACTCCATACACAGACACACTGTCATCACTACAGGCGCTTCTAAGCAAACCTACACATCGGATTGTGAGTGGTGCAGCTCTTCTAGCAGACTGTGTGTAGGAGGGACAGAGCCACAGGCGCTAAGTGTCTCTATAGCCCATGTGAAATCACATGTAGGCTGCGATGAGCCTCCAACCATACCGGGCGCAATCACATGGAGAAACAGAGGGAAAGGGAGCTTTAGAAGACCACCATGGATAGCAGTATGGCACAGGATGCCTGGGCTGTCTTCATGTTAAGGCCCTTTTCTTCACTGTTCCAAAGTATTCACCACTTAAAACAGATTAAGAGCTTGGGGAATAAACAGGCCCGATGCTACGAAGTGGGGAAAACACAGGAGGAGGGTTTCGGGAATTAGCGAGCAGGACGAAAAGGAAAGAAGCCTTTCAGGAGATAATGCCTAGAGAAGCAATCAGGATTGTTCCAATATTAAGGCACTTGTGATGAAACAGATGAATAGATGAACAAAAGCGGGGGGGTAGAATAGACACTTGGATTGCTTTATGGGAGAAGAGCTCCTTTTTGTATTTTGAGATGTTCAAAAGCTCAGTTTTGGACTGAAATGAATGGATGACATTGTTATATGGCGTCTACTGTAGTTCTTGTTGTGTTTGTTGTTCAATAACATCTCTTAACTCTTTATTTGAACTAAAAACATCACCTAAAGTAATCCCTCAGGCAATACGGTCAGCCTCTTTCTGTTCATTTTGGCTTGGTTGGAGATGGAGGAGGTGGATGGTCTGATGAAGCTTTGCCAGCATGTCCCCATACTCTTGCTCCACATTTTCCCATTCAGTATTTTTGCCTGTGGGACTGCTGAGAGTGGGAGAAAAACATCAGATTAGATTATGTATCAGAGTAGTTTCCTATGGGATGGTGTGATATAATATTTTGGCATTTTGGGCCTTTTAATAAGTTCATATCTAAGGAAGACAACACTGAACACTTCTGATATAATGGGTATGAAACATTTTATTATATGTAAGCCTTCACAGCATGCAGTTGTTTAGGAAATGTGAGAAATATAGCACATACGATTGAGGCATGTAGAGCATCTGTATTAATAACAGTAAAGCTGTTTTCACACAGTTTCTTTTTCTAGACATTACCCTGGCAGCTGTTTAGTTAAAAATGTGTGTGCTGGCCAATTAAGCTCCAACTGAGGCTGTATCCATTCACCAAATGAAAATTTAAAGGAAGTGAGCAGGCATCTTCTGTACCTGTCTTCTGTACTTAAAAGACAGGAACAGAAAATGCATGTACCCTTTCCTGCACTAAACACAGTATTTCCAGAAGTTTATTGTGATTATTTAACGCTATTATCAGATGATTTTGAGTTTTTAAGCTAATAAGGTTTTTTTTTACCGCACTAAGAAATTAGTGTCAGAAGGAACTATCCGGGGTTTATGGGTGTAAATAAGTAAACAACTCTATTCAGAAATATTTAGTTCTGTGATTAAAACTAATGCACAAAATTCTGGTGTAACGTCAACAGAGGAAGAAGGAATCATTTTGTAAGTTGTTTTGCAAGCTGTTTTTAATACAACATCTAAAAAAATCAGACATGTAGTTGTAGTAACTACACACTTGCGAGTAATATTATTATTAATATTATTTTACTAATATTAAAACATTTTTTAAATATCTAATGTAATTTTACACTTTTGTGGAGTAGGATGATCATGGATTGTTACAACATTACACTGACAGACAGTCTTCTGTGTGGAAATCCTTAATCTTGGCATTAATTGAATACTACCACCTACCTAAACATTATTTAGACCTCCATAGCGAAGGCAGGACAATGCACCAGTCCCCACCCAAAGAACCTTTTATGATTCGAGAAACATGAGAAAGAGCATCAAGGTGTTCCCCCGGCCTCCAAACTCCCAAGATCCCAATGCGATTGACCATTTGCAGGATTTACTTGAGTAAACTTAAGTTACTGTGAGGATCTGCTGCCTATGCTCCGGTATGAGACACCAGAAAGCAGTGCCAAAGTTCATGTGTCCATGCTCCAATGCATGATAGCTGTTTCTCTCTATTATTGTAGGGTTTTTACCTTACAATAGAAAGCGCTATATAAGTAAAATTGAATGAAATTGAAAAACAGCAGGTGGTGTTAATGTTGTGTATTACAAAGAGTTAGGCTGGGGCTTAACTGGTATTTGAACTAATGTGGAGCAGCTCAAACCTCTGGCTTTTACCCATAAACCACAGCATTAGCATCACACACTGTAAAGTCAGTTACGTTGTAAACTTTTGACAGCGCTTGTGAATTTATGTTGTGGTCAGCATGTTCTCAGACAGACAGCACTATCATGTGACTTGATAGAAAAGGTTAAAACCGGATCTCGGCCAAAGAAATGGCTCCAAAGTTCTGAAGCAGCCGCACGCACTGATCAACAAAGAGAGAAAGTGAGGGGGAGCCTGTGAGAGCAAGCGAGCAAAGTGCTGTGTATATATAATACAGAACGAGCGCTGAAGACCCGCGGTACAGAAAAAGGGGGTGTTTAAAATAAACATTTAACTAAGTTGCCATAATGATGGTGATGATAATAGAAAATGCCACCAGCGAGCATGGTGGGCGTTATTGTCCCTTATTGGCCCCCCTGCTGCTTTGATTTGCACAAAAGATGTGAGAGGGAGGAAGATGATTACCATAACAAACACACTTGCAGACGCACACTTCCCCAGGGAAGTGTCAATCTAAGTGGAAGAGTATGTTGACATTTATAACCATCTGGGGGGGACATGGTACCCCTCAGATGCTATTTCTCAGCTGCTTAACTTCAATTAGGAAGGCCAGAGAGGGAGGGAGCGCAGCGAAAAGGGCGGGGGGAGCGGGGGGGCAGGAAAGCAGCAATGGGGACGAATTGTTACCGAATGGTTAAGTGGCGGCAGAATGGGTGCTAAGGGGAGAAACACATTTATGGGTGTCTCCTAAAGAGTTTGCATTGTGTCTCGGCCTTTGTGGCTTCACATTGATGGAGGACTGCTGATGGCTATAGGAGATTATGTATTGACAGAGGATGTAAATGCAGACCGGAGCCTTTTTTTTTTTTTTTTTTCTCCATTTGCACAGACTGATTACACTGGCGAGGTCTCGCACTGCCTTGAAGTTACATCTATTCTCCCGAAACACAAACAAATATCTTTTTTTAAGGTCAGTGTCAAAAACTGCCGCCCAGTACTCTAAAAATTGAGATGGTAGATCCCAGCGGGGTAGAACAAGAATGAAAGACAGAAAGCGGGGTGACAAAAAACACACCAATAATAAAATGATGAACAGGGGGAGAAAAAAAAAGGTCCTATTGGACAGGAAATAAAGTGTGCTGTCAGTCAGTGGCTGCGGCGCTGCCAGAGTCACATCTCCCAGGTTATTGCTTATTGTTTACTCCCTTCTGAAAAGGTCAGAGGTCACCGCGACCACATCTATTTTTCTCTCCCACCCACTTGCTCCATTCTTCTCCGAGCACATGGAGGAACAAAGAGCCATGGCGGGGGTGGTAGCAGGAGAGGGATGGGGTGTAGAGTTGGGAGGGGGAGGGGGGGGGATGCGGTGATGGAGGGGAGTGGAATTAGAAAAAAAAATATAGAAAGGGAGAGCAGCGATCAGACAGCGCTGATAAGGAGAGAAGGCAGGGGCGGGGTGTTGCTGTGAGCTTTTCGGGGGGGCGGCAGCAGTGGTGGGGAGGATCGAGGGGATGGGGGTGGGGGGGCGTGATGTGTGTATTCAACTCCGGGCTGACTCCTCTTATGCTAATACAGCCAATTTCCTCTTTTATTTCATTTCTGGAGCCGAAATCTGCGATCTGCGATAAGGTTGCCGTGGCGACCGCCTGTTCCCCGGGCGGATGCGGGCAGCCGTGTGATGGAGATGTGTAAGTCGGCGGGAGCAGCAGGGAATGAATAATTTAAAACTCCACCAAGCTGGAGAGATAAGAGAGAGCAGGGCTGAGGCCTCTCTCACTCTCTCTCCCGCTCTCTGTCTCTCACTCACACACACACGCACGTACACACACACACAACTCCTCACCCTCCATCTCTCTCCCTCTCCCACAATCCATCACTTCACCTCACCCCTTCTAACTCTCTCCCCCCCCCCCCTTACACTTTCTATTTCTCTCTCTGGACATCTAAGGCTTCATCCTCCAAAGCAAGTTGACCTCCAAGGTCAAGGGCATGATGGGTAATTGAACCAGTGGGTTTCGGGGGGGGGGGCTGGGATCGGGCCTATGGATGATACAGCAGAGACGAGCTGAAGGCCTCAATCTGCCCGCTTCTCCTCCCGCTCGATTCAAATGTGATGATTCTGCACTGCTGAGCTCAAACCGCCGAGCACGCGAGCATTCAGCAAACTTCACGTACTTCAAGTTAAGCCCACTTGGCTCGTGCCATTCATTAGTCACTGAAACAACAGCCGCTCTCCAGCGTGGAACAATGGCCCAACACTCGAATGTAAAACATGCTTGGAATAGTTGAGCATTCTAGCTCGACGGTGCTCCTTTAGAAACGCACCGAGGCAGAACAGGTGAGGTGTGGTTAGTAATGTAGTTGCAACACTGAACTACTCTTAAAGCTTGGTTGCTGATTTCGTCAGTGTGTATGAACTTGTTCTTTTGATTCTGTAAAGATAAGCATTGCATACTGTAGGAGTGTGACGGATCTGAAATATGTGATCTAAGTAATTGTCATGATGGCAAGCAATGTTAAGGCGTCCAGCTCTTTACGTTGGTCTGTAGTGAGTTATTACCACTTTATACATTATAGTATATCCTGAATTGTTATGAGATTTACATTAGTATTTTAAAATTTCCTCCACCTCACCAATAAAAATTGCAACTTAAATGCTAATATCATTTTTTGCCGTACTTATAAATGCTTTATTTTTCAGCCAATAGTAAATGTTTTAAATGTATATATCTTTTTTGTCACTTGGTGATTTACTCACCACTCTGACAACATATAAGTTGTATGACTTTCCTGTTCCTTATGGGATATTTCATTTTCAGTATTATTTACTTAGCTCCATTCTCACAAGAGTCATCACTTTGTATTATTACATATTAGAAAGTAAACCTTAGTAATCTAGCATTCCCCTGTGAGCACTTGGCAACAGTGGGGAGAAAAACAACTCCCTTTTAATAGGAAGAAACCTCTGGCACAACCAAGTTCAGATAAGGGCTGGTTGATGAGGGCAAAGAGAGGACAGAAAAGAAGAGAGCAGAGATGACAAACGACATTCCAGTAAAGTGAAAAACTGAAAAGGGAGATTCCAGGTGATGAGTGCTTTTACTTTCAGTACTTATGCTTGATTTATACTTCCGTCAAAGTATTTAAAAAAACACACCATTTTATTTATATTTTTGCATTACTACTAAGTTTTTCACTAGTGCCTCTGGACCCCACCATGACCACCAGCGTCACATTAGCATAAAATCACTGACCACCTGTGTCCATCTGTTAAATTAATGCCGTTAACACATGTATGTTTCTCATAATATTTTATAGATTTTTCTGTTCATATTTTATACTTGCTCACACCAATTACCAAGTTACATTTTTCTTATATGTAAACTGATTCTTATTCTTATCTTGGACTTAGTATGGCTGACAGTATATCTCTCTTTGCTTTACTGTCCACAAATCGCATTAAAAAGGAAACAAAACTGTATAACTGTCGAAAAGATGTGGAAACGTGTAACCCTTGACAACACCACCCTGCTGCTTTAAAGACCCGGTAATGTGCCAGATACACGGCAGAAAATAGTACTCCAATTTCACCGCTCACTCCTGTTTAAACCACGTTAGATAAAATGGCTTTGTTTACTTAGGTAATAACCACGATCATTTAGGTTAAAGGTATTTGCATTTTCTGCTAATCAGCTAAGAGAAATCTATCAAAGGAGAGGCAAATGGATAGGTTTTTCACAATCATCGCTACACACCAGAACCTGTTGCTGGTTAACATTGATTTCACTGTTCCTGGGCTTTACTGGAATACCTTTACCCCTTCAGTACTCAAAGGCCAAATAACTTTTAAGGGCACACTTGATTTTTGCAAAATGGCATCTAAAATTTAAATATATAAATTTTTTGAGGGAAATGAGGTCATTAAGATGTGATGCTACAACAGTTTAACTGGAAACTGATGTGAGATACTCAAGGGGATTTTTCTTCTTAATTCCAGCTTTGTGGAGGTAAGGTAGGTCACTGGCTCGGCCACTCCGCTGGTTGGGGCGGCGTGTGTTACGTTACATCTCCGACTCCTCTCTGTCTGGCCCCGTCAACCTGTTTTCATTCCACAGCCGTAGCACGAGGCTTTATCGTCATGGAGATAAACCAGGGTTATAAACACCCTGCGGGTCATGTCCAGGTGAGGGGTTCGCGGTGAGGTGTGGCTGGCTGGCCGCCGCCGCCTACCTTCCCCCCGCACCTCCCCGGGTGTACGGACCTGTCCTTAAAAGACACAAGCGGAGGGGAAAATTGGAACAAAAAAGCTGATTCATAAACAAGCCACACAGGGCGCCCGCACAGGTAATCTCAGCCCAAGCGTGAAGCCTTCATCCCCATGGCGCCAGGAGGCAGCTCGCCCCGCCAGGATGCACAAAGTCCAAAACAAAGTTGGAGGGGTTCAAAAAAACAAAAACCTAATAGACTGTATTTAAAAGCACCTTCAGTTGCTGATAGTTCACCTGATAATTAAGGTTTAAGCCTTTTAGATTAATGTGCTAATTTACACGATATTTTCCCAAATAAGCTTTTTGAACCACAGTCACTTCCCAGCCTGTTTGCCAACCGTCTTTCATCTGAGCAGAACATCTCAGCCCACATCTTCCTTGGTCTTCTTCACATCAAGGGGATATAACTTGTTTTGTCTGCAAAGTGCAACATCTCACATTCCTTCATCTGGCTTGTCCTGCCTACGAGGAAACACGCCGAACGACACGTACAGCTCAGCAACAAACACGCAAACAAACCAGAGATGCAGAGATCCAAACAGGCTGCGCTTCCTTCAGCAGACACATGGTGGCACTATGTACTTATTGGAGTCCCTGCAGCTGAGGTTCCCTCCATCCTGCCTTGAACCTAGAGTCCCACACCGAGCAGATCAGAGGTAAACACACGCACACACACACACGCAAACACCTAGCAGATACTCCAGATTGCATTGATAATACTGAAAATATTGGCCCATAGAAATAATACAACACCGTGATAACAGAATGCTATCTGGTTTGATCATGATACCACAACTAAACACAAGCAGAATACCAACTCCTGCAAACAAGAAGAATGAAGAAACTGGGCCTCACATCAGCGGCATGACAAAATAAAACAGGACTGACATCCTCTGTCGGACACAAGACAAACCCAGTAGCTCAAAAAGCTGCCATATCGATGCAGCTGATGAAAATTACACTGATTTCTTTTAAGTGTGGGGGGGGGGAAGAGTGGTGTTTCAGCTCCTCTATGTGAAGCCATGTAAATAGAGCGGTTTTAAGAGGCTTTCAGGGCTGCGTGTGAGCAAATATGATTTCATTAAACAGGATATGAGCTCTCTTTTCTGATGGGCCTTAATCTAGATTAAGGTTCGTCTGGAAATTCACAAATAGATGTTGGAAGAATCAGGCAAATTAAGCGCACGCCAGTCATCAAATCTATTCAAACAGGGTCAAAATAAAGAGGAATTTCTGCTCTTTATTCAAACATTATTATCTGTTTAATTAAATTATTCCCAAATTATTCCTCTGTTAAAATTGTAATCTATATAAAGGAATAATAATAACTTTAATATATTTGTTTTAAATGAGGAGATTTGCCTGCATGGGATGCACATCAGTGTGTTTTCTTCTTCTTTTTTTCCCTTTTTTTTGAAAGGCACTGGTAGATTTACATTTGTTTAATTATGGAAGCTTGCGATCGTCTATCTGAACTGCGAATGTGAGGGGAGGAGAAAAAAAAGGAATTGTGGGGGCCTCAATTAAATCTGATGTTAATTAAATCTGATCTTGTTTTGTGTATTAATCAAGCGGCAATTTTAATCTAGTGAATACACAGGCTGTAATAAGAAATGTGGATATAGAGGGAGAGCAAGAATTATTTTAATTTCATGCTTGTGATGAATGTTTTTTAATATTTTATTTAGCTGAGTTGCATTAGTTCCCAATCTCCCCCTTCTTCACCACCACTACCACCACCCCCGCCTTCCACTCTGTCTCTTTATGCAATCTGAGCATCAGATTCATCCAGTGCAAAATGTCTGCACACATATAAAGAGAATGGGGAAACAGCTTGCATGAATAGGCCTACATTCAATGAGGTGTCTTAGAATAACTTCTGGTGAGTTATTATGTGGAGAAGTCTTCTGTGGAGGAAAAAAAATAGATGTATAAAGGGTAATATTTCATTTACGTTTTTCCCCAAAGTGTTCAAAGAAAGGGGCCCTGTTTGCACGTAAGTCACCTTTCTTTTATTTTCACCTGTTATGCTCACATACTTAATACACCCTTAACCTAATCTGGACTACTGTTTGTGCAGCAACCTCCTCACGAGTGTGTGCCCATGTGCCGCATGTGTGTGCGTCAGTGTTAATTATGTTTACATCAGCATTAAGCCGCGCTCTTATCAGATGTACTATTCCTTTTCAGAGGCAGGTTCTTGGTAGAGTGACACCAGAGATAAGTGGGAAAATTTACTCTGTGGTCAGCAACTCTTTCCACAGATACACACGCTTTATTTGCTCTGGTTATTTTAAGCAAATGTTCCTGCTGAATGCAGAGATAGGGAGGAAAAACACAACCTCTATCCAAACCACATTAGGCTAATTAACAAACTCATTTAAAGTCGCAGAAATATTGATTGCCATACATTTGTAGAGGTGGTGGCGGTGGCTGCAGCAGCGGTGGGGTGTGGGAAATAAATAAATAAGAGTGTGGCAGGTGTATGTAAATTGTTTGTTGGCAATGGAGAAATTTAAATTACAGTTCAATCAGAGAGGAGGAGAGAGGGGGAAGAGAGCGGTGAGCACCCTGTGATTTCCCGTCTCCACGCTTAGTTGATATTTCACTGGGTGCGGATTGAGCGCTACGGGTGCATTTCACACCCTGAATGAGAAAGGCAATCTCGCTCAGCCGACTAGAACAATAATTAGAATGGAGATTAAATAAAAATAATTAGAAAAAGTTCATCTAGTTTTGATGTATTAATTATTCCGCCCCTGCTTTATTCCAAGTCTAATTATCTGCTTCAGTGAAAATGCCAAGATTTTCTGTGAGTCATAAAAAATTACATTCATGTAATTATGTCAGCAATTTGGGGGGAAGTCAGCTAAGCAGAGCGTCGGCTCTCTACTCCCCCCAGTTTAAAGTAAGTAACTTCTAACTACTTATAACTTATAAGTTAATACAGTCCCTTTCAAGCCAGGGGTATAAATAATAGAATGCAATGGGAGATTATTTACTCTTTAAATGAGGAGCTGCTCTCCCAGCTCCCGACACTTCCCGCCTTCACACTCACATGCTCTGCACACCACAATGAAAACAAGACGAGTTTTTATCCATTCTTGGTCAGTAGATAATAATTTGCATATAAATGGAAATATTTATTGTGACAAAAAATAAGGAAAGGGAGATGTAGGAAGTAATATGCTCATTTTTCAAAAACTCATGGGGCCCAACTGTGATATCTGTATTTTAGGAGTCAAGCAGTTTAAAAAATAAGACGAACCGAATCTTTAAAAAAAAAAGAAGAAGAAGAAGACGACGAAGAAGAGAGAGAGAGCAGTGAGAGAAAGAATAAATAAATAAATATCAGGGGAAGAAAGGGAGAGGGGAGCCAAGGGAACCTTTTAAGATGTTTACTACACAAATGGAGTCTCCAGAGAAGACAGCGTCCTGATGAAATTTGAGAGATAGCTGTCGACATTCTGTACTTTTCTCCTGGCTGTGTAGATGGAGGCAGGCAGGCTGGAGGACTAAGCTGTAATGACTTCCCTTCCTCTACCTGACTCACCGGGGGAAACCAATAAAGTTACAAAAATAAACTTTACAGATGTGGAAAATGTATTACCAAGATAGGAAATAGGTGACTACACTTGAAAAGAAATCACATATTGAAGGTGTGCCTGAAAAAAAAGGGGGAAAAAAGAGGGTATGGAAAGTTAAGGTAAGAACCTTTAAAAAAAAATTCCAAATGCAAATGTAAACACACGTTACATTTACTTTATTCAAAGTGTAAAGTGATACATAAAAGCATGAATATCTTCAACATTCTTTTTTTTGATAAGGCACACGAGGTGGCACGGAACGCAATGCTCGGCTTACACAGTAATCAGTCAGACCCGGCACTTTGAAATGGAGAAAATACATAATTTAATGTTTTTTGGGTGGGGGGTACATGTTTCATGCAACATGTTAAATGGGCTCTCAATGTGTAAGAGAAATTTTCATTCATAAACACCTTTATAAATAAATTCTTTACAAAGCCTTAAAGAAAGAAAAAGTACCAACTTCCTATTACCTATTTTCAAATCCTCCTTACTATTATTCATTAAAATGTAACAAGCATAAAGCACTGTTAGTGCACACTGAGGTGGTGGGGGTCTCCTATGGGGAACATTCAAATAAAATGTATGGAAACCATAGGTAGACGGAGCAGATGTGATTGTGGAGGTGTGGGATGCATGTTAGCCTAAACCGATTGAAATCAATAGGAAACAGGAAGAGGTGTAGAATATTACACAGTCAGTCTTTCTGTTAGCGTGCTTGCTTCCCATGTAATGGCTTCACATGAGCATACATACATATGAGGCCCCACAGCAGTGAGCTCAGAACAGATAAGGGCAAAGGCTCTTTGACTTTCTATTTCCTTTTCAGAAACCCAGCCGAGGCTACAGCGGTGAGGTTCCTGCACCAGTCATCGCAACGTTGTATAAATTTTCTTGATTTAGATGGTCCCGAGTCCCCAAGACCGGTTACAGTTGAATCTCATGAGTGAATTAAAAAAAATCCTTCTGAGAGATGAATTTTTAGACCCCCTCTAAAAAAGCATGAATTTTACTCATGTCATGTCTGTAAAACGGCATTCAGGCAGTCATGAGACAGAAAAATGGAAAAGGTTTACCCAAGAAACCAACACTTTTAGTGTGTGTGTGTGTGTTTTTTTTAAGTGTTTTAATGTAATGTTTTCCTTTAGAGAATTTATTTCGTATGAGACCAACGTTTCTGCTTTCATTCTTTGTACGGGTTTTCAAAATTTCCCTTATGCGCTCAGTGTCACTGTACACTTGAAATGGCAGTTAGGCAGTTGTTAAACATACAACTGTCCACACTCTACTGCAAATCTGAAAACAACATACTGCAATATTTTGTTCAATTTAAGCGTCAGGGAGCTACCTTTATGATTTGAATAAACAGTGTTTGTAACTGTCAGTTGTTAAGCTACTACATTCACTAGAAACCTGTGGTCAGTGAAGTAACAAAGGACGGCACCGGCAGCTTCATATCTGATATTTAAATTACCATAGTAGCATATGTGAAAACTGATATCCATCTTACCATAAAACACATTTTTTTGTGATCGAAAATGTGCACAATACATCAGCAAATACGATATTTTTTATAAAACAACATTTCAATATGATGCACAAGCGGCTTTTTAGCGATATTTTCTCATCTTGTGCAACTTTGGGTTCTTTCTTTTAGTCCTTTATCTATATTTGCATCTGCTGAGGAGACACCATGTAGGAGTAGTGGTTATCAGGCCCTGATCAATGCAAGCAGGAAACATACTGATTAGAATATGAACAGACCACAGAGAGAGGAAAGTATGGCCACGCATACACTCACACAGAAGTTTTGCAAGATATTTGGCTTTTTTCTTTGGAAATGTGCGTGTCGTGAAATGCATCTTCAATTTTCAGAGTGGGACCTAATGCAAGAGAAATTTCTTTAAAAGTCTAAAAAAGCGCTGTTCCTCCCTGATTTTAGTCATCCAGGGTTTCAGCACAAAACAGTGCTGACTCAAATCCACATTCACAAGGAGTCCGTTTCTAAAAGCTCACATTTGTGATCACACGAACAGTTTCTGGTACTCAGCTGCTCCTCTTGCTTTGAGAAGCACTGAAGTGTGTACAGGTCTTCTCTGCATTGTGAGGTAGCTGTGACCTGGGTAAGGTTTAAAAGAAGTCCAGGAGCTTAACTGCACTTCCACCACCATTGTTAAAGTTCCAAACATTGACTCTGGCTTTGGCTGGATACACAATACTTAACAGAACAAGCTCTGAAACTGGTACTTCCATTTTTTTATAGTTGGTCTAAGGGAATGTGTGCTTTACAAAATCCTGTTAATCATTTGATGCTGGGTTGTTTTTCAGGCCACTCATTTCTCATTCATCTATTATTATATTTTCTGAATGGTTTATATTTGCAATATACTATATATCATTCATGACTTAAATTTTTTACTTAGACAGTTTACTAATATTTTTCAATCAAACCAGGGTATGTTTGTTTCATTGTTTTTTGGATTGCTAATTTCATCGACCAATTCCTACATTAGTTAGAGAGACAATTTGTTTAAATTTACCAGCAAGAGTCACTTGGAATCAAGGATAAAATGCTCACCCATACTTCATATCCTGACCTCACATCCGTCACATTAATGAACGTAGTCTTTGGCACAAACATGAACGCTACGACTCAAAGATGACCTGGCCTTACCTGAATAATTGGTGCTCAGAAAGACGTTCCATTTTTGTGAACATTATCTTTCTTAAACTTCTTTATGTCAATTCTTTCACTTGACTCTGAATGACCTGACAGGAGTTTACTGGTGAAAAATCACTGTAGCCTCATAAAACACAAAAGCTTAAATTGATACAGCTAGTTAGAAGGGGCAAAAGTACAGATACCCGTATTTAAAAAAAACTAGAAAAAAGTTTTTCACTCCAAGTCAAAGTGAAAAAGTACAGTCTCTGAAATGTATTCAAAGTAAAAAAAATAGCTTCTTGAAATACGATCCTACTAACCTTTTTTGTGCAAAAATAATATAATAATAAAATAATATTAGTACATGAGAATACAAACAAATCTAATTTCAAATTCTACTGAATGTACTCAGTTTAAACCTGTTATGTAGGACACAAGCAGAAAAAGATCATTTTAAAAAATGTTCTGTTGCCTGCATTGCAGAAGGTGACTTTGCCTCCACACCTACACAATAAAACTAGCACGGGGTCACAGTGGGATCCAGCGGGTGGGAGAACCCTACGATCTGTGTAGTGTCTCAGATTGGGAAAAGAATCATAACTCAGAATGTAGAAAGTAAGAAAGTACAGATATTTGTTAAAAAAAATAGGGGGGGAAAGTAAAAAGTTATTGGAAAAATAAATACTCGAGTAAAGTACAGATACCTAAAAATTCTACTAAAGTACAGTATTTGTAAGTATTTGTACCTTGTTACTTCCCACGACTGGATATAATATAATCTCGATTACCTTAACAGTTTTTGCTTTTAACTACTGAGATGATGTCTTTAATTAATAGACACTGGTGGCAGCTCTGTGTTTTTTTTTGTTTTTTTTCCTGTCCTGTAGCTGTTAAAACTACTTCATAAGTTCAACTAGAGGAAGAAGACAGATTTGCAGCTGGCAAAACATTTGGGGGTGGGGGGCATATCTAGATTGCACACTCAAAAATAAGCACTTAACATTCAGAAAACTGACAAGCTGTCAAATATTTGATATAATGACTTGAAAATTGGGTTTGACTAAAACAGAATTAACCAAAAGCTTGAAAATCAGTTGCACACACACCTAAAATGGCTCCTAGTTAGGGCGTGTTATCGAGTAATTAAGGTCTTTACTATCCGATGCAAGCTCTTTCTGGCCAAAGCAAAACCCCAAATTACTGCTCACTGTTTGAGTGTGGGAGAGACAAGGTAACTGAATCAAACTGGATAGTACACGAGGCAAAAACCTATATAAAAGCACCTTAGGATAGAAAAACTCCAAATATGTTTACTAATCTAACACAAACACTGGACAAACATGAGATTAGTTGAGTAGTGAGTCCTCACTTTGGCAGACAAGAGTTACTTCTGAGGTAGCTTTGGCTTCCCGGTGGGAATGTCAAAATGTGTGTATTGGTATTTGTGCAAATATTAGTGCTTGTGTGCATGTTAGCTATTAACCACATGGATGTGGATCAAAGGAAAAAGTAGTACAAACCCTGGTCAGTGAGTTGTGTTGACTTACCTGCGGCCTCCAGCAGGTACTTTGCTGGTTAGACTGTGAGTGTGCAGCAAAGAAACATGCATTTCAGTACATATATTATCACGGTGTGTGTGGAAATGAATTCATAATGAAAAGAAAGTTGGAGCCCTAGAAGTTTTGATTTGATAATTCATTCTGATGATGATGATCTTCAAAAAAAATCCTATGTACCCGAATGACTGTTGTTTGACGACAGTTGCATATTTACTCAGTTCTAAAATATTTGGACTAACCATTTAAAAATTTATATTGAGCATTATCTCACGAAGTAGTTCTCAATTAAGCAGTCAGTCAGTAAGCAATCAGTGTTTAATGTTTAATCATCGTGAGTGCATCTGAAAAAGACAAAATGAAACTTCTTTTCCATGACCTCACCCTTGCCAAAAACATCGCCATTATTTTCTCTGAAATATCCATTAACAACAATCATTGACCCTTAAATTCCCAAATAAACAGCCAAGAAAAACACAGCACAGTCACCCCCCCAAACAAATCAAAAAAAAAGAAAGAAATACAGCTAAAAATTATTGCAACCCATTATTATCACTGTTTCCATTTTGGCTGTTACAAACTAGAGTCCAGAGATCGTATCTGAAAGTCAACTTCCTGTTGTCGGACCAGTTATTCTGTTTTCTGTTTGTGTGGTTTGAATTGTTTCTGAGCAGCAATCTTTTTATATACCCGGATAAGGAAGCACATAAAACCAAGAAGTGACCCTGCCAGAAGGTTTTATGGCAGATTTCTGACTTGAGAAAGAGTCATGATTATGTGCAGTGTTTGCTTTAGATTGCTATTTAAGGCCAGTTGTCTTTGGCCAACAGAAGGCGCCAAGTGGGGGGATCGAAAAGCGGGCCTATCAGTTACTGACCTCAATGGTCAGACTTATGGCTCATTTGGACTCCCATACTCTTTACACACACACACACATGGGGCAAACCACAGGTTAAGTCTAGGGTTTTGGAAAGATCCCAAAGTGAACATTAATTTCTTAATGCATTTTGGGTCCCGTGGGGGCTGTCCTCAGGAGTAAGCCACATGGGATCACTCTGCCAACTCTCATAATAGGATTGAGTGACAGTGCAGTAAGTGATGCAAGAGACTGTGTTTTGTCTGTGCAGTTAAAATGTTAGACCTTCATATGTAATGATTTCTTTGATATCTCTAATTTTCACAATTTCCATCTCTCAACTGTTTTCCATTTTCTGTTTTGTGCATGTGTGCGGTTGTGTGTTTTGGTTTGGTGGTTAACGTCTATACCATACAAAGGAAAATAAAGCCGTCATTAATTAGCAAGGTTGAGTTCCTCCTCTAGGAGGTTTGTTATTGCTATGTCTGAAGCTGGAAGAAGGCTGACGCCTAATTGATCGACAAGCTCTCTGGGACTCAGTAATGATAATCAATATTGACACATGTTTTCTGCCCTCACCATAACTCATAAACATCCCTATGCAGGCTGCCACACAACCAGCTGTGTATGTGTATGCCAGCAGCAGCCAAACAAAAACAACCAGCATGTTCAAATTTAGACTGGAGATGAAATGGAAAATGTGTGCTCAGACAAGCCTTTGACCTCTGCGGGTTACAGACAGCTGATTTTGCATTCTGGTAATTTTGGATGAAAAATACAGGAATAATAATAAGAAAAATTTAAAAAATAAGAAAGTAAAAGGTGTTTCCACTGAATTCCTACTTAATTATCATCAGGGTGGAAGATTTTGTCCTTTGAAATTACCAATAATACAGTAATGCATCCCTTCAATTCTGCTATTACCATCGGTTTCTGTTAAAAACGTTTTTCAAATTAAGAGTTGGTTATGTCAAGTTAAGTCAATATAACTCACGACAACGAAATAACAAACCAATGTTTGTGCGTAACTTTGCATCAATCATGATTAAAAAGATATGCTAGCTACCGCATTTTGTGAAAATAGGCAACCTGCCAAGCTTCTGACCGCTCAAAATATTAAACTCTTCTACAGTGAAAATGGCAAATCAAAATGTCAAGCAATGTCATAACACATGTATCATTTTAATGCATGAAAAACAATGGTTATTTATTAGCTAATTAGCATTGGCATTGCAATCCACAAGTGACAACATATTGTGATATGTTATATGTTGTTGTTCTATGCTATTCTGTGTATTTAAGGTATTTGTGACATCTTTTATGTGTTTAGTTTAGTTTAATACTTTGTTACAAAGTGGTTTTCAAACTTTGTGATCCAGTAAATAAGGAACATTTCACTATCACAGCCTCCCTCCACTTTAGCCCTCTAGCCCAAAAGGGAGAACACTGATTATTCTTATCATTTTGAATAATGCAATCAAAATCATGTATTTATGTACCTTGCTATTTAACACATTGCTTTGCTGCAAAAGCTGCTTTAATGGTGTACAGTTTGTATGTTTTTTCACCTTTTGGTATAGGAACCATCAAATCTATACAACAGCTACATTTTAGATTCTGCAACCCTCTGTCAGCATGTTAAATGTTAAAGTTCATAACGCATGTCTTGTTTGGAAGGTTGTTAGGAGAAAGCGTCTTTCTAAAAAAGAACTCAACAGCAAGGCTTAGGTTTGCAAAAATTTGTCTGAACAATGGACAAGACAATTTGGACACGAGACCAAAATGGAGATGTTAATGCACAGCGTCATGTTTTGTCAGAAGCAAAAGCAAACACGGCATATCGGCACAAATATCTCATACTAACTTTCAAGCACAGTTGTGGAGGGATGACGATTTGAGATTGAGATTTACAGCCACAGGATCTAGGCGTCTTCCAGTCATTCAGTCCACCATGACCTTCCTTCCATATCAAAGTATTCTAAAGTCAGATGTGAGGCCATCTTCACATTTGACATGCATTAAGTCCTGTAGAAACATACTTTTCTGCACAACTGTAAATTTGATAATGTCGTTTGCTGGCTGCTTTGGTCCAAAAATAATAGTCTTAACTACTCCAATAAAACACCATATGTGTAGGAGAACAACAGTGTAATGTAGCAGGAGTTTTAAAGACAAGGGTCTTATTGGCACAAGTGGAGGGGGATATTGGGGGACTGTGAAAAAGAACATTTGGGTCACTGGGCAATTACCAAGACTCTCCATCACAATAAATGGATCCACACATACTTCCCCCTCAATTAATGCATTAGTGGGGTCAGGGGTTATGTAAGCATCATCCTCTCTGCCAGAGCAGGGCGGGGTGTTGTAACCCAGGAAGTGTGGTGGTTGAACGTGATTGGTTGTGTGTAAATGTTTAGCTTATGTGTCAAAGAGATGTGAGGGAGATGAAGAAAATGCTGTGCTGTGTGAGTTTTGTTGATTGTAACTGTTTCATGCAAAAAAAATTCTACCACTCGGCCAGAGCGCCTAATTCTTTACATTTTAATATAGATAGTAAGGATAGATAAAGCGCAAATTCACTCAGATGCTAAAATAGACTTCCTCAGTATTTGTATAGTAAGAATGAACTTTTTCTTATGAATCACTTAAAGCGCTTTCTGTGACAGGAAACTCTGGAGGAAATTTTGCATGTCTGGCCTGTATATAATAATACCACAAGCTTAACAGAAATTGCAAGTAACTGAACTTTGTTTGGATAGGGGCCCATAACAGGATGAAGGCAACACAAACTCCCACAATGTGCCACATGCAGAAGCCCTCTGTTTATTTATTCAAATTGTGCCCTGAATGGTGCATTATGCTGGCTTTCATCTGTCAGGTAAAGGTGCAACACTTTCTTCCCCTCTCCCTTCCTTTCCCTCTGTGTTTCTGTGAGGAGGGTTTAAAGTGAGAGCACCATCAGTCGTTGTGCCTCAGGCCAAGTTCCACATTCGTGTTGAACGTACGCACAGCAGTTCACACACACACACACACACACACACACACACACACACACACACACACACACACACACACACACGCTGCACTAGTCAAAGCTTTCTAGGAAATGTGAGTTGACCTGTCCTTTCATCATATGCCACCTTTTAAAGAGACAACGAGAATTCAGACCTGTTTTATTGGGTAATAATAAGGTAAGTGATGCATGTGGCTCTTTGTTTTTTTTATGAGGTACTTAACAGTTCTTCAAGAGATGAGATCAGGTTTTTTTTGCTTGTGGATAGTTTTATTGTAAAAGATTATCCGTCATTCAAATATCTGCAAAGTCCTTAAAGTGAAAAATTCGGAGAAAACACTGAGTGACATGCACCACATACTTAGAACCAAAAGGTTATTTTGCATGACAAAACATACAAAATATGAGTGTGTTTATAATGCTGTGTGACAACAGTCAGTTAAAATATCCATTACAAATCCAAGACACTTAAAACACAACAACGTAAACAGAAACCACCATATCTGATGAAGTGTCTCATAACCACAAATTAAACATCTGTCAGCAAAATTTCAAAAAGCATAAGGAAATTTTGAAAATGCACGCCAACAAAATGGAAAACAGAAGTACAAAAAACAACATTTCAAACAAGACAAGCAAAAAAAACAAAAATTCTTTTGGCTGCGTTTTGTTTCACCTTTGGATCACGGTAGACTTTTATGTGATTTCTACAAATTAAAATCCCCTGTCCAATGTCAAGTATGATTAACGCTGGATAATCTAAAATCAGTGGGTTAGAAACGTCTGAATATTGACTCATATGGTTGGTTAAAGAAATATTTTGACTGGCTGCATTTCCTCTGACGAAGGCCATGGGGTGTCTAAAATGACTCACTCGTTCATTTATTACCTGTGCTACACGGAACGAAGCCTTTTTATGCTCACAATACATTCGATTATCAAGCAGATTTCTGATTACAAGGTTGACTCATCATCCTTTTCCACAATTACCCAAAAGTTTGGCGTCATTTGGTAGAAAATAAACATCTATTTGATAAAGCATTGTCGGGTTTTACGCAAAACGTATACGCACAATGGGTACACGCACAATTTTTGTCATTTTTAATGGTGCTGCATTGTGACTGGGCTCTACTAGTGGGTACATATTTTGATGATAGTCTGTCTTGTTTCCTTGGTTGAATGTGATGAGAAAGGAGGCACGGAAGGGTATTTCCTGGGCCTCTTGTCTTTTATCTACCACAGCACATCAGCATTAAATCTCAGTTTAAATGTTTTTTAAAAGAGACTTTTATGCACCTTTAGAACTTACATTCACCACTTTTTTCCAGAAACTAAAAGACTTATACCTCAAGATAGGTACTGCTGTTCTTCTCACAGACATGAGAAGAGTGACCACTAGTATGTAATGTTTCACAACTTGTACCTGTACTGTTCTCATATTTGGCTTTGTTAATACTGGACAGGATTCTTGTGCACTATTAATTTTTCATATGCCAGTTCCACCTTATTCCCGAGTTTGTTATTAAAGCGCTGTGAAATTTGTTCACGTTATTAGTCAAATTCAGTAGCAGGATTCACCTGTAGCTCTGCAAAATCACACATCAGTCAAATCATGTTGTGCAAGCAGAATATTGGATCGCAAAGTAAAGTTCAGATAGTCCATAAAGTTGCTAAAAAAAGAGAGCGCAGGGTTGCACACCATCACAACCAGTCAATCATTCACCAATGAGACCAGTTAACACCCCTCAAGCACTCTTTAGATTTCCTTGTACGAGTGCCTATATTTACAAAGGTAGTTGAGGCCATGAGTTTTGAGCACGTGTGTGCGTGCGTGCAAGGGGGTTGCACACACAGGGGACAGACTCTCTTTCTCAGTGGCGAGACTTTGAAGTTGGGGCAGTTCTCTCTTTGAGGTGGTCTATCCCCCGTTCTCAACAGCGTTAATCATGCGTGAAGAGAACATGCTCACTCTGTGGTCGACCAGGCATCGCTACTGATGGCTTCCCTCAGTCCCTGTGTGCGATGGAGGGGTTGGGATCAAGGGTGGTGGTAGTGTTGGGGGAGGATTAGCATGGCCGTAGGCTAATGCACTAAAAAGAAAGCGCAACAAATAAATGTACAGGGTCAACTCATTCAAGCATAGCTACAAAGGTAGAGTTTGAGGCAACTGATTTTTTTTTTTTTTTTTACTTGCTTGCCTCACCCTCCAGTAGATGAACTGTGCTACAGATCACTCATAGGGATATTGCGCAAGGCATATATGTTGAGACATACTCTAGGAATAAGGCTTTAAGTCTTGGACTGGTTTTTCATAGTTTGTGTTAACGTCATAGTCCCAGTTGAGGGAAATAAAAGGAACACTAACCCCATGTTATATTTGTCGTTTCTTTCCTTAGTGATTTCATGCATCTTAGGTAGACTGGCAGGTATCAGAGATCAAAAAGCTTGTCTTCTACTGGCTACGTTGTACAATTGATTGTGGGCCAAAATCCCAATCAATGTTTGCACTCCTCTAGTCCAGCAAAAAGCATCTTAACTAAATTATTTAAAGTGGTTATCTTAGTATGAATGAGTTTATAGCTTTTATTGTCTTTCATGTTGTCTTTTGAATCCATAACTGGTTGGTGATTCCTCACCTGCACATATTGCACTTTAGTTCAAATAAATAAACAGTCTCCCTTCTCTTTTAGGACATACAGACAAGTCATGGTCTGGTCACATCAGTTGGGAAGCAAACTATTCTAACAGGAGGAAAATTGGTTGAACCTGTAGCCGGATTCAAGTTATACTATTTTTTTTAACTTAACTTGCTCACTCCTTTTATTCCTCAGCATTATGTATGCCAACGGCAGTAAAATGCTTACTGCACAGCAGTACATTGCCTATATTTGTGATGCTCAGCTTGAATTTTGCATAAACTTTGTATTGGCACTGCATTTAAAGTTCTCCACCATGCCAAAAACCTCCTTTCACTGCAGTTTACCCTCCCATCTTTCCATTTCATATCTGTCCTTAACCCCAATTCACTACTGGAGGAGAACATACATATGTGATCACCAAAGCAAGTTGGAGACAAAAAAGTGCTGAGTTTAGCTATGATCAAGTCCAGGATGGATTTTTTTTCCCCAAGGTTCCAAGTTGTATTCACATACATTCCAAACGCATTTCAGTGAGTACTCAAATATTTTTGCCACAAACATTTTTAATCTATTAAGAAAAAGGTGTAAAAGCATACAAAGGCAAAATGAGTCACAGCCTTTTGTAACACACATTACCACTCAGCCCTTTAGTTTCATTCCAACTTTGTGCCAACAATTTGTCAAAGGGCATTTCTTGTGTTAACACAAGTGTACAAAATGCTGTAATGTTTTTTCTCAAGGTGTGGGAGAACTTGACAGGTCTTAACCTTAATCCTGTCAAACATCTTCAGGAGTGAATTTGAAACCTGTTTCCAAGAATGTACACAAAGCAAACCAGAATGACTAGACGCTGCTCTCTCATCATATGATAATAATATAATGGTTTCTGAATGAGATTTTCGTATCCACATCTTTATTTTTCTCTGTTTTTTATTAATATCAAACCTTGCCAATTCAACTGCCTGAAGTTATTCATAATCACAGTTGCACAAGGAGCTTTGGATTGGTCAGGAAAGAACTGTAAGAGATTGCAAGGCCCAAGAAAAGAATAGCAGAGTAGAGAGGAAATGGGGGTGGAGGGGAGCACTTTAAGCACGGGGAGGCACAGACAGTTGAGTCATATTTCAGGCCTGATTGGAACTGACAAAGTGTTATTGGAGGACTCAGTCCCCACAGCATTGTTTGCTTTAGAAAGTCAGGGCCAGATTTATTATGACTGAAAAACATTAGAGAGATCGGAAGTGGGGACAGCGCAGGGAGCACGGCATGTCTGTCTGCACACAGAGAAAAGGAACTTTAGAGGGCTCATATGGAGATGTATTAGGCCAGATCTGACATTTTATGCCATTCATAAAATCTTTTAAAACTATGCTGTTGAAATGTTAATGCAGTCAAAGGAATCACAGAATATGGTTAATATAAAGCTTTCGGTGCCCCCAGTCTGTAGTTCTGCATTAGTCCACTCATGGAGATAAATGGCTGCCATTTGCCACGTGTTATGGCTATTGGAGTTGAGAGGCTGAGAAGACAAATGCATACATCTGAGTATACATTCTTTGTATACCATCCAAAATCAAAACTCACTAAAAGTGTACACTTTAACTAACCATACATTGTGTAATAATTGGTTATATTATTAATTATTCCCAGCAATGGTGTCAGAGACTGGGAGCAAAAAGTTTTCAGTTTCTGCCTTTTCCCCTGTGTATTGTAGTCAGTAATGGAACAAACAACCCTGGCTTTTTCAACCGTAACCATAACTGTGCTCTAAAAACCCTGCAAGTCAGCAGAGACAGATGGATTTGGGAGTTTTAAGGAGGCTGCAAATCATCAGTTGTCAAAGCAGGCATCTTTACATTGTTAAATTATTTTAAACAGTACTGCAAAGCTAGGTAAAGTGGCACTTGGCTTATACTCTTTTTGTTCATATCTACATTAAGTTTACTTACCTTTTGTTTCATTTTCTGAACCTCTGAAACTTTCCGTCTGACTGAAATGAGCATAACATAATTAATACACTGGTGTGTGGTTATCTAAATCCCAGATACTTTTGACTATATTTAGTTTCATTTTTGTTATCATTATCTTGCTATATAATATTTGTTTCTGCCAGTCAAGGCTTTTGCAGGTGCTGTACCTCACAGACCCCTGTTTACTGTTTGTGTTGTTGTTGAAAGGAAAAATTCAACCTTCACTCCAAAACTTCTAAAAAACCAACCAAACAAAAAAACCCACCAGATGTGCTGCTGTATTCATATCGATCATTAGTTCCCGTCTGTCACCATATAGTGTAAGTATTCTTGAAATTACAAATGTGACGAATTCTATTTATGAGGGCTAAGAAATTCTGTATTAGAAGTAAGGAAGGTTTGAAGTAGCACAAACACTTGCTGACTCCTGAGATCTGGAGTTCCATCAGGAATATATTCAAAGTTTCGTGTTTAAGCACTTTTTTTTTCTTTTTAGAAATTTGCACTCATTTTGGTTTTCTATCACTGCTAAAGCTTTCTAGCTTTGAAAAGTTTAGATCATATTAAGAGCTTCCACATGAAAGGTTTTTTTTCTTTCTTCAGCTAGTTAGCATCAGCTAAGCTATTCCAGCCTCACTATCTCTTAAACATTGTTGGAATTTTGCTTGTTCATTGTGAGAATTTATTCTAAATTAAACCACTTAATTGAATTTGTTAACATCTAGAGTCTTAGCAATGCTGTAAGGTTTCTGGGAACAGAACGGTGAGAGTATGCTAGGCCATCTTTAGATTGCTAGCTTAATGCTAACTTCTAATAGTCTATTCAGAACAAACACAAAGCCATTACTTGTAATTGCAAAACTACAGTTGCCTGAGTATTTTGCAACCCCTAGATATTCCCACCTAACAGCTAACACAGTATGAGAACTAATTAAATCTAAAGTAGATCATTTAACAGCAGTGTTGGGACTAACGCGTTATTAAGTAACGCGTTACAGTAACTACGTTATTATTGTGGTAACGAGCACGGTAACTAGTTATTATGCCGAAACCAGGAACGCGTTACTCGTTACTGGGATTTAGATAGGCTCGTTACTCGTTACTTCGTGTGGTGGATATCGCGGAGCTTCCACAGATTCAATAACATTAACAAGTGGTGGAAGCCAGCAGGTGGATGAAGGAAAAGGGAGGCAGGAAGAGAGACCCGAAGCGGCCGCCGGTCCGAGTGTCAGGTGACCTGAACTTCAGGTAAGAAGTTATGACCTGCAGTCTATCTGGGTCAGATATAAACCAAGTTTAGGTGGAGTTTATTTTCGGTATGCTGACATTTTCGTACTGCGTGCTAGCTAGCATGACGGAGTTTCTATACAGCTGTGTGGGTGCTATGTTACTGATGTTGAACTTTATTTTGTTCATACGGTTAATTATTAGAGTTGCCAACCGTCCAGTAAAAAACAGAATTGTCTCGTTTTCAGAGAAAATATTACGCGTTTCGTATTGAGGTGAAAAGGAACACAGTTTGTCCCGGACTTCAGCTACAATGAAAAAGACACAAAGCTGAAGCTGCACAGCTGCCTCTTCTTCACTCATTCTCTCCTCTCCTGTTTCTACTTCAGTCACGAAACTGATCAATGATCAGCTGATCGGCTTTTCTCTCTTGTTTGTTTATTGCCCACTTTGCGCCAGAAAGAGGAAACCAGCGGATGTCGCGTTAAACAACAGCAGCACGTTTAAGCTTGATCAGGTGTTGTTAGAATTTATTTAATATTAATTTCTAGTATCAGCTGATGTTTGCTGGAGCCACAGCTGTAAAGCTGCTGGTCATGATATCGGTTTGGATATCTGGTGAGAGGGAAACATGCAGATGAAACCAGGAGATGTCCTTACTGAATCATCAGAGCTGAACAGGTGATGGAGAAACAGGTTTACCTTTTAGGTGACAGGAATGAGTTGAAGGGAAGTTATGAACTGTTTCTGAGAGACAAATAACACCAGGATCCTTTTCTACGTAGCTGACAGCTGGTAACTGTGCAGGGGCGGGTCTAGCAAAGTGTTGCCAGGGGCCAGGTAGGGCATTAACAGGGAAAGGGGGGGCACAAGGAAATACTTTTCTTTATTATTCTCATTTAAAATGTCTCGCTTTTAAAAAAATAATTATCCGAGTCTTACAACAAACAATTGATAGATTGATACATATATACCATCAGAACAGTGCACATCACTGTCACAACAGTGTTTATTTTCATTCAAAGGCTTTATGATTTTTCCTATAATGGTGGGCGGTCTCTAGTCAAAATGCCGGGATGATTTTTTTTTGTCCCAGTCCAGCTCTGTATGCAGCTCATCTGCAGTCTGGTGTTACCTACATCTTCCTATTCAGAAGGCAGAATTTCCAAGTTCTGAGTACAATCAAAAGCACCACGACTGCAGTTTTTGTGTTGGATGTAAAAAGCAGGCTAGAATCATGGCGGCGGTCAACGACGGTCCAGGCGTGGGATTTCTCTCGTGGAAATGTGCACATTATTTTTTCCTTTCTATTGGTAGGTGGCACAGTGCACTTGTGGCAAGTAAGCAAGATAGAAGACTGGCAGTCTGGCTGGGTATCCAGTTACGGAAGCAACACATTAACAAGAGAATTCTGAGTAAAACCAAAGTTACTTTCCCTAGTAACTAGTTACTTTGAAAGTAACGAGTAACTTGAAGTAACTGAGTTACTTTTTTAGAGAAGTAACTAGTAATGTAACTAAGTTACTAATTTAAAGTAACTTACCCAACACTGTTTAACAGTAACATTTTTCATAACCTTTCAGGAAGTCCTACGATTTTGCTTACTTTCTCTGAGTCCTCGCTCTGTATGTAAATAAATTTTAATAATATATCTGGCTGATCTCAAATAGAGACTCATCTTGTCCCGGCATCAGGAAAATCAAGAGTCTATGATGGTCAAACAGGGTAAAAATGTGAAATACTTTCAGCTTGTGTGGCCACATTTTTGTTGCCTGGTCAGAATTTGTGTTGATTCACATCTGTTTAAAGTGTGAAAAACTCTGCTTTGTGTTTGATCTGAACACACTATACGTCATATCAGGCTCATAACCTTTTTTCTTCTTTATTGTATTCATGCATACTGGGATGCTACATTTGAACTATCTGAGTAAAACAGATACCCTGACTACTATAGTGGAGTTGAAGGATTTTTTTGGCACCTTAGTGTTAGTTTGGCTTTGAAAACCAGCGGTGCTTTTGGACCTTGGCTGAAACCCCAAATTGCCTGAAGTAAATGGAATCTGTTGGAAAAGTGCATGTTGCTTGCGCAGCCTTTTCCTGTCTATATATACACCGCTTAAAATTTAAAAAAAAGTATAAAACAATGACAACCAGAGCAGGGCGCTGTCATCCTGCGATCACACATGTTTTGATAGTTAATGGACAGCATGGAGAGACTAAGCTCACTGTATTTGAGTAACCTCTTCCTGACCCCCGCCTCACCACTCCTCTCCTCACACACTGGGACAGCGAGCAACAACGAGTAAGAAGTGAAGGAAGAGGGAGAGGCGGCGGGGCCACAGCAGCGCTTTTGGATCCTAAATAAAAGAAGGCTCTGTTTGTCTTGGCTTTAATGTGTCCACACAATGCTGTGGCACAGACAGCCAGAATCAGCTGACAGCTACAAAGTGTCCATTTAATACTCCAATGTTAATTCGGTTAAATTACAGATGCTAAGCTCGCGAAAAATATTTTGAATCCCGTGTGGAGGAATATACAGTTTGAAATTTGTTATTGAATAAAATGTATGCATAACAGCTGAAAAAATAATAATACTTTAATAATATTATATTTATTTCTTTGCCCTAATATTACAGGGAGGTCAGTGCGTGTATGTCTGTGGGACACAATAAAATATTTTAATGCCATCTTATAGTTTAAATACTTTATTAATTATTATTATTACTTTTATTTTGGAATATAAATCGAAATTAATTAACAAAATACAGGAATTGGTAAGATAAATGATAAAATACATCATTTTCTGTTCAGAATAAACACCTGATGCACGGTGAGAATTGGGCTCGTTTTTTTCTAAGCATGCATCACATAGTCTAACGTGTTTAAAGACTGCAGGCGGCAGATGAATTGACGACGGACTAGAGGGTTTTTAAAGACAAAATAGACAGAGATGATTTCAGCGACACAAAAAATAGATGGAGATGCAGAGATCAGAACCGAGAACGAGTGTGGGAGGAAAAGAAGAGGAGTGGGCTAAAGGGAAAGAAAGAGAAATAGGCTGGCAGATGAAAGCTGTGGCACAGTGCAAAGCTCTTTTGCAGGAGAGAAATCCAGCGGGTCCTGAGCAGGTGGTGAGAATGCCAAGAACTGAGCTGCCTGACAGATGACAGAGAGAAAAAACGAGGAAGGCGATGAGGTGAGGTAAGGAGAAAGAGAGAAAAGACAGTAGGGGCTCTCACATTCTGGAGATCCAAAAATAGGCCAAGACAGATGCCAGTTAAAGATTTTGGAATTCTTCATTTATAAACTCCGTTCTGAGACTTGGTGGTGCAATTATAGTTGTTATAGATATTTTGTTTAACCTCAGTTATCATTCATTATATCATTATGTGACCCTTTTGTTCACACTTCCCATTTTTGGGGGGGGTGAGAGTTCAATCAAGGTGCCACTTCCTAATAATATAAAACCAATTTTCACACTTAAGGGATCTGGTCATATCCGTACATCCTTTGAACCTTTCTCTCCTGTCTACCTCTAAGCAAAAGTAAGGGTGGGGACTGGTTTTTGGAGGAGATAAGTTCACGGTCTGATCCTGTGTGAGGTTCCCTGGCCGGGTCATTGGGTTATACCAGGGTCAGCCTGGATTTGCTGATCTGAGAGAGATTAGCATTATACAATTACTCATGATATGACATGCTAGCACAGCCAGGTGTTAGCTGATGAGCCATAGCTGTTTCCTATAGGGGATTGTGGCCTGATGCAGGATACTTCCGAACACAAGTGAAAGAAGTTTGGGGGTTAATCTCTACTTCCAGAAGAACAGGGTGTAAGGCCCAGAGGCCAGAATCAGCCCAGCGAAGACTCCAATCCAGTCCGCTGGAGTGCATAGATTTTGATATCTCTGGTGTAGAACTATAGCAGGTCAGGTACACAACATTTGATCAGGTTACAGAGATTAACCTGAAAGGTCTATTTAAAATGAAACAATTTCCTTTAGTAGTTTCTTAAATGATTCACTTGATTAAACTCTGGCCTAGACACAGGGTTTCCTGTGGTGTCTGGCAACAGAGTGCTGGCATGCTGTGGGGCCTCTATGCATCAAATGTGGGCATCACAGAACAGGTTCGCTCATTTGTCGTTATCTTTGAGTCTTTGCTTGACAGTATTTGCGATGTAGATCATTTTGTGTGACTGAATTGCCCCTTTAACAATTCAGACACTGATCTTCGTCACCACCCAAGCTTCATTTTTCTTTTAGCAATTTCTGAGTTTGAAATTGGAACAAGACAAGCAAAAGAAACTCTACAAAAAGGAAATCTCAGAAGGATTATGATGAGAAGGAGAGAGAGAAATTGAATGTGTGGAGCCGACTGGTTGTTTGACCTTTGACCTGGGCGTCGGTCCAAGTTGGTCCAGACGGGCAAACAGGCACTGTTGGTTCTGGCTGACACCGGCTCTGATATATGTTTTCCTGGAACCAGAGAGAAGGAAGTTGAGGCTTTTAAAATAGAGTGGATATAATTTATTTTTAATATACTGGAGTTTGGATGGTTTGCAGAGCATTTTGATTCTTTGAGTGCAGTTCGTGCCATGAACACTGCTCTTTTAAGACTATAAGTTAAGTAAATAACAGCTGCAGACTGCTGTTTTAAATCCCGCTTCTTTAAACCTCTCGTCCTCGACCCTATAAGAACACTGTATGTTTAGTGTGTATAAGGAAGGAAACGGTAAAGCACAAGGCATTACTGAAGGCTCTCAGTGGTGCAGATATTGTATCTGTCACGGTTTGCCCTCTGCAGTCATCAGCACATACAGAATTGACCTTTGCGCCACACACTCATGTTACTTCCACTTTATCCTGTAAAGAAATCGGCCAAAGTGAGGGATGTGGGTTTGTTACCTTTTAAAGAACTGTGGGAATGACCCAGATAAGTTTTGGGTCACCAACCTTTCCTGTGAAGTTACTACTGTGCATCTTATGGCTTTAAAAATCTGCTGCTGTTTGTTGTTGCATCCAAATACGGTTGTTTCTAAAAAAAAAAAAAAAAAAAAAAAAAGGATGGATAGGCCAGTTTCGAGATTTCCGAGTCCAGTCTGGTAGTGAACAGGGAGAACAACCCAGCCTTTACTATATGACCTTTGGACTAGCGGCTTTACTTCTACTGTAGATAGATCATGACATTGTGTTGACACTGCACTCTAGAATCAAATTATCGAAAGAAAGAATAACTTACCAGGAAGCCTCTAACACGAATTCCCTTTAATCCAGGATTTTATGATTTGCACGTCAGAAAACACTGCAAGAAAAAGGCAAATGCAAACAATACTTGAGCCCTTACAGCAGTCATTCTGATGGTTCTACAAAGTCCCTCTTGTTGGAACACCTGGTTGTTTAAGGGGGCTCCTCAAGGACCTTGAGGTCCACAGGCCAAGCCTGGAGATTCCTTAGCCCAAGCTCCAGGGCCACCACGTCTTTTGTCCACAGAATGGCAACACTGCTCAGATTCCTCGCTCCTATTCCCAGCTCAGTAAGAGAATACCCCAACTACATGGGGTCCAAAGAGTGGTCATGACCACAAGTGCATGTGAATGCATGCATTTATGTGTGTGTGTGTGTGTGTGTGTGTGTGTGCGCACACGCGTAAGTTAGTGTGTGTGTGTTGTGTGTTTGTTGATCTCTGTCCTTAATTGAGTAACGAGGTGGATGTCCTTGTGCTGCAGCTGACTGGAGCTCAATAGCACACCTGCATGACTGATGTTGATGTAAGAAGTGCACCGCCCTGACCCCTCACCCCCATCTTTTGGCTTGTAACTGTAAACCTGGAAATACAGGAATACAGCAAGGATGTAGCAGACCTCCTAATGTAGGCCCACTGTGTGGGTGTATGAGTAAATTTGCATTGTATCTATATCAGGCTGTGCATGAGAACACGTGTTCTAGGTATGTGGTTGGATCATCTGGATTCCTTTTACCTTGAAGCTTCAAGGTAGCGCTTGTTGATTGAAAACGCAAAACTTCCTACATGGTTGAACAATAGTGTCAGAGAACCAAGCCCAAGGTTCAAACAAAGGGCCCAGGAAGCCTACAAAAGACTGTTTGGCAGCTTCAAACATGTGAAGCCAGCTGTGAACGACATTAGGCTGTGACGCCAAAACCCCTGAGAGTTATATTGTACAGTATGTTTGAGACGAGAACTCGGAGACAAACTCCACGCCTGGCCCAGCTGTCCCTTTAAGAGCTGGGTTATTACTGGCTTTATTGTTATTACTGCCTGTTTTTTAAAGGGGGAAGCCGAGCTGGGGGAGTAATCCGCCCGTCAGCACTCACATTAATGGCCTAATTGGTCTCTTCTCTCACAGTCAAAATGCAGACCTCAGCCTTACGGAAATGCTAAGCCCTCAGAGCCCCTTCGTGCTTAAATACCCAAGAAATGCATGATGTTTCTGCAAAGTGGGGCTGTCACTAACTTTCTTTCTCTCATTCACATTGTTGCCATTCTCTGATTTTTCTCCTCTCTTTTCTGTTTCTTTCCATCATGTTATGTGTGATTTGTGACACCAACTCAGAGGGAACTTCAGCGGGTTTAACCTCAAGGTTTAAAATGAGCAATGCGTTGTCAAGCGGAAGGCTAATATTTCTACATGTGAGAAGTAGCATAAATGTATATTTTTTAAATGGCCCACTGGGGTGAGAACTTTTAATAGAAGGATTTTTTTTTTCTTTTCAAATACAGTTTACTTAATTTGTCGTCAAGGGTTGTTGCTAGGCTCCTAAGCTGTTATATACTTGGTAAGTTGACATGCTCTTACTCTGCACGACCTGCAGTATCATACCATGCATACAAATGATGTAACAATAAATTTGATGGCTAAATCTCATCCCTTTCTTGTCTCGCTGACATCCATTGGTACAATACCACCACAGACCTGTAAATGTGACTGTAACATGTGCAGTTTACTGATTACTACTTCATATGATTTAATAGGCATCAAAGTTCAGGTCATTCATTTCACTATCACTGCTGCATCCCAAATACAGCTTCACTCCTGGCCTGCTGGCTGTTGGGGGGGATTCAAGTGGAGCAGTTTAAGGTGTTAATGCCTTGCTTGAGGGCACAATAGCAGGTGGTTTTTCATGGGGGAGTCCCTGGATGACATCAGAATCCACCACTTCAAATCTGCAATTTAGTGTCCCTTGTCAATTCTCAGTATAATTCCCAAACTTGCCTCAAGCGTCCTTGTATGTCCTTGCAGGAGACTTTCCCCTTGATGGATGATGTAACACAAATTAGAGTTGATGCAGGTCCCTTGCAGAACGTATCACAATTTTTCTCTCTGTCCACCTTTCCCCTCCACGTTTAGGCACCAACTAAAACACCACTTTCAGTCTGTTAGCTCCGACTATTAGTTTTATAAATGATCCTCCCAACATTTGTTCCAAACACAATCATAGTTTCTGGAAACACTTGAGATGTGGCATCATGCTCCGACTTCATCCCTCATAATCTAATTGTTTAGATGATGTGAAACATTTTAAAAGTTCCAAGTATCACTCCGGGAAGCTTTCCCCACGAGTCGTGAGCGGGAGAGGTCAGCCACAGTGTGAACGCAGCTATCTGCAGACTGGGGTTAGGCGGCTAAATGAAGAGATTAGTAGAATGTGAACTGCCACAGGTGGACGCAGTTATTCTATCATTTCCTAAACTTAATTAAATCAGTGACAGAATGAGACCGACTGCGAAAACAAGGAGCCATCGACACCTATGGAGCTAACCTTCGGCATAACTGACTTTTCAGTGGTTTAATTTTCAATTTAGTTCCTTCTCCTGCTTCCCTTTAACCAGCTGAAAAAGTAGCACACACACACACATACACACACACACACACTGGTGCTTCCTTACCAGATCTGCCAAGATGGAAGGTTAGGGGTTCAAGGTTGGAGGTTGGGGAGGTGAGGGACCAAAGCTCACTTAGCTGCTTAGCAGGTTTGTGTGTATGGTTGGGCGGGGGTTTGAGGAGAGCTCATGTGTTAGTGTAACTGAAGCTGTCATCCAGCCCCAGGGTCACCTCCCCAAAGCATGCCGGCTGTCTCTTTTAATAGACTAAACACATATGTCTCTCTATAGCAACATATGATGAAGAAGCAGAGGAGTGAGGGGGAGTCTAGGAGGGAAGAGCGAGGATTGATTCATAATTGGCCTGTCACAATTTTCTAATGGTTAATGGAAATTGACACTAACATGAGATGTTGCCATTTGGCCACATGTCACACCATTCTTTGCCTGGTATAGTCTGCAACCTCTTTCCTGCAGCCACAGTCATGTGCTTGTGAATTCATCTGAAATGTCAATCAGTTAATGACTGAAACCAAGAAAACCAACTCACCCCTTTTTGGTTAACACTTTCTGTGACTAGCACTATACATATTTATAGCATGCATAATGAGACAACCAAGGGAAAAGATTAATCTCCCTCTTAATGATGGTGGCTGATGCAAAAGCGCCATGTTTGTTGCGGTTCTAAAATGTAGTTACATATAAACATATATATATACACATATATAACGTTAGAAGCATCGTTTCACTTGATCATGTTCCAATTCAAATGTAGACTTATAAATATATATATCTAAATATCATGTGTCAGAGTGATCTTTATTAACGAAATCTATTTCACCTGTACTTTCACTTTAAATGATTATTAACTTGTCAGCCTAATCCAGCAGTAAAAATCTGTAACATTAATAGAAGAGTTGGAGTCCAGAGGGCAGCATCCTAAAAGATGAAAAGCGTTGCACTCTTAGCTTAAAAGTATTTATCCTGCTCAGTTGCATGCTTGATCAGATCTTAGCCGCACCAGTCTACTTATGTTCTGAGAAAACGGTAAGATTAGCATAAATATCTCCTTAAAGCCTATGAATAAGGCTTTATGTAGAAAGATGATGTGCTTTCCTTTCACCTTCAGAAATGTTTTGTGAATTTTACCACCAAGCCTATCCTTGTTTTCATCTGTGTTATTGCTATTATGTCACTCTAATGCTTACGCAGGAGCCGAACATGAGAAAGAATGAAAGGAGGAAGATTGACATCAGTGTAACAGGTTTGAGGTAGTGAGTAAAAAGCATCTATGCACAACAGTTGAGTAGTAGTTCAGTTTTTGTTTGACACACAGACACAAAAACTATCAAAGAAATCTAAAAAGGCATAGGTGAGAATGGGATTTAAATGTGTCTAACACTCCAAAGAACTTGTGATATGCAAAGTAATGAGTTTATTTTCAATATTAGTAAACAAGATTTTCTCATGATGCATTACGTATTTAACGGACATTAATGGCTCTTTAACATTCAGAAATGACTGAAATGTACCTACAAAACAAATCAGTTATTTCAAGCTTATTTTTTTAGTTACATCTTAGCATTTCTGTCAGACTCCATTATCTGTGAAGTTACCCGCATTCTGCCATTTAAAGCCAATTTCTTAAAATATTTTTTGCAGTGAAATGAAAAACTTAGTCAAAAGCATATCAAGGTGGCAGGAGAAAATGTCACTTTGTTCAAAACAGTCTTAGTCAGGTCCTTCAGACAAATGTCGTTGCTGATTGGTTAAACGCATTGCGTGGTTTAGTTTTATCTAGCTGTATAGCTATGATGGTCATCTCCGGTTCATGCCAGCTAAAAGATAACCAGTGTGACGATCTTCAAAACATCCCTGCACCACATATAACTTTCCCTAAGCATTCTTTGTGCTTATCAAAATGTATCTTTTTACACAAAATAGTTTGTCTAACCATCAAAGCTCAACACCTCCGTGCTTTATGACTCATTTTGGTGAGTTTAAGCATTGATGGCATAAAATGCCAGCTTTTAATAATCTTCAAACTGGCTCAGGATGCAGATATAAGAAAATGGGTAAAGTGCAGTGTTACCGTTCAACGGGACTAACTGACGAATAATGAAGTAAAGGTGCAGACCAGCTGCTGCTGATTTTTTTTTTTTTTTTTTTCACCAGCAGTACGCCGCAGTACACCAGCAGTACCACCAGTAAGGGTCCAGAAGTGATTCAGAGGAGCCTCCACCCCATCCCCACCCCACATATCCCCCTGTCAAACAGGCAATAGTCTCTTCAGAGAGCTGCTGGCTGGCTGCGCTGTTGAACTTGGCCTTGCCATCACTCCAGGGTAACCCAACACCCAGCACAGAGGGGCCTGATAGACCCATGGACGAGGAGGGGGTTGGGAGGGCAGAGGCCCTCTGGGACACAGAGTGCATTTCAAACCCATCAGTGTCAGTTAGTTCACTAAGTGGTGACATAATCACCATCGCCATGGCTGCTCCTCTGGGAGAGCTAGGCAAGGAGGGAGAGGTGGTGGGAGCTCCGGGCCTCCTCCCCCTCTTCTGGTCGTTGTGCTTGTGAGAGTTTGTGGGTGGTTTCAATGAACTGTCTGCTTCTGTACTTTTGTCATAGTTTTATGGTATTATTATAAGCATACTGTATAAAATGCAACACTCAAACCAATATAAAATAGAGGCGGACACCTAAAAAGCCACACTGTGTATTGAGGGAGCTTCATCAATAGTTTAGCATTATTCAGGTTATCAAATGAATACATTCAGATCATACAACTTTAACTTTAATAAAATGTATCTCAATATAAATCAGTTTTCAAATTTAAAAATTCTGCAGCAAAAGGTCATTGGAGTGATATAATAATAAATGACATGCAAATCTATGCAAAACATTTAAAGAGATTGATAGACTCAGGGCACTACGGACTCTTCAGAACATACAGCTCCTGGTACCCTATAAGGATAAACACAGTAAGAACTACGTAACTTTAAGGATCTTTTTTTCCTTTTTGTATTCACACTGCGAACAGAAACTCTACCCTGATGTATCAAGCGACTGCCATTTTTACGTGTTGGTCGCCTAAGCAGTGCTTTTTAGACCATCGTCTAAATGTTGCAGTTGTGTACTGTCACCAGGGGGAGGAACAACTGCTCTATGAGGCTACTGTTTGCTTTCGTGTTGGTCCTTTGGTTTAGCCCATGCAAAGGAGAGCAGCGAAAGCCTAATTTACAAAGACTTAACTAAGGCTTCCTTTGTAGTGAAGCGAAACTGAGTGTTAAAAACAGCAGCCATTGTTTGTGCTTCACATGCATGTTTTTTGATCTTTGATTATTTCTTCGTGCTTCTTCCTCTCTGTGGTGAACTCTGCTATAACTCTCTTCCTGTTCTAGTCCACTTTTCAACCAGTCAGCATGCTACCTAGCGTCATTACTGCCGGGCTTTGCGCTGTTGGGCATTTTATTTTATTTTGGATGAGTATGTTCATGTAGAATTCATACCCAGAATCTTTCTCTCTACATAGCCAAATATCTGTGCAAACCTATCTGTGTAGCTTCTCAGTCATCCAGGTCATGGTAGTCTTAAGAACTTGAAAAGAAAGCAACCAGACTTCTTTAAGATCTGTTTTTTTGTTGTTGTTTTTTTAAAATATTTTTGAAGATCTCTTATCCAAGAGGCTTCTTCAGTTCTGAAAAGGTTTAGAACTGAAGATGCCTCGTGGATGCGAGGGGAAACATCTTTAAAGAAAAAGACTTGAAGAAATACGGTATCTTTCTTTTCAAGCTCTTAAGATCTGTGCCGATACAAACAATGACTTCTGCTTTAGCCAGCTGACAGAATAGCGACTACATCAACATGATAGAGGACTTCTATATTGGAGCTATGTGCTAACTGTGTGTGATCAAAGGAGACAGGGGGTTGAAAGCACCAATGTTATAGTTTTATCAGTCATTATGTTATGATTGACTATTTTGTTTTGAAGTCTATAAGCCAAAGAACCTTTAGCCTCCAGAAGCCTTATCTTTCTCCTCTAAGGTTATGAAAGTATTGACTTCACGGTCTCTGCAGTTCTCTAGGTTTTCTTCATTTTTTGAAATTATCTGGTGTTTACACAGCTAATGTCATAGTCCTGCTATTTAACGTTTTTTAGCCCCCCCCCCCCAAAAAAATATGCCATTTGCTGGTGCTGCTCTGCTAAAAGGTTTGCCTGGAGAGTACCTACACTCTGAGTCAGGGTTCTAAGAGCTTCGATTGTCATTAGTTCCTGCAAAGCGGTCACAGAAAAGAGGGGGAATTTCTTCAAAAAGTAATTAGATATGAAATAATTCTTGTGGTCTGAAGACACCTGTAGGCATGTGAAGCAGAAGAGTCACATGCTGAAATTTGGGAAAAATTGTTGTATGCTTTAACTTTTTTTTTAAACTAAAACAGAACTTGCAACTACAGGGGACTGAATATACTGGAGCACAAAGAGCAGCCCTATTTTAATAAAGTAAAGTAATAATATGGGGAGTAACTTATGGTGCCTCAACATTCATTTTCATGTATAAGTATTTTCAATAATGTACTGTACTGCAACACTTCCTGTTTTTTTTCTTTTAAAGATAGATTTTCCTACCTTTTAAGCCTACAAGGGTTGGTTTCCATTCATTAAACATTAAACTAACTTTCAGTGATCTGAAACTTGCTTCAGTTGTGTTTTGACTGAACATCCTGGAAAATAGAAGAAAACAATTTAAATTGGCTTTTTTAAAAGAAAAGTTTATTAGCATTAATGTTAAGTAACATATATGTCACTATAGGTGATGGACCACAACATCGCACCCAGGTTTAAACAGCACTTTCACGTGCAAAGACACTTCAGTTAGCGTTAGAACAAGTCACTTGGCAATAGAAGTAAGTGAGTAAGAATTGCTAAAAACAATCTGCAGTAAATTCCACTTGATATTTTATTGTTCTACAACTTTGCATCAATACTCTCTGGAGGAATTGACGTTTTTGCGTTTAATTTATTAGATCTTACGTTGAAAGTTCTAGTTAAATATAATCTGGTAATGTATGCCTAAACAACACTTGCCAATATTCACATTTACCACATGTTAAATATTTTACAACTTTAAGAACTTCAACTTTTCATGTTGAGTTAATGACTGTACCGTTGACAACATAAAATACTCCTAATGAAGTCGCTCTTGAGCAACGATATGTGGCAGTGAGTTCGCCACTGTTTTGCTTCCTGTTTCAACCACATGAATAGTGAGGAAACTATCAGGGCTGTCACAGGAAGACAACAAGTATGATCCAAATGACTGGCAATACTTTTCACAGAGAAGTTGAAAGCAATGCTGTTTTTCACATCTCACCTACATGTTTCCATTTCAAAATCTGAAAAATAAGGGGCTTGTACATCACTCTGCACCTCCGTCCTTCCTACTGCCACTGTTAAAAGGTTGCAGGTCACCTTACCTTGCAGTACTGTGTAGTTCTCTTCCATGAATTTTTCAAAAAGACAGTAATGACTCAAATGATTTCTCTTGCACACTCAGATCTAGAAATACAGAGGAAATGCACAATTTGCTGCACACAGAGTCGAGCTCTCCTTCCCAAGAGATAGATGTGACTTAATTGGATCATTTTAGGTTAACATTTCTATTTACCTTGGCTACGTTAGCAAGCACATAAGTACTTTATTATAAAATGTGTTAATGTAAATGTTGATGTTATTGTTCATGTGAGTTCACTAAGCTAACCATGACCGAAAACCTAACTTCTTGTTAATACGTGTTGTAAATCAGTGTTTCATAGTTTTTTTTAATAAAACACTACAAACCACGATAAAGTTATTTAATTATTTCATAAGTCAATAAATAACATTCTCATCCATGCTGCCTATCACGTTAGTACCAAATATTGCAGCAAATGGCTTCTCTATTTCAGAGAAGGTATTACTCATTAGGCTGAAAATTTGACAGTAAAAATAAAAATTCTGTTTGCTGATCATTTTCATGTCAGTTTACTTTGGTTTCTTTTGAATTACACATTTAACTCTCAGTCACCAGAATAGATGGGATAGGAAAGACAAACATGGAGAACAGAGGAGGGATAGTGGATATGCTGGGAAAAGGATGCTAAATATGGAGCTGCCAAGCAGGAGGGAAAGAGGAAGACCTCAGAGGAGGTTCATGGATGTAGTGAAGTGGACGTGCAGAGGGTTGGTGTGACAGAGAAGAATGCTAGGGACAGGATAAGATGGAGGTAGATGATCTGCTGTGGTGACCCCTAAAGGGACCGGTCGAAAGAAGAAAAAGAAGAATTTACATCCCAAATAATGAAGTTGGTTCGAGTTGAATCAGCTTAAAAGAATTCACAGTGTAACATGTACAGGTGTGCCATGGCAGGAGTCTAATGGTTCCAGAGATAGAGATCGCATGAGTGCATTCAAAGTTTAGCATAAAAGACAAAGTGCAACAGTCCAGAGTCAGTCAACCTGATTTAAGGGCTCAGCTCTCACAGCTACAGCAACCCAGAGACCCAGGTTCATTTGCCAGGAGCTGTGCTGCCAACTGCCAAAACATATTACCAAACTCCAAAGCACTGGGCAGAACAATCTAAGTAGATATAAGCCAAGCTTAGGTAGACTGGAAGAAAGCCATTAAGGAACAGGGGCAGCCCAAATTCCATCAAAAATGTGCCACAAGGTTGGTCCATGGTGCAAAAACACATTTACAACTGGCCGTGTTGGTGATGTCCGGAGTGGTAGAATATTTTACTGCTATTATTTGCTGCTATTTTTATAATCATCATTACCATTTCATTATTTTTCATTATTTTTGGATTTCCCCTCGATATCTGAACCTTAACAGTGAGTGAAGAACTGTTGCAGCACCAATTTCCACTTTTTGTTAGTCTAAGTGCAGTTGGTTCTCTACTCAATCTCAATAGTTTGAACTCTTGCTTCCTTGAACACCTATTCAGGGTAACCTTTGTTTCTCTTCTCTCAACCGAGCGATTGGCCTCCTTTGATAATAAAATGAATGGGTGTGCATCAGTCTAACCCAGAACCCATTCTAATGCTCAACCAACCACATCTTTATTGATATATAACGTGGTGTCAAAATCATTAAGGTTACAGGGAAAATCATCAAATGTTATTGTTATGAAAGAGTTAAAGACCTAAATTGTGTCTAGAATGTGAAACAATAACCAAGGTTAGCACTGAATGGCTGATCAAATTGTGATCAAAAGTCCTTAAATTTTGTAATTATTAAAAAGCATTGTGCAAAAACTGTTCAAACTGAGTCAAACTGGAGAAATAAACACAGAGGAATAACTATTTCTTGAATAGGGTTGATTCAGTATTTCCAAAATATCCTCTTTTACAGTAAATTGGGAGGGTATACAGTTTAATTGCCTTCTAAGTGTGCAAGTACAAGTGGTTAGCATTAAAGGGCACGTATTACCACCCATGTGTATTTCTTTGACATTTTCTAATAATTGCATGCAGATTTGTGTGACTCATACCACTTTGAAACAGATGTTTTCATAATGCTATACCATGAAATGGTGAGTAAAAGATTCTCACCTATAGGCAGCCATTCATACAAAGATGTGCATGGGATGTTCTGTTCTGTGCCTCATCTTCACTGCCGCTGGTGTACATAAAAAAAAAAAAGTAAAAAAGGCATGAGAAAGTGGCTAATTTTTTTTTTCTTTCTTTCATTCTGTTTTTTCCCTCATATTTTATCTGTTTGTGGCTTCTATCTCTCAACACCCTAACCTAAAGAGAGGTGAGTCTAATCTCAGAGAAGATGGTTATCAAACAGCAGAGCTGTGAGACTTCACTTTGTCATTGTACCAAATACAGCTGCCAGTGTCAGCAGTGTTACCTGCATTCCCACACATAGTGATCTTTACTTGATTTTTCCACTGCTCAGTCATTTCCAAATGACTGGGATGAAATGCGAGCAAGTGTTTGGATGACGTGATCCTCAATAATGCCTCCTCACTCCATCGGCGCTGGCCATCTAACGATGAACAAGACAAAGAAGCTTATCAACCAGAGCAGATAACACGGCAGCCAATTAAGATATGCTCTCTCTATCACACAATATGCATTCACTATCGGTATCAAAGGGTCAGGAAAAGAGAGTGAAATGAATGAGATCGGTAAACGAAGAAGCCCCTTAACCCGCAGGAAAAGAGTATTTTGAAATGTGTCACGGTGAGATATAAACTGGGAAACGCAATGTGGGAATTTGTTTTGTAGACAACATGCATTTGTAAAGAAGGCATCGGTACACTAGTTTAAAAAATATTGGCCAATACCAGTGTGGTGGGCACTAGATGGCACTAATGAATGCTAATTATAATGATGTTTGCCTTTAATAATAATAATAATTAATTACTTGTAATAAGTCAGTGCCTAGATACTTTAAAGCATTATATAGTATTTGAAGACAATTTCGGTATTGTAGAGCAAATTCAGGATGGTCTTCTAGATATGATTAAAAATGTAAATTATGTTTTCTATATACAGACATAAATGCAAAAATGAATTATACTGAAACTTAAGTCATGAAATATATATAAAAAACAAAAATTCAACTCTTAAAGTATAATTAATGTATATAGTAATGTTTTTTTTTTTAAATTATTACAGTATTTGATCAATGTTGCATTGTATTTCTAGACATATTCTATATTTCTGAGTTGTATTTTGTGCACTGTGTGCGGCAGTGCAGAATGTCTGATGTAAATTACACCTTCTCTGATTTATTGTACATAGTTGGAATTAGTGACCTTTTAAGAACCTTTTGACCTTTTAATGTCATGTCATTATCTTCGCCCTCTCAAATATATTTTTGGAGGTGGCTCTTAGTCAGAACTGGGACTATTTGCAAACTGAATTATAGATTGGCCTTACATTCAGTAATTCCTGGAAGAAAATCTTAAGCTTCTCGGATACAGATTTGAAATAGTGAGGTGTTTTGCTCTTTTTGCTTTCAAGCGTGGGTATTGTTTTTTTCAAATTAGCATTAAGTTTTTGAAAACGGTATTCTGATTCATGACAAGATAATGATATCATGTCATTTACTTGTCATAAATAATAAATCTTTTTTAAAGGGTTAAAATGTCAAAAGCTATTTAAAAATATAAGGTTTTTAATCATATATGGACTGACAGGTTTATGGGGAAAAAAAACTCTTCACTGTTCACACAGTTGTTTACATTTCTTTGCTTTGTACAGGTTTTAAATGGTCAATCACTTTTAATATAAAGTGAGCCATTTAATAGAATAGGCCATGCAAAATTTTCAGTATGGATACAAGAATATAACAGCTGTGTGTGTGTATCTGTATTGTTACATACGTATATGTGTACACATGTATTTATATGTATTTACACACATTATTTAGCATATTTAGTATTTTGATGAAAAAACTGTCACAAAATGAGTGAACAAGTGCTCAGAGCTAAGAGTTCCAGCTCCGTGCAGTCCGGTCTGTGATCACACTTTAGCTCGCTTTGGCAGATACGGCCTGAGACGTGTCAACTTAGTGCAGATGTCAAACCATGGGTGCTTATGAGAAGGCCAGGGAGCAGAGCGATAATAGCGGCCTGCGATGCGGCGTTAGCTATCGTACAAACGGGGGTCGTCGGTCTCGACCCCTCTTGTTCCAAGGCGGTCGCGTAATCGTCCATCTGGGCTCCATGTAATGCCTTCCTCCTGTTTGTCGTTGGGCCTTATCGTTGGCAGAGGCTTAATCTGCTCTGGTGATAAGATGTGTGTTACTGAATACACACGCATGCACACACACTTGCACACACTGCTCATGCTCCTGCTGTCGCCCAGCGATGCAGTGATATGTGTGAAGTTGCGTCATTTACTGTTGCAGATTATTTTTTGGCATTTTGAAATGCGGGAAACTCCCTTATTTCCATGTCATTAATTATCTGAATCCGGTGTGATGAGTCATGCACAAAAATATAAAACAACCAAAAAACCAAATATTTTTCTGCAGATACTTGATTATGAGGAAAAAACCAAAATGACCAAAGTAACCACGGTAACAGCGAATGGGGACATTTATCCTGTCAAACTGCGTTCGTACTTGGACTATTTCCCGCTCAGTTGATGTTATCTTCCCACTTTCACACACTTTCTCTCATTAACAGCTAAAGAATAGAACAGAAAATAAAGAGCAAAAACATCTGATTTCAAAGATTAGATAAAGCAAGTCTAAAAAAAAAGAAAAAAAGAGGTTTATCTCTAAGTGTTCACATCCTTGAGTTTCTCTGAAGGCTGCCATATAAGGTCAGTCTCTCTGAGGCGCTTCATGTGGTTAAGGTACGCTGAGCGAAGCAGGGAGAGGTGAAGAGGAGAAGAAACGCAGAGAGGAAGACAGAGCACCTTGACGCGACCCCAGACTCTCCTGTGCGGTGTTTGAGCCCATCGCAGGCTGCAGCTCTGAGCTGAGGCGCAGAAGCGCTCAGCAGTGCTGACAGTTTCACTACAACAGCAGCAACAGCAGTTCAAACAGGTGGTGAATAATAACAATTAACAGCTGACGCTTTTCTTTTACTGTGCACAAGATGACATGACAGCATTTACTCTTCAAAAAAAGACTGGAATGAAAATTTGCACAACTATAATTGATTAACAAAAAGTGTCCCCCAAAAAATTAATAACACCCCAATTCTGTTTTGTTTTTGTTTTGTTTTTTTTAATCTGAAACTAATCTGGTTTTTGCTGATTGCAATTCAACAAAATCTTTCTGATTTATTAGGGCTGGTTACATTTGATCTTTTACTTAACATGCAAACGTATCCCAGCAGGTTCATTTTTAAATATGACCTTTATGTTTAGGAGAAGTTATCATCTTAAGATAAACTCCAAACCTCAACATTCATCCCGTAGTAATCTACGCATTAAAAAACAATTATGGAGTGTATCAATTTTGCAGTGTATTGCTGTACCATTTGTGTAACCTGCTAAGTTTGTTTATAACATTGGATAGATTATAAAGAAAGTGTGATGTGTTCACACCTTCCCATAGCTAGTTATGAATGTGGTTGGCAGCAGTTTTGCAGCCACTTCCTACTTAAAATAGTTTGTCTTGGTCATAAACCACCCAGATGAAAATCTGGCAAAAGTTAGACACCATGCCAAGGTTGGTTTGCACATCTTTAACGCAAACTCTAGATGAAGTAGTAACATTTTAACATTTTGCATTGCACACTTCTTGAACATCTAAAATTACATTAATAAGAATAAGGTGTTATTAACCTAAATGATAAAATGTAAGCCAAGTAACTTTTCCCAAAAAGGGTCGTAAATAGCATAAAGTAATCTAGTAATGATAAATAGCATAAAATAATCTAAAGTTGCTCATGTTTGAGGTCAGTTAATCCTTTAAATGGTACAACTTCCTGTCAGATATCACATATCTGCTGCTGTTTATATCCGTTTGTATTTACTAGGCTTCACACCCTACATTTTAAGTCATAAGCAACTTCAGCATCTTGAAGTTGAAGCTGTGTAATGACGTAATACATGCACAATGTGGGTGCTTGCACATATGTTGCCATACTGATAATTGTATTTTTATATATTATTTTTAAATTTAGTAACTCCTATGTTATGTTTTGATTGCCATTTTGGGGATTTAATTTAAAAAATAAAAGAATACATTAAACGGGAAAAAAATCCATCTTTTTGTCACAATTACTAAGAAAAAGGTCTTCTAATCATTTAATTTCTTTCTTTCTTTTCAGTAACGTGTCATCTGTTTTTAAAACTGTGTCTTTAAGCAATTCTGAGAAGTCAAGTGACATACATGTCCACCACCATGAATTGCAATTGTACAGAGCCCAGTATCTTCACAGGGTTAATAATAATAATAGCAGATACATGACCTGACATTTTAAATCAGCTCAGGCAGACAACTCCAGGCATATTTTATTTTTCTGCCTGCAGCCCTGTCATGTCAACATCTATTCAAAAGCAACATGTTTACTCCATAAGATACAGGCTGATAGAAGGTGCAGAATTTTCTCCCTATTCAAAGAAACGCACGGAAAATAGAGCATTGTGGAAAAACGGTGTGCAAGTTTGCAGGAGATTTGATGGTGGCGGCAGCGGAGGGATAGCCCGGTAACCTGAGAGAGCCTCACCGTCACTGCTGGACCGTCGCCCATCTCTTTATCGCCACCGCAGAAAAATACACAAAACATGTTTACAACGCCCTGATAAAATCCAGCACTCTGCAGCCATGCACGTCTACGCTCAATATTAATAGATATTGTAAAGGGCACAGAGCAAAATGAAGACGCTGTAGTACTGTTATTTAACAGTATTTTCACCATTAAGTCAAAGACAGTTGGATTCCCACTATATAAAGTGATAGAGAAATACAGTTTGAGCTAACAATTTTGATGATTCTTTAACGGGATTATTTTTATTTCTATCGGCTGTGTGCAGTTTTTCTAATAGCCAGCCTCTCTGTTTTCATACATATTTGCTTATCAGATGCAGTGTGAATATCGATTTCCCGGATATGGGGTGATAAGGTCTTTACAAGGCCTGTCCCTCTATGAGCGCTGGTGAATATTTTATCCACCGTGGATTATAATGAGTGATTAAGCTCAGTGAGAGCCATATCACCAGGGCCATCCCTTTTAATAATTCACTAGAAAAACTGTATCGATAAACACGCCTAATGCGATTCAGCGAGAATTTATAAGCCGCTCGCTGGACGTTAACATAGAAATTCTGATTTAATGCAACGACAACAACAACAAAAAAAAGCCCTAAGCCGCTGACACAGCCTGGTGCTGTGCCTTCTCTCAAAGTTCCCCAGTGAACAGTTTGAATTGATTACAGTGCTTCGAGATGCTGTGTGTGTGTGTTGAAGGAACAGACTTGAAGGAGCCTGAGAGGGAGCCATGTAATGGTGCCTGATGACAAGGCAAGTGATCTGGGCTAGTTGGAGGCGAGCTGCTTGGCTGTAACCTAAAACACACCAAGAAAAAAAAAAAACAGAACATACACACACACACTGAAAGACACACATTCATAGAAATACTATCTCCTTCTCACTTTCTACAGTACCTGACAATATGCATGTCTACCTCCTGTGACTAAGCATACGAGTGAGGAGGCGGCCATGAGGCACTTTGTTTTCTATGAATTCTCCAATGGTTTAAAAATCACTGGAACTAGTCACACTTCGCATCACAGTTTCATACCCAGAATGTGATTTGCAGTTATGTGCCTGGTATTGTTTTTACATAATTTTCCTGTGTAACAAACGTGTATTTTTTAAGAAAATATATATATACATGTAGTTTCAGTCAACAAAGTGAAAAAGAAAACATTTCCGATGGAGGGAGTTTTCTGGGTTTTCTAAAAATAAAATTCTACAAATTAATTCAGATTTTCATACCTTAACAGGCACAAGGTGAAACACGTACTACACCTTGTTCTAAATCGAGGGAACTTGTGTAGCTCGCGTTTCTCGTACTTATTTCTACTTGGAGAAAATGGCTGTAGAAATACGATGGAGGGCAGCACAATGCCACCACAAGGTCTTCTAAGACAAGTATGATTACTGTTGATCTTTTGCCCTTTAACGCTGGCTTTTTTTTTTTATGACACACTTTCAGCAGTACAACGCTGGCTGTAAAAGCGAGGGCAAAATAATAGAGAGATCAAGACCTTATCACACAAGGTTAGATAAAAAAAATTCCCCCATATATCCATCCATCTCTCTCGCTTCCCTTATCCCTCTCTCTAGATTTATATATATATATATATATAAATATAATTTTTTTTTCCTGCACCTTTTTATTATTCAGGACAGGCAGTGTACAGTGCATGGTTGTGAAAACGGGAATAATCTCATGCAGCAGATTAAGTGGATTAATTAGGGTTTTATTCATCAGGGTGAATTGGTACCTAAAGAGCTTCCCCCTGCAATGACAAGGATTTTTCACCCTTAATTATCTCGGGCTGTGGAATGCAGTCCTGCATGTGCGGCGCATCGAATAAAGAGGAGGCATATCACCCTGCAGGCTGACTGTGGAAATGTGAATCTTTACACCCTCTGAGACTCGACTTTGCTGCCATTTATTTATTTCAACTGCAGCTCTTTTAAAAATCTTTTTCCTGTTGTGAGTTATGCAGAACTCAGGCTGTCCCTGCGTGAGGTCACATTAGACCGCAAATATTATCTCACGATCAAGCCCCTCATCAGGCCCATCTCTTATCTTCTGATCATTTTCCACTTAGAGAGGCTTCTCACACACTCTCACCCTGTCAATCAGAAATTCTAAAAAGGAAAAAAAAAACAAAAAACCACTTACCGTACTGTATATGCAACCACATGTGCAAGCTGTTGGCATGAGAAAAGACAAAAATGAGTCTTAAGTAAAGCGTATTTCCATTTGTAGCACTAATAATGATAGTGAGATAGGATAGGTAGGATTCAGTGTAAAATTTTTGTGTCTTAAAATTTATCAAAAAACCCCATAATAATACTCGTATTTAATCTAATTTAGCTATTTTGGTAGTTTTCTTTGGTTTTCTTATTCATATTTCTTTTTTCACAACAGCAAAAAAAGAAAGTAATTCGGGAGAAAAATGTGAAATGCAAAAGTTTCCCCTCTCTTTAAATTAACTGAATGATGAAATCAAACTTTGCAAATGTAATATAATTATAATACATATAATGTATATTTTTAAGCATTTTAGAAGTGCAAAAATCAGTTTTTAAAAAAAGCATGCACAGCGAGCGCTCAACCCGAAACGCACCGAATGCATAAGCCCGAGTACACCACACACACCGTCATCACTGGCCGAGATAAGTTTTAAAGCAGAGTCCTGAGTAATTTCCAAAAGTACAGAAGAAGCAGAATAAAGCTGGTCTGCAATCGGCGCGACCACATCAAGACAATTCATTGAAATGTGCTATTTCATTACCACCGATGTGAAACTGCCAACGCGCATCGCCACTAATACTGTAGTGTGCAAGGGCTGGGGAGCGCTTTTTCAAACTCTCTTTTAAAGAAAGTGGTGAAAGTGGACTTTGAGACCCATTCAAGATGGGACAAGAGCTTCTCAGAGACACAAACGTGGACTTTCTCAAGTTCCAGGCTTTCGCCATCGAGCACAAAGCGGCCAGGGAGGAGCCGAACATCCCCAAACGGGTAGATAACAAAGTTGGGGTAAGGATAGGGGAAGGAGGTGGAAGGCTATAAAGAGTTGGATAGATGGTACCGAGGTGGCGGTGGGATGGAGAGCAAAAGCAGGGTGGGCATTCACCAAGCGGGTCAGACGTAACGCTTGACTGGCGAAATGTCAGATACACATCTACGGTCTTTAGTCTCCCCTCAGCTGACTGACAGGCTTTTCTGTAAGAGGAGGTGTGTGTGTGTGTGTGTGTGTGTGTGTGTGTGTGTGTGTGAGAGAGAGAGAGAGCCGACATTTAATTTGCGTAACAGCAAGAACAGTAACGTGTTTATGTGTTGCTAGTATTATATAAAAACCTAGACCTATCTCCAAAATATCACATTTTGCAGACTTAAAACTGTTAAAAAAAAGAAAAATTAAAAAAAAGTCTGAACAGTCTTTCCGAAGTTATAGATGATTATACATTGGATACTATTTGTTAACTAATAAATGCACGAATATGACAATGTGAAACTCTACTAATAAACCCAGAGAGAAAAGCCAAACGTGACAAATTAGAACGCAGGGAAACTTGGGTCAAGAAACAAAAGCAAACAGGTTTGTTTTTAAAAACTTGAACATTCAAAGTCCAGACTGTCTGGGATGATATAATGGGATTGTATGAATTTCTAAAACAAACAGCTGCAGTGATTCATGCATGCATGTACAAAGCAAACTGCTGTACATTTCTCTGTGATACTGAATAGACACTCTGGCGTGTTAAAAAAAGAGAAGAGCAAACAAATCTTTGGCTCTCAGTGAAGGCTTTAAGTCTGATCGCTATTTTTGTGACTTGGGTAGAAGATCAGACAAGAAAAGATGCCGTAATTCTGTGACCTAGAATGACAGTATGAAGGCAGACTTAATGAAATGAATGAAAACTTCAAAGGCCCCTGTCGATAAGTGACATTTTAATCTCTGGTGTCAATCGTGCTGCGTATGCTGCTCTCTCTGCTTCATCAGCACCAGTTGTTTTGTTTGTATTCCTCGGAGGTGGCACGGATGTGTTACTAGAACTTCAAACGCGTGTGCACTTTTTGCCATAGTTTTCTGAAATGACACCACCTGCACGGGCGGTTTGTGGGAGCACAAGCGTAAGAAAAATTACTGAAAATTTCGTCACGCAAACATTAAGTAATTGATTATAACGCTTAGCCATCTGTATTTCGAAATGACGCACTCGTTATGTTAAAGCACAATTAAAATTGAACTGAACTAAGTTGTAGATTTTGATAGAATTATAAACGATGCCACCGAATGTGTAGTTTTATCGATAATCCTGCTTATAGCTTAAGAAAGCGTCATAGTGATGGCATTAGTAATACTACAGAGCAGTACTGGGACTACTGCAATGACTTTTTATTGCTGTTGTTTTTAGTGTAGTGATTAAATCACAGAGAGAACATGAATTAAAGTAGCCAGCCATACAGCTTAAATACAGGTGCAGTAATTTTTAATTCATTATTAGCCTTGTTTGTTCTTATGTATTTAAATGCCTGGTAGTAATTACATACGTGAGAAATATATCTATGAAAATAAAATACAAGGTGTAAGGTTTGCAATTTAGGAAAAGACCCTCAATAAATTTAAAAGTTTGTATATCTATTTTTATTCATTTGATCTATTTTTAGACAAAATTGAGCAAGAAAGTTTACAATGTATGAATGTATGTTTCTAAAATACAACTGTGACAGTTACTACTGTATATAGAAGCTTGAATGTTTACATGTTTTTATTTGTATTTACTGATTTTATGGAATTTTGTTTATTTTGTGAAGTTGAAATAACACCACTATGCCAACAATGGATAACATAATACCTAATTAGAATTAAATTAAATCATGGCCTTCTTTGTTAATGTATTTAAGAATAAAGACTTTAAACAGACACTATTCTGAATTGAACACATTGTGAAGTAAACAAACTGACAAGGATGCGTCAGGATCAACAACAGAAGCAAGGATATTTCTGCTTACGTCATCCGTTTGCCCCTCCTTACCGAGTTGTGCCGAAGGCTTTCCCGATGTACCGCTGAGGCTGAGCGAGCCTTGCACACTAAAGTGATTTTTATATCTTTTTTTTCCACAAATGCTTGATTTTATATACTAGTGTTTCTTGTGATTTCATGTTTTAATGTCAGTATTTCAAAATTGCTTCTCTCATGCAGCTCTGTAATTTTATTTAGTTATTCACTTACACACTTTGTTGAATAAAACTTTTTATCCATACCTATCATTTAATACTAATGTCGTGATGGTTTTATATATATTTTTATTATCTTATCATTTGCATGTCCAACCCTTGCCCCCATTTTTCTCACAGCTTTGCATGCCATTTTTACAAACTGCACATTTCCTTGGAATAAATTTAAAATTGTGATTTGAAGGCTAATAATACTCAAGAAAAACACTTGATCCCGTCCTCCCAACAAGCTGTTTAAACCTCCAAAGGATACTTCCCTTTTGTAATTAAGCATAACATGAATGATAGTGACTTCCTCTATGTTCTTCATCACTTTCTCTTTCTGCTAAAAGTAGGTCAACAGGGATTTCCTGCTCTCAGACGTTTTCTTTCCAGTCAACACCTGGTCTTTGTAATGCCACTTAAGCGCGAGGAAACATTGTGTGCACTTGTGTATATACAACATATGGGATCTCAAGTTAAAACAGCTTGTTTTTTACCACTGTGCAAGGAAACCTAAGACTGCTATCAACCTTTGTAGCGCAGCCAGGGATTCAACTTTCGCAGAAACTGAGAAACAGACAGAGCTGAAGATTTAGCTGCAGCTTCGGGCTGGGATTTTAAAATGCACAAAAACAACAGGCGCATGTTTATTCTGCTAATTTTTCCAATTTAAAGTTTTCTTGAGAGATGCAATATGAAACAAAAGCCTGCATTACTTTTTTTTTTTTTGGAGACTGAATTATTAACAACCCGAGGCTTACCTTTGCATTTCTAATTACACCACGCAGAGAGATGGCTCTCCAACTCTGCAGGCATCCAGTTAGAGTGTCATTCTGAAGGATAAATCCATTGCAAAGAGGCTAATTCAAAAAGTAGGTTACAGAAAAAATTCTTCTGCTTTAAACGACTGACAACTAATCAAACACGTCTGCACTCAGAAATCTGATTTCTGCGACTTAGCCTGATGCACTTTAAAAAGTGGCCAAACAAAGCAAAGTTCTGTCATAATACTCTTCAGAACACTGAATTACTATTCATTATGAAACAGCAAAAAAAAAAACCCTGATTTGACAACATGGGGAGAATAGAAGATAAAGAATGAGTTGAAAACAAAAGAGGTTTTTGATCTGTTTTGTTATTGGCAAAGTGTGATAGCTTGATGGGTGATTTTTCACATTAATTTTCTCACCTATTTTTCTCCTTGTTGCAAAGGCGCTGATCACCCACAGTGGGTATGTCATCAAAGAGGTGCAGAGTGTGGTTGAGGGGGAGGGGACTAGGTTTTGTGGCAAGCTAGACAAAATAATTCATCATATTTAGCCGATGTGGGATCACAGCAAGCTTCTTAGAACCAAAAAGCTCAAGAACACAAGTGGGGGAATACTCACTTTTGCCTCAACGCTTTCCTCTTCCTCTGCTGATTTCTCTTTAGCAAGCTCCCTCCTTCGCAAAACACTGACACATACACGCACACACACCTGCGCAGTGATAGGCCTGGCAGTACATAGTCAAGCTTAGAGTCATACTGAGAGGACGATGCTGTAAGATTCTGAGAATGTGATCATTCTCTTTTTCTCAACCTGATCTTTCTGAATGATTAATTTTCCGTTTCAGGGGCACCACTGAGTGTCAAAAATATGTCAGGGTTCAAAAGCCTCTCTAAGAATTATTAAGTCACAAATACATAGAAAACTCCAAGAGGGGCAGCTCCTTTAACACCAAATTTCTAAGACTTCAAAAAAAAAGAAAAAAGAAGCATGCTGCCTTCAGTAAAAACACAAACCCACACACTCTTAAGAGTCAGTTGCACCACTTTTCCGACCTCTGGATAGACTGTGGGGTTGCAGAGCCTCCCCTCCAGAGACTGTGCTCGGCTGGGTGTGGTTTTACCCTTGGTCTGCTTTCACCCTTTCGTGCTGCCTTCGTGGTCATCTTTTCATCCCCCCCGCCCCCTCCCCACTACACATGAAAAACACGTGGCAACCATGACACTGACGTGCTGTTTCGTGCTGTCTCTCACATATACAAAGAATCCTAGCCACAACCACATATTTATGCAAGTGTTTTTAAGATGATCACATGCTTTAGGCTTAGGTGCTGTGGGGGGCCTGTTTTAGATGGTTTCCAGACGATACTACGAGATGGTTCTTCTCATAGTCTCCACAGTCTTTTACTAAAGCTAAATGACCCCTTGTCACTGTTGAATGAGCTTCAAAGTGTTGTGAAGGAGCGCATACCATCTTTCACTAAATCTGACCAATTAGTAGCAAGAACTGTGTGAAGGTGAAAGTAAATGAGCAGACAGCTATGTCTTTGTGCACCGCTGTAAGGGCCACAGGGGGGCTGAACCCTCTCCTGGCTAATATTGGGCAAGTGGCACGGTACAATACAATTTTATTTATATAGCACATTTAAAACCAAAGGTAGACCAAAGTGCTTCACAATAATGCAATAAGTCATTGTTATAAAATATTAAAGTACAAAAACAAGCACTAGTACTAATCCTAACAGATGGGAAGCACTAATTAAACCAGGAGTGTGGGCTAAATAAAATAGATCTCGGGCCTCAGTTCAGAGATAGGGTCATTTCAAAATGTAAAATATTATCTAGGAGAATCAGGAATAATGTTGTAAAAAGGTTAAAATAGATGAGATAAGGGCACTAGCTAGTGGGGAATGCTAAATTAAATAGGTACGTTTTCAACCGTTTTTGAAAGATTGAATAGAGTCCGAAGCACGAATAGTAACAGGAAGACTATTCCAGAGGTTTGGTGCAGGTGAGACAAAACCACGATTGCCCCGGTCTTCAGATGGGGGACCTAGGTTGAACCAAGAGCAGTTGACCAGATGATCTTAAGGCTTGACTAGGAGTATACAAGCTAAGAAGGTCAGCAAGATAGCTAGGCGCAATATACTATAATTTTAAAGGTAAGCAAAAAGATTTTAAAATCAATACGATATTTGATGGGTAGCCAATGTAAGTCAGCAAGAACTGGAGTAATAGAAGCAAATGTTCCAGTTCCGGTTAGGAGACGAGCCGCAGCATTTTGAACAAGCAGAAGTCTATGAAGGTGGACGGATTGAAGACCAAAGTAAAGGGAAGTGCAGTAGTCTAATCTGGAAGTCACAAAAGCGTGGATAAGTTTTTCAAGATCGTTGCGCGGTATAAAATGTTTGGCTTTAGTGATTTGACGCAATTGGTAAAAGCCAGATTTGACTGCTGAGGACACTTGTTTATCGAGCTTAAACAAACTGTCCAGGAAAACACCTAGATTGCTTACAGTGTCAGAGAGGAAGCTGGCAAGGGGGCCAAATAGAACGGCTTATTGGTCCCGAGGGATATGACTATCAAACACCACAATCTCAGTTTTCTTTTCATTCAAAATAAGAGTATTGGCTGATAGCCAATCTTTGACCTTTTTCATGCAGTCTAACAAGCAGTCCAGTGAAGATGACAAGTCATCAGTCAATTGAAAATAAATTTGAATGTCGTCGGCATAACAGTGGTAAGAGATTTTATATTTAGCAAAAATAGAGCCCAGAGGTAGCATGTACAAAGAAAACAAAAAGGGCCCAGCACAGACCCCTGGGGCACACCACAACAAAGAGGGGCCACGGTGGACGAGTAACATCCCATCTTGACAGAGAAAGACCTATGCGAGAAACAGGATTTAAACCAGTTAAGGGCAGAACTCTTAATGGCTACCGCATGTTGTTTAAAATAATATTATGGTCCACCATATCACAAGCTGAGGACAAGTCCATTAAAATTAAAACAGCGAGGTGACCTGAGTCAGTAATTAAAAGAAGATCGTTGAAGACCCTCAGCAGAGCTGGTTCAGTACTGTGGCGTGGTTTAAAGCCAGACTGAAATTTGTCACTAATATTATTTGTGTTTAAGTAGGCCTGTAGTTGGAAAAAGACAATTTTCTCTAATGCAAGAGACAAAGATTACTGTGTAATAAAAATATTCAAGCAATTCTATAAGAAAATAATGTTTTTGTTAGTTAGCGCTCAAAGCTATAAGCCACGAACCTATAGCTCTGATCTGAGTGCACTGACCACCACCATGTTGGTTTTCTTTGAAAAAAGTTGTACGCACTAGAAGGGCCAGTGCTAGGTTATCAGCTGAATCTAACAAGCTGCATTCATAAACCACACTGGTGCAAGGCACACAGACACACGTCTGCTAATATGTGTGTGTACTAAGTAACTGTCTGGTGGTGCGGTTGATGATACTAGGCTTTTGCTCACTAAAACTAAAGCACAGAATTCGAATTCATGTTTCAAGTCCATTAAAAATGCTGTAGAACAGCGTTCCCCAAACCCCGGGCCACAGACCGGTAGCGGTCCATGAGTCGTTTGGTACTGGGCCATGAGAGTTGAGGCTCCGCTGTGAAATTTACGGTTTTCAGGGTTTTTATCATAATCTTTTTAGCGTTTTTATCATTAACTCGGTTTCCCTGGGTTCTTGGTACTGGTACTGCTTTTATTTTGTTGTATTTATCCGCGACACCTTAAAGACCGGTCCGTGAAAATATTGTCGGACATAAACCGGTCCGTGGCGCAAAAAAGGTTGGGGACCGCTGCTCTAGAACATGACCAACACTGCGTATGGCTCTAGTTCGGGGACTCAAATTAGTACAAAGTAGAAAGGCACGGCCCTAACATTAAACTCCAAACTTTAATCCTTATCAATACCCAAATAGATGAGTTATGAATAAATTCACCCACCATATAGTTGTATGAAGCAGGAAAACATCCACATGAACCCAAACTGTTCTTTGTAAGAGTGTGATTGTAGTATTACTGATGGTTAGTTGGTTATTTTACCATGAGGAGTTAGGGTTAGTTGACTCAAGTGGCTATTAGCGGAACTGCGCTTGTTTTTACACTTTTTTTTCAGCCTTGGAGATTGCTGTTTGTCTTCATACACCACTTTCACAAAAAAAAAAAAAGCTGAAAGTCTTAACAGACCACCCTGATTAAGCTTAAACCACATATACGCAGCATTATGGTCGAGTCCTTTTTAATTCATTTTAGACTGGATGACAGATGCTTTACTAAAGACAAAAGTTATGTGTGAGTTTGCACTCCTACAGTTTGGATCGGGTGGGCTTTTCAAGTATTCGTCACTACTTTCAGTTGTGCGTTTCCTCTTCTGTGAGACCATGCCAGTTACTGCAGTATTGAGTGCTATCGTCCTGAGGTGTGTGTCATTCGTGGTTGAAGTGTGTCATTTGCCATTTGCTTTTCTTTACTGGTAGTTTGCTTTTTACTTTGACAATAAGCATACGGTAATAAAGACCTACTCACCATGTAATTGTGTTAGCGTGTTCATTTTCAGTGGTTTTTCTAAATTGCATTTGATCACTCAAAGGTGTTTTTACAACTTTTTTTTTCTTTTAGATATAACACTATGTTCTGAAAACAGATCTATTAATCCTACTTATTTTTCACTTTAATTTCTAGGCTGGGGGGGGGCAAATCGTGAATTTCTTTTCTTTGTGGAAATCGAGAGATGAGCACTTTGTCAGAAAATGTAAAACAAACTCAAGGTCAGACACACTTTTTCACCTCATTAACTAACCGTCCATTCTGGCACGTTCTCGTATCCTCCCATCGTTCTGCCTCTCAATTTCAAATCAGGAGTTTAACCTCCAAGCAGATTCTGCTCACGAAATAACGGTGGACCTGGCCACGCACCATGGGAGAATTACCTCCCATAATTATACCGCAATTATGACCGAGATACAATCAGCATTATTCTAAAAAAATAAAACGAAGAAGAAGAGGGGGGAAAAAGTTTAAATGAGTAGTGGGAGGGAGGGATGGAAAGAGTTGGAGCTTTAGTGTCTCTGAGGGGATTGGTGACAGTCCTGTGAAACAAAAGGAGGCGAATGGACAGAAAACCGTTCTAATTAAGCACAGAGAAAAGATGGTGTCTCTGGTAATTATAAAAGTGTAAGAGATTCTTAACTCGCTTAATTTTGTTTCAGTTCTGCAAATTTTAAAAGTTGACTCCAAATGTTGGTTGGGGTGGGGGACTAAAGTGCAAACTTTCATGGTTAAAAGTGTAAAATGATCTATAACAAACGTACTGCTTATTTATTTGACCTACGGATATGATCATAAAAACTACACAGTGTTTTTCTATGTGGCCACAAGAGGCTCTGCGAGCACTCTGCTGATAGAATCACTCCTGGTTGCAGAAAGTAGGGCCTGCAACAAATGAGCTCTGCCTTCAAATATCCTCAAACTGCCATCCACCTTCCAAATACAGACATCCAAAAAAAAAAAAAAAAAATGTAGGAGGTTTTAAGGCTCCACTTTCCAGCTAGTCATTCTCAGTGTGTGTGCAGCTTTAGTCTGGAGCTGGATAGCAGCAGACAGGACATCTGCTCTTCATATCCGCCTGGTGTGTTGCACAAAGTGGACTCTCTTAGCTGCAGCCATGGGCCCAGCGGCTGCACGGTGGGCACAATTCCCTCTCCAAACACAATTCGGAAAAGGGACTTGTTTATCCAACCATTCAAGGTTTGGATCAGAGGCAGATAATGTCTGTATGGGTTTGAGTCTCCTTTTCCATGTAGCGGCACACATCTGTATCTGAGCTTTCTCTCGGGGACAAAAAAAGAGCCGGTGAAGTGGTGTAAACTGAGCTGGTGTACCATATACAAACAGAAATACGCAGGTAGGTTATGCATTGCCAAGTATCTAAAGAAGACAGTGTCCATTACAAAGTCACACAGAACTTTAATCTGCTTTATCCTGTTTGAGAAAAAAACAGTTTCTATAGGTCACAGAAAAGTCTCGAGATCCATTTGTACTGCACTTTCATCACTCCTGCGTCACATTTCTTTAATAAAACACCAATCTCAAACATACAGTCACCCTTTTAAGGTCAGTGTGTGTGTGTGAGGGGGAAAAAAAATCAAACATTTAAAAGCTGCAAAAATGATTTATAACCTGTATATTTCAGATATGTAATGGCTGCAGAGTATCTGCAGGCAATGCCATTATTTATTTCTGAAGGCCCACCTGATTGTAGTCAGACAGACTCACCTAAAACACCTAAAACAGCTCAATAAAGCACCTTGAGCCGTGATTGGGATCTCACTCATATTCCCTCGTCATGAAGATGAATGCATTCGGAGACGAAGGATGAGAGAGTGGGCTGAGTTTTAATAAATTCTGCATCATGCTTCTGCCACAGCGCTCACAAGCTAGTGACAACTGCATTTATTTAAAGACGGGTTGATGAATTAATTTGGTTTTTTTGGTAATATTATTATTATTATCTGGAGAAATATACATTCACAGACAAAGAATGATCATGACCGAAAAATGGAAGCGTTACCGAGACAAAGAGAGAAACTGTTTTTCCATTCCTCCATTTTTATTATTCTTCAAATGTGTTTGATGGGAGGAAGAAGAGGAGAGAAATCCGTTATTGTAAGTCTTCGGCGCTCTTGCCTTATTTCTGCAAACTTTAGTTACTTTTCGGGGGTTTTCCATCAATGCTCGCTGGATCTTGATAAGAGAAAACGAGAAAGATCAGATAATTGGCCAGAGGTCACTTGTGCATGCAAACGCCCATGCAAACGTGTCGCAACGCAGCGCACAAATTCACCAGAAAAAGCTGATCACATGTAAGATTTTTTTTTTCCAAGTTCCTGCATTAAAAACAAGCAAACCATTCATATTAGTATCTGCTGCATCTGCACACATCTCAGGCTGGCCGGCAATATCCTTCAGAGGACAAAGTGTACGAAATGAATCAATAAACTCAAAAGCCCTGAAATCTCGAATCCATTAGGCCTGCGACGAAGCACATATTACTTCAAAATGGAGTTGCATTAAGTGTCAGATGTCCGTGATAAGGCTGCCTTCATTTGGGTTTTGCTGTTTTTTCCCCTGATGGGACGCATGAGTGGTGTCTCCTTATCATTCATGCCATAAAGTGCTATCTGTGTCTCTTATCGCCCGTCTCTGCACGAAAGAGGAAAAGAGACTATGACAGGGAGGGAAAGAATGAAGGACAGAACGCAGCGGATGATAAAAATCACTGCTGTGGCCACATGCATGTACACCTGTATGAGTGGACACGGACGCTGTCTCGCTGCCTTAACACGCGCGTATCAAACAAGGCCACGGGTCTGACATGCTCTTATCTTGTGCAGCCTTTCCCTGCGAACAAATGTGCTGCGTTACCCACTCATAGCGCAGGAGGAAATCAAACTGTTGCAGAGGATCTGAAGGGTTTTTTTTTTCCTCTCCCTGTTCACTGATGGCCTGTTGTTATCTTTGCAGATGAACTCAGACTCTTCCAGCCAATAACTTTTCAGATGAACTCGCTCTTCCAGCAAATAACTTTGATTAAACTGTCAGAATATGTAGATTTCCGATCTTAATTTTGTTGAGACGTGAAAATTAAACCATCCCCCCTCTTTTCTACTGCGTCATCACTTTGAACGCGGGGGAAAATGTAGTGTAAACTTAAATCCAGATTTCTCCGCTCCGAAGAGTGTCATGGCTTGCAGATTGCACGCGCGATGCGATGCGTTGACCCCCTGCTTGATTTAGCAGATGCATCCTGATTTTTCTGTTTTTTTTTCTTTTTTTTAAATATCATCTGAATCTCCTCACTATGCAAGCCATAACCTTAATCTCGCTGCCTTTAACCTTGCCATTCTCCTCCCCTATCTCTCCCTCCTTCGCTCTCTTGTTCCCTCTCTCCCAGCGTTTGTTTATCCAGCACTCTCTCGCTGCCTCTCTGATGAGTGTTTTATCTTGCGGCCCACCTTTTCACACTGCCGCGTTCACAATCACGAGTATCACCCGTAATTATCTCGCCGTATTCCCCCTTCTCGCCCTATCGGCGGCATTCATCTCTGCGCAGGAATTATATGCGTTTCAGCTGGGTGCCGCCGCGCACCCCCAACCCCAAAGGAGAGGAGGAGGAAGAGGATAGGTTTGGAGGAGGAGGAGGGAAGCAGAACGAGCAGGGCCCAGGTTGGGTAAAGACAAATCTAGTGTGTCGCAAGCTGGAGATTATAAAGCCAGGGGATCCTGACCTGCATCAACATACAGCAGCGCAGACCCACATCTCAGGTGTAATTACTTTGTTTCACAGCTTCTTTTATCTCCCATCGACTTTGCATCTGTCCCCTTTCATACTCCAGCACTCCTGTGCATAATATAGTTGTGGCCGCTGTCAAAGTCGCCTTGACCTTCCTGCTTTCTGCCAGTGCCATTGTACCAATAAGAAAACCAATTAATGACTTATCCGTCCATCTCAATGTCAAGTCTTTTTCTGAGGTGTACTATTATGTCTGCTTTTCCGACATGCCGTTAATTAACTCGATACTTTCGCCTCCTCCATCCAAGCCTCCCAGCACTCGCTCACACAGCCACGCCGGCATTCAGGGCCACATAATAGTACTGTAGGTGCGAGGCGAGCGGTAGCAGCAGAGCTCGCGCTCACACTCGCACACAACCTGAAACTTCTGAGAGCAACAGAATGTAGAGAGGGACGGTGGAATGGCGAAGAAGGATATGAAAGGATTTAATGAACAAGATGTCTAAAGGAGAATTCAATGGAGAGGCCAGATAAGGCTCTAAAGTCGTTAAGAGTGGGCAGTGAGTGGCGCGTCTGCGTCTTTAGGTGTAGACGACAGAGCAGTAAAAACCCCCGCGCGTATCCTCAACCTTTCATGAGGAAAGCCCTAACACCTGCTCGGTGTGAAGCCTTTATCACTTTTCATATTCAAATTTCTGAGTGAAATGTCAAAGATGATAGACATATCGCATTTAACTTTTTTTTTCTTTCTGTTACACCAGCCAGCTCTAAAATGCTTTTCACAGCCTGGTTTTAAAGGTGGAAATAGCCTCTGGGGCTCTTGTTAGTGTGTACTTTCAAGCGATTATTCATGTCATAAAAAAAAGGCTTTGAGCTTGTGGTCAAGCTTAACATTTACTTACCTAATAATATGACCTTTTTTGTGACTCGGACAAAGCTGACTGTATTCACAGAAGTACGATTTATGCAGCGGGACAAAGCCTCGGATAACCTGTAGCTACATTCACCCTCAGACACCAAGCATGATGTCTATCTGTTTCACTCATCCTTATTTCCATATTTATTTTAATTAGAGTTTGGCAGAGTATTGTCCTTGGGGATAACTATTATGAAAATTATTCCAATATCCTAATATATAAAATTAGAGCTGCACTGTGTATGCTGTGGTTTTTTTTCTTCTTTTTTGAACTTTCTAGTAATAAATTATATACTCACACAGTCAGAGTGAGGAGCTAGCCCATATCTTTTTTTAATTTTCTAAATGCAATTCATTGCTCCGTACTCGGATTCAAAACACTAATTAATTTGTATTTGATAATTTGCCCACTTTCACGGCGTGACATGAGTGCATTTTTTTTCCTTTTTAAACTTTGCACTGCATGCACAAGTTTAATTAAGTGAGAACTCTTCACATTATCAACATCGTGAATTGTACAATTTTGAAGGAGGAGGGAAAGAAAAAAAATGTAGGTCTGCGAGGGTCTTTTTCCACTCGTCCTTTCCACTCTCGCAAATTCCTGCATAAAAGAAAATTTTCCGAATTGAGAGGAGCGATTGCTGGAGGAGGTATACATTTCAAGTTAATTTTACATTGACCTTGTAAAAGGGATTGTGAAAGAGCGTGGATAAGTAAAATAGTAATGAAAAAAAGAATTAATGCACCTTCATCTGCCTGCACTGAACTGTCTCACTTACGGAGTATCCACTCCTCCTCTCAGCTTCGGTACAGTCACACCGTACAGACGCCTTTTATGGACACGTAGCCGGCCTACATTTGAGCTAAATTGTACATTAAACAAGATTAATGAGATTTTGGTTTCAGGGGGCTGAGTTTTAGCATGTCTGTCGCTCGGCTACCGGAAAGAATTGTCTTCAATTTATGTCCTGACCATGAAGAATTGTGCACTTCTAAATTCCTTCACTAAGCCTTCTTTATTAACTCTGAAAAACTTAAAATCAAGCCAGCCTTACCTGCGTGAGCAGTCAAGTAGGACAGTGTTCGTGTGAGTGTAGCTGATTTTGTGTTTTGAAAGCCATTATCAAAGAAATCTCACCTTCACTCTGAGTTTTGCGCTCTGCTCTGTTTTTGAAAATAAAGCAGATTCACAGAGATTTGTGAGCGATGCCTCAAGTTTTGGTTTAGGACGGACTCACTCGCTGCACTACTTTTGCTTTGCGTTTCATCTCACATATTATGGCTGAATGTCTTATCATGTATTTGTTATTCAGGTTTCTTAAAAGTTAATACAAAAAACAGCATCTGTATCTAATTAATTTACTAATTATAACTTTATGCAGACTTTGGATTTTTAGCTTTATAAGGTTTTATAAGGTATATGGTTTGAATAAACCACTATTACTGTGGCCTGGTTAAACCACTAGTGGGGTAGGATGGAATCTATCCAGGGAGGTATACTTTTGACCCCATGTGGATCACAAAAAACCCCAAATAAATTCAAGCTTTTGCACCTAATTCTTCTTTTCTAAAGTTAAAAGAAGGACATGGATGAATCCATGTATCTAAAGACGTATGGATTCATCCATGTCCTTATCCTTGTGTATAGCAAGCCCTCTCACCCAGCTCACCAATTATAATGCTACTAGTTCAGATGAAACATACAACATGGTTAACATAAACAAATTAAAGAAACACACGACAGGCTTGTTAACAAAACAAGGGAACTACTAACATTAAATGATAGCATGTGGAAGGTAATTAAATTACCCCTGTCAGTATAGCAGCCTGGTAATCCTTGCCCATTGGCATTGCCTATGTGTTGTGTATTATGTCAGAACAAAATTACCTGGTTAAGGTCTTGTCAAGCTTTTTCTCAGTTAATTAATTGTTTGCAGAATACAGAGAGACAGAAGAGCAACTGGTCGCCCATGCAGGGAACCAGGTATGGTGAAGTTACAGTGCATCTGCTACGCCAACTGGACACCCAACAACTGTCCAAGTTTTCAGTCCAAGTACCATCATATTGGCAGCCAAAAAAATACTTTAATTACACTGACCCTTGCCCAAAGGGGCTTTTTCTATGCATAAATTACAATAGTAATCATTTTAATGATAATAGTATACAACTTCTAACTAATCTAAGAAACCGTCAGCTAGTCTACACCTAAGCAATTGGGGACAACACCCAATACTTTACCCAAGGCTTTTGTCCTTGGTCGAAGTGTGGGCCAAGATTTTCTTTTGAGTCACAGATAGCTGCACCTCCCTGAGTGTGGTTCTGCTAAAAATTTCTTCCTGTTAAAAGGGAGCTTTTCCTTCCCACTGTCTTCAAGTGCATGCTTATAAAGGGGTCATTTGATTGTTGGGCTTTCCTCTGTATTGTTGCAGGGTCTTTACGTCACAACATGAAGTACCTTGAGGTGGCTGCTGCTGTAATTTAACGCCATATAAATACAATTGAATTGGTAATTGCTTGCAAATCCAGATAAATTCAGAAAAGCTAAATATGGTCTTTTAGTTTTCCATATAGACTTCCTTACTCGAATGCATGTTTGGTAAAGAACAAAAGTATCTGAACCGAAACCTACAAAAATTATCATCCCTTCATTACATATCTTGAATTTTCCTATGAAGATTAGGACATGTTCATTAATTCATTCTTCATTAACTAATTCTTTCAGCACGTTAAGAACAACATGCTTTCCATGTGCTTTGTATCTTAAATTAAATTCGTTATATCTCTTGAACAAACTATCAATCTTTCCTCTTTGCCATTCGTTGACTAAACTCTCGAGCACAATCCTCTCGCTGTCGGATCGCGAAACCACATCGACCTCCGACGTGTCCATTTCCCCTTTCATTAGCTTTTCGTTTTGTTCATCTCTCACAGTACAAAAAAGTTGACGGAGTCCTGGCTGGGCCCCAAGCCCAGAAAATCATTTAACAGTCCAATCAGAGCAGGGGCCGATCCCAACACAGCCATTAGGGAAACCTGAGCACCTACCCGACCCCCGTCTCTCACAGCCTCTTTGACGTTTTAGACGCTCTACAAATTGAGCATCATCCTCAAACCCTCAGCAGCCATTTTGTCAGTGACGGGTCCAGGAAAGAAGAGGGAGTGAGAACAGACATGAAAATGATGATCATTGGGTTTATGGAAGAGATGGGGAGAAAGAGATAGAAATTAAATATCCCCGCCGACTAGAAGGAGGACTCTAATTCTCCTCCCTCCCCTCCTCGTCTCCTCTCTGAACCCCAACCCTCAGTTCACTGAATCAAAACCGTGATAAAACCCTATTTCTCAGCTTTCATTCTTTCACTCGTCCTCTTTTTCTCTTCGATCCCACCACAAGGGAACACTCAGACCTTTGTTCGCTGAATTGGTTTTCAGATGTTATTTTTTCTTCACTCTTTCTTTCCCTAAGAGCATGTGATTAAAATCACCTCAGTCGTTTAGCATTGATGCCTTTTGTCTCTCCAGTCCCATTCTGCTAAGAGTCAGAGGGCTTACCACTCTACATCTCACAGGTAGGATATAATAGGATTTCACCGCCGCGCTTCCCGTCGGTCCGCATATTTAGAGTTTAAATACATGCATATGTATAAATTAAGGCTCAAGGTAATAATCACAGCTTTTAATAAGAAGCAGGGTATAATTTTAACTTTTAAGTCTGCGGGGAGTGAAAACTACTGGGAATATGAATATGTTCCATGGCCAAACATGGCTGTGTTTGGCCAAAGTTATAGCACTTTCACAAAGGTTATATAGCACCGCACTTATTCCTGAAGAACAAACACAAGTTATTCATGAGCACGGGTGGAGCATACAGCTTCAAACTGTAAAACTTAATAAAAAGAGAACAAAATGATGACTGTTAACTTGATGAGTAAACGGTAAAACTTTGCAAGTCAAGCTCTTTTTAACCTCTTGATATTCATTAAAAAATGAAAGTATCCTCAAAATTGTCATTGATGTCACTGGGGATTCAGCAGAATCAGAAGTGTCACATTTGTGTTCTGGTGATGGTTTGTGATGCAGATGCATATAAACTTTATATGTGACAGCAGAGGCAAAAATATCGTGAACATATACGGAAGGTGCAAGATGACTAAATAAAAATCTCTATATTTAATTGCTTTCTTGGTGCTTAATGAAAAGCTTCCCTGGAACCGGAATCATAAACTAACAAGTAGCAGATTTGTTGCAAAGGCATGATCAAATGAACGTGCTTTATACTTGGTATTTCTAAATTTAGTCACTTCCTTGTGCTAAGCTCACAATTAAAAACGGTTATTTGAAAACACACAGTCCCGCATCGACTCCAGGGGACACCTCACACGTGTCTCAAGCAGTTTTCACCCATGACCTCTGCACAGCATTGAAAAAAGATCAGGTCTGGGCATTGTTCACATTTGCCCTATCTCACGTGAAGCACGCAACAGGAGATTCTCCGAGTCAGATGTATTCTTTCACCTGGAAAGGCTGATGCATGGGTAGTGCACATACTCGGATATTTACCGTCTCTATTCTCACGTGTGAACGTTTGACATTAAACAGCGCTTGCATGATCGAGCTGGCAGGGTAACGACTTTTACCCTGGTACTCAGGGTAATGTTGAGGAAAGTTCAGGGCTGCAGTACGGCTTCAGAGACGCAGGGGATGGGAACAGGCCGTATATTTATGTTTCTCTAAAAAGAAGTATCTTTTTAGTATCTGAGCTTTATCAGCACTTGCATCCTGTGTCATAAATACCAAGCTATATTTAGCTCTGAAGGCTTTCAGAAGCCTCAAGTGAACAGAAAAGGTGCAGCTTTGGCTTTTTCTTCAAGCCTGTCTTACGGAGTAAGTATAACGAATGGTATCCATAATAGGAATCTGACATTTTAACCTGGGTACAGTAGTTGAGATCTTTTGTTTTATCTCTTAATGTTGTTGTGGGTGGTGCTGCACTGATGTAACGGTGATGACTGGAGTTGTCAAATGCTATCAAAGTGCTATTATCCATACCCGCCACATCCTCCCCTTTTCCACAAGTTATTAACTAAAGTTTATGATCACCTTAGCCTACACACCCACAGTGGAAGTGAAAGAGAAAACCTGCACTTTTCTTTTCCTATCCTGCCTTTCTTCTTTTTCGCAGTCCTTCCTCCTAGCTGTCTTCCTCTTGGTTCAGCTGCCAAAGGCCTTGATTAATGGTCTGCTTTAATTAATACCTTTACAGTACTTAGAGCAAAGACCTTGCAATTAGCATTGGCCTAAAGAGCGTAATCACCTGAGCTCATCCAGATCCTTATCCACAGACTGACTGACTGACTAACTAAATGACTGACTGCTAGGCAGAGGGAGCATGTGTAAGCTTGTATAGTGTAGATGTTCACTTATTTTTCTCTGAGGTATTGTGAGCTCACTTTTAGAACTCACATCCAACTTTTTGTAGGGGGGAAAAATAATTTTGGCACACTGTGCACTGCGGTAGCCTCAGGTGATATCTTACTTTCTATAGTCTACCTTTCAAATACAGGGAGATTTTGCAAAGTGATCTGCCATTTAAATTTAAAGTGATATAAAACCTAACACAAAAATAAATTATTCAGAAATGTCTCTAATGTCTTTTTATTATTATTTATGATCGACACAGCAGAACCTGTTCATTTATCATCTTCTTGGGCACATCAAAAATCCCTTTCACACGACATCAATAGGCCTTTGTACAGTTTAAAAAAAATTCAGATTCTGTGTATGTGAACCATTACATACCTCATTCGTCTCACTGGAGCAAGCTGGCCAGATAACAAAACGCCATAACATTACCTCACAGGCCAGAATTCAAAGTGGCGCGGTGCATTTCAAATATTTTTGTTAACGTGACGTCTGTATATTTTTGCTCCTTTTACTTTACTCACACTCGGCCGTCTTTATGGTCCCCGGGCAGGTTTCACCGTGAACATCCAGGTCGTCTTGTTACCCTGACCACTGTGTGCTGTGGTGGACTCAGGAGCAGCAAGTGTGATGGACTGCTTATTACTTTAGCATGTTAGCATGCTAATATTTGCTAATGATGACAAAAAGTACAAAATGGGCCTGATAAATGTAGACAGCGGAATGATGACGACAAAGCAAGTTTTAGGGAAACATGAGCGTGGACTGAGATTGGCTGGTTGGAGATGGATCTCATGGATGGGATCGTTCTATCATGAGCATAGCAAGGATGTAGCTTCCGTGTCTGAAAAGAAGGGTCAAAGCAGAAGTTTCCTAAACCTGCAATGCTTCTAATGGCCAGGAGGGGGTATCTCCTCTGGTTGTATAGAAAAGCTCTCCAGCTCTCTTGATCTGTGACCGCAGCAAACACTGCCCTGTTGAGTTTATAGTCCCAGTCAGCAGTTTTAACTCCTGCTGGATAAAAGATTGTATAAATTATGGCCCCTTTTGAAGTCAAAAAGTTAAAGGATAAGGCAAGGAAGTGCTTTAGGGTGGACAGACACGTAGCGGGTCAGGTATAAGCTTTTAGTGTTCCTCCGTTTCACATTAAGATCCACCTGTGCTCGTCATATCCGGTGGAATGACCAAAGCGGTCAGCCACTGATGTAGCCACCCAAGCTATGTCTATCTTTTTTATACAGTCTGTTAAAATGACACAAAGTGAGCAATGACTGATGGACCTGGGTGGCCTAGCCGTGCATGTGTGTGGGAGGAAGTAGTGGAAGTAAATGATTAAATTATTTATTTGCTTTTGCAGTAGAAACTGTTTAATATGTCATCCCTTAGTCACTGGTTACGCAGTAAAGTTTGCAGTTTGTTTCCGATTCATTCCACAATTCGCCTTAATACCTATTACTACAGAGCACATAAAGACAACTGCTTTATTTATTTTTCTGTTTGTTTTAATGGGAACTGGAAAGAGCAGGCAGCGAGGCGGTGGGGGGGTGGGGGAATCACGGCATTAATTACAAACTGATTAGAGGCTCCTTTTGCAGGAGGCTGTATCATTTAATTGAGGGGAAAATAATGATCACAATTCCAGCAACTTCTAATTAGAAAAACAGCTCAAAATCTTATCAGGGCGGCTTGATGCATGTGGAACACACACTGCTTTCGCTTGTACACAAAAGCGCAGACACAGACACACACACACATCTGGAAATAAACTGTTTCTATGAAGTGTATTCTTTTTTTTTTCTTTTTTTGCTGGGATACACACTCGTGCAGGCGTCCCACTCTGAGACAGAGCAGCCAGTTTAAGCACATCAAGTCAACGGCGGATTATGTTTGTAGATATTACCCGAAGAATCAGCGGTGCGCTTTCTCAAAAGAGACACAGACAATTACAGATCTGATAACCCCTGAGTTGTATCGCAGTTGTTGCAGTGTGTTTACACTATCTGACATGGCTGAAACAACAGCACAAATAAGAACAGAGAGAAGATTCTCATCTCAACTTTCCTGACTTGCCGCTTATCACAAACCACAAAAATCACAGTGTCAGACAGATCTTGGAATGGAACCAAAAAGCCAACACACTACATGCATGCACACACACACACACACACACACACACACACACACACACACACACACACACACACACACACACAAAAATAACAACAACAAAAAATCAAACCAGCATTACATCAAATTTTTCAGCCTGAGTTTCTGTATTTATTGGCGGCTGCCGGGAGTCTTTTGTAATACTTAAAAGGATATTTCCACACAGATAAACAACAGCTGGAAGAAACCTTTCCAAAAGGAGCCTGCAATAGTTTCTGTTAAATTGGCAAACATTGGTTTGTGTGTCTATGTGCAACCTCGGGGATGGGGGGTGTTTATTGCATACAGTATGTGACTCATGTTGTGGCTGTGACGATCAGAAACTGCTGCACTCTCACTGAAGGACGTATTAGCTTCCCCGCGGGTCATCGCAACACTTCCATAACGTCCCAAATGGGATTCTCATTCAACGAGAGTCGCGCCGAGTGGGGGGTAACTAAATATTTGTTTACTGTCTTTGCTGCTCATGAAATTTACACACACACAGCTCTATGATTAATAGGCAGTTTTGTCATTGGTATTATTAATGGGAAACCGCCTGATTTATGGGCCGCGTCTAGACACACTAACTGCTTTCTGCTCCCTGGCAGCCGATCAACTGATCAGCTTAAATGTGAGTTTGTGCGTCTTTGAAACAGACAGGCGACAGTTTTGTTGCCATTAATCGACTCTGTGTGTTGTTGCTCACTTGCTTGCAGGGTGAAAATGAGCGCTGTGTATGTGGGTGGCTTCTCCAATTCTTTATAAACAGAGTCATTACAGTATATTAGGCAAGACAGCAGTAAATCAGCTCGCTGACAGGCCTGGCAGAACAGCACAATTGATGGCACCGAGTTGAAAGAAAAAGACGGGCGGCACAGACTAATATTTGATATTGCACTCTCAATTGATTGACTGTATATTTGCAGCTGTCATAATGGGGCGGTTGCAAAATTTCACTCAGAATGAATTGAATTGAAAACATCCACTCTCCTGCTTTTTTTTTTTCTTCTAAAGATCCAAAGCTTAACAGCCAGCAGCCATATTTCTATCCAAAATGGTGAGAAAACGACTCATTACAATACATCAGTCGCACAATTGCACAAGCACACACACACGCGTACACACAAACACACACATCATCATCATAAAGGTATCCACTTGAGGAGAAATTGGAATCGGCCACTCCCTTGGATCAGTCAGAGTATTCCTTTACCATGCTTCTCAGGCTTGGATTAGGATGCTGTGGCGTTTTGTGTGTGTGTGTGTGTGTGTGTGTGTTTCGGGAAGGGAAGGGGGGTCAGGACTGAGACTGTCCAGGGAAAGTGTCTGCTTGGCCATCCCTGGCTGAGAGGTAAACCTCGCCGGTAGTGTGCTGAAAACCGACCGTGTTGTCGCCGGCTGCAGAGCCAAAATCACTGATGCATTTTCGAAAGAGCCCCCGGGTGCCTGAGAGGATGGGGCTGTTAGGCAAACGCACATGCTCACACATGCACACACACACACACACACACACTCGTGAACATGTACAATGCTGTTGCGTGCACATGCACCTTCTCAAACAATGCTCAAACAAAAGTGCAGGCATATAGCGTAACACTGTGCCAAAGGTACACCCTTGAATGCGAACACACTCACACACACACACACACACACATATAGTATACGTGTGCTTATACACACACACACACACACAGAGCAGCGAGCCGAGTCGATGTGCCAGGTGGCAGGGGGAGGCTCTCGGCTCAGAACGAGCCGAGAGGAGTAGGAGAGGCTCTTGGCCGGCCTTGAAAGCGAGAGGCACAAACGACAGCGGCGATGCCCAGGTTTGGAAACGGCCAGGGGAGCCCTGGAGGGGTTTCCTGAGCATGCGAGCAGGGAGGATGGGAGGGTTGCTGGGATGGTTTTTGGGCTGCTTTTGGGCTGTGGTCAGCCCCCTCTGTAACAGAGAAGTGTGATCCCAGACACAGCTGTCCTGTTCTGAGCCGGACCTTCTTGTCCACAGGCCCAGAGCTACGGTAGGAACAAGGATGCTGCAGTGGGTTAAGACTGGGCTTACACACACCTCATTGTTCCCCACATCTGTGCTAGATACCAAATAAGATGTACTTTTGTTTTGGTTTTTTTTCCCTCTCTAAGCTGTGTGTGTAGCATGGTGGGTTTTAGGACAAACGGTATGCTAATTATCTCAGGAATAGAAATACAACACCTGGAGATAAGAAGCTGTGTGTTCGCACCCGGCCCGCTGAGGTGATCAGATAAGAGAGAGCTGACTGGATATAGTAACCAGATGGATCGGCTACCTAAACAGAAGGAAAAAAACACAAAACATGAATCTTACATGAAATTGAAGGAAAAGGAAATCTGCAAAGAAAAACCTTGAAATGCTTAAAACACATCCCAAAGATATACCTCCACTGGTTATTTATCGGCTGCCGTAAACTTTAAACCACAAGGGAGCTTCCCATCTCACGGTATCCATTGTCTGTGTTGCCCCTGAACTCTCCAACCACCACAAACAGGATCATGTCCCGGTGGAGGAAAACTCTAAGAAAGGACGACTGTGAAGAGGAGACAGGTGAGGGAGGGAGGGAGGGGTGAAGAAGAAGAGACCAGGTGGAGGAAGGCTGAGGATAAGGGAAAGGAAGGGAGTGAAAGATGTGAATTAACAGAGTGCCGGTGAGGTATTCTGGTTGGGGCAGGCTCACGTAAAGTGAGCTGTGGGGCGTGTAAAGTGAGCAGGGGGCTATTTGGGTCGTTTTCACATGGAGCCTGGCCAGACTCCAGAACTGAGCGAGGGACGAGAGAGTGTGTGGGAGAGAGAGAGACTCCTAATGGCTAAGCCTTTCACTAGGCCACACTGCAGTGAGCCGTAATTGAAGGTAATTGTTGGGAAGAGCCGACACACACAGCTTCTCCACTGTTCCCCGGGCTGAGATGGACAAGCCTGGGATGACAGAGCGGGAGAAAAGGAGGGAGGGGTGTTGAGGGTGAGGACCGCGGGGAGGCCAGGTGAGGGGGAGAGAAAGAGCGGGAGCATAGAGGGAGATTGCATTACCCCACCTCCACCGTCCCCAACTGTCCTACACGGCATTTGTCTGCTCGCACAATTGCGTAATTGTGTCCCCGCTAAATGGTCCGAAGGGCTGCTGCAGCGTCTTGGATGCAGGTGGGCAGAGCTCGGATGACACAGCGACGGACTGAAAGAAGACAGAGAAAAGACACGGTGAAAGGAGAAGAGACAGAGCTGGATGTTAAAATGCCAGCAGCTCGTGATGGGACAACAACTTTGAAATATACAAAAAAAAAAAAAAAAACTAAAACAATTTTTTATTTTTTTGGATGAAGGCTGCACTGCAGTCCACTAAATGTGATCTTTTTTTCTCCGAAACCCTCCAATGAATACATTTTTTGCTCTTTGTCACACACATACACAGACATTAAAAAATATTTCACGAGGTTGTGCTGAGGCAGTGATGTTCATGTGTGTGACTCTGAGCACTCAAGTGTGTGTGTGTGTGTGTGTGTGTGTGCGTGTGTGTGCGCACGGGCAGGAGATGGAGGAAATCACCTTCCCCACTTTGCCTAGCCTCCTCGGTTGGATGGGTTTAGCTCCATGAGCGCACTGGAGCAGGAAATCCAGATTCGCAGCCTATCAGCGAAATAGCACATATATGACTCCCCGGCCTAAGACGGTCTAATCAGGCCTGCCAACCCCGCTAACTCCACCACCATCATCACCAGGCGCCAGATTGACTCCTGAGCCCAAATCGCAGCTCCTGCTTTACGCCATAAAATGATTCCTGTATTGGTTTCCCCTTAAACCTGGTGAAGCTAATGCAATGTAATGTAAAAATTAGAAGCACAGTGCTACTGTGCTTCGTGTCAGCAAGTGCAGATTTGACTGGACAAGGCCGGGGGAGGGAGGGCGAGGCCGTCCGGACTTACTGAAGTGAAGGGGGGAGGTAAAAAAAAAAATCAACCCAATTACCCAGGCGAGCTACTGTTCTGCAGCTTCTTGCGAGTAAAGGCTGATGAATGTGAAATGTTGTAATTTGCGAGTGCTGATAGTGACAGAAAAGTAGCGCTAGATTCAGTAGAATTAGAATTAGAGGAATGAAAGACAGGATCCGATTTTCCCTATCAGAAGTTTTTTTTTCCCTCAGCTTCTTCCTGCTAAATACGCTCGCTCATCTTTTATTTCGGATGTAACCTTTTTGCCTTAATTACCGAATATCTGTGATCCGGAGTCCTGCGTCGCTGTTGGCATCGGGGCGGGGGTTAGGGGGAGGCTTTCGCTGGACACACACACACACACACACAAATGCATCAGGACAAGCTTTGATAATTAACCAAGTAAAATGAACTTTAATTCTTTCTTTTCAAATGCTAGATCTGGACCATAATTACCGCCGTGTAATTAAAAGTCCCAATCAATCTTTTTTGGGGATTGCAGAGTCTCAATGAAAGAACAGGAGAAATTAGACCTTAATCCTCAGAGCACTGTCTCCCATCGCACCCCTCACTTCTCATGTCTCCTTGTATGTTGTTGAAGTGAAGGTTCGCACACAATTGCACTGTCACACACTTTTTACATTTCAACCCCCAGCCCTGAAAAGACAAACCTCGTTTTAACAGGAAAAGCTTCCCCCTTTTTTTTCCCCTCCACCACCCCCTTCCTCACCACCTCCTGCTAAAAATGTCTAATATAATATAGACCATTATGTTCTTTAAAAACTCATTACACCGTTTGAAATGGGAATCTTGGGAAGTCTGTTTAAATATTGCCTCCTCCACATTGTGTGGAGACGGAGGGGGAGACACATCGAGGGACGTGGCATGCAATTAAGAGCAGAATGGATTAGTTTCCTTTTTAAAGTTATTGAGACACAATGAAGGGAGAAGCTTTCTCTGTTTCTCCCCTCCACCCCCACTTCCATCCTCTGTATTGATGGCTCCCCTGTAAGCCCCTCCGCTTGCCCTCGCCCAGTTAATGACAGTTTGCATTTCACACTACAGGAACCAAGGAAAACCCTTTGGCCTTTTCGCTGTGAAGAGTGAAGAGATAGACCATGCAAGAGAAAAGAGGTGTGACAGAGCCGTTTGACTTTGTAGGTCGTGGCTGTCGTGGTGTGGAGAGGAATTAGCCCAAGACAAACATGTCAGAAATGCTAAAAGGCATTACTGCTTTCACGTGTCGTAACAGCCCATTCTTCTCTTCTCTGGAAGTCACGGAATCCGAAAAGTTTGCAGCGAGGCAGAAATTACTTACTTACTGTATTTCTGAGGCCTGCTACGCAGTAGCCCTGGCTTCCTTAAAACTGAGCTGTCAAAAGCAAAGCCTGCGCCTGCTTTAAGTGGGTAAGCTGATTCCATTACATTAAGATTTGATTACATACAAGAGCAGCTGATTTTTTCATATTGTGAACAAATAAGTTGAAATCAAGAACATGCACTCATTCGATACCTTTTTGCTTTCAGAATTTAAAGGATGTTTCCCACTGATTACCAGTTAGCATCCTTGTAGCTTGCCTGTGGGAGTCATGCTCGATGTGTTAAATGGTAAGTTCTGGGAATGCAGTGACATTAAAAGTCACACATGGGGCAAGAAACGGAAGAAATACCTGGCAGGCATGTGAAACTGGCCGTTGTAATGGACTGTGTGAAAGTTAACCACAAAACTGTTTGTGTCCTATGTAGCAGGTATGTTTTTTCCACTTTGCTTGACTTTTCACACGGTTTATTCTACTCACTCTTTGCTTTAGAAAAAAATGTCATTAAATGGTACCCCTGCTTATTTAAAAGAGAAAGGCTCTTACCCAAGTATCAGCATGGGGTAAGTTGAGAATAACACTGATATCATATATTAGTTACAGCTGTCATGACACTTATTAATACTAAGGCCCTGTCCACATATAAAGCTTCTCACTCACTGCTTTATTAACACCAGCTGGTCTCTAGTGGATATTTCTAGATCTGGTTGCTTAGGTAACCCTCTAATATATTTTACACCCCCTTTTTTGATGTCAGTCAACTGTATCCTTCGATCCTACTGGTAGTTCCTTTGGTTAAAGGTAATTTACCTCGGCTCACTTGGAGTCACTGACAGTTGTTAGCATTCAGTGATCTGTGCTGGTCTCTTGAGCCCTTATATGCCATCTACTTCCATCGGTTACTAGAACCTAAGGAAGGCAGGCCTTGCTTGATTCCCAGTGAAGATGATTAATTTCCTGTGGTACCATTTCATTTGAGCTAGCGAGAGTCATAACTGTTGCATAAGCTACTGTCATGTTTGTTTCAGGTCATGCAGATTAATGCGTGACGCCAAACGCTTTAAGAACGGGAGCTATGCTTCAGTTTCCTTCACTAACAGATTTCTACAGAATGGCAGCTTAAGTTCCAACTTTTTAACTTCTTTTCAGTGTCTGACTGTGACAATGTCATACTAACAAATACTCAGTGGCTTCACTTGTGTCAGCTAATCAAGACACCACGGCTGAAACGTGTCCGTTACACGGTTTGCAAGACTACTTGTGATTCTGTTTGGACCCGTTTGCTCATGCTTCGCTTTCTCACCGTGGGGAATCATAACTGACTCTCGCCTTTTAAATGTTTATACTCAATTGTGGAGTCACTAACTGTTAAATTCCCCCATTATTGCTCACTCTATACATATATGTGAAGGTTATAGAGCTTGACTTTGCCTGGTAACTGTTTTATTCACAGCTCACCTTTCGCGTCTTCTGACTTGGAGGCATAAAGTTCTAAAGAAGCAAAATTTGCAAAACTCAAGGAACTAAATGGCATTGAGGTGGCCTACATTGCTCTTAAACCAGTAATATCATTCTGCATAGGACCTAAAATGCAGGGCTTATGATTAAACACCAAGCATATATTAAATTAAACCATCCCCCCCTTTAAAAGAAGAGGTTAAAAAACTGCATTAATCGTTTCAGGTATGAGAAACGGTATGATAATCAGCCTCGTTTGGAGTCTATCCTGCTGCGCATACGTGGACCACTAATCCAAACGCAGCTCCTCTCCTGCACCTGAAAGCCCTCCTGATCCCAGCTGAATTCTAATGATTGAAATGAAAGGCATCAGCATGCCAAATCACATAATGGAAAATCCAGAACAAACGCTTCGACCCCCCTGGCCTTTACTTTCACCGCACCACATCTTATTTGACTCCTTATCCTATCAGCAGAAGTGTAGACGAGTGGGAACAAAAGTCAGATGTGCTTTATGCTTTGCATAAAGTCTTGTTGTCCTTAATCATAGACTACAAGGACTTGGAGTGACAGTGCAGTTTGCCGATATTCTTGATTGAAAAATATCGGTTAATAGATGTGTTCCAAAAGCATATGCTTAAGGTCAGAATGACTGATGATTTGGATGTTTATCAAAGTAGCAGATTTAATCTCCTAGATGCAATCATAAACTTCTGAGGCTCTAAATCGAAATCATGAAGTGATTCAAATTTGGCCGATCTCCTCTTCAAGATATTCTCTTTGGGCAGAACTGACTTGTCTCTATCCTGGCTGCACTTGTGCATCTAGGTGATCTCCTTCAGTGTGACAAAACAGTGAGCCTCAAACTTGAACAAGTTTGCAGATTGTCAAAAAACATGTGCACGTGCCAACGTTTGAGTGGTTTGCATGAAAGTTGTGTTAGTTTGACACAAAAGCTGATGTTTGCTCTCAGTTTGACATTGAGTCTCAGACATGCTCGTACAAGAGGTCAGAGTGGGAGGTCAAGAGAACAAGCTAAAAGCTTTTAAATTAAAACCTTGCAATTTTATAGTCATGGCTCACATGCAGTGCTAGAAATATGTGAAAATTGTCCAATGGAACAATAAAGAAGCCCAGCAATGTCTTTGTTTTCTGTAGTTTTGTGGCCTGCTGATAGCCCATACCTATCATGAGGGATTTCTGCCTCTTAAACCCTTATTAGAACTGACTGCTTGTGTAAATAATTTCATTATTAAAGAAATAGTTTAAGACATTAATATGATTCTGTGTAGGAACTATTTTTTTATATTACATTTAACTTATTCATAATATCGAAATCTTGATGGTATTTTGTACTTTGCTATCTTGGTGTACAGTACAGTTCTGTAAAACAATGTCCAGCACTTCTCACTGCAGCTTGAACATAGCAGAATCTCAGCAAAAGTTTTTTTGTGGACCCCTTCTCTCTGTCATACACACTCACACACTCGCACCGTGGTGCTCCATCACTCCTGCCACCCCTTCATCACGGCAGAGTAGCCTAATCACTCACTCTGTATCCTAACCAAAACAAAATGGTGCCAACCAGTAGCTTTTAGCTGTGTTTACACTCCTAACTCCCCACCTTCCCACAGCCTCCCTTTTCCCCCTCCTCCCCTGGTGGCTCGTGGCGGCATGGGTGATTAATTTGGGCCGTGCAGACAGGTAAACACAGGCCTATTTACATGGCTTACCAGCCACCATATTTATACTCAACAGGACTAAGCTTCAGATAGAATATCCTCAAAGCTCCATCTGTTTATTTTCTCTGACTGCTCCTTGAGCTCTGTCCTGACACCCGTCCTCTACCTTCCTCTGCCTCCCCCTCATTCTAAGCCCAACTTTTGCTTCTCCCTCCACCTCCTCCTCCTCCTCTGACCTCCCTTATGCTTGGGTCAGATACAGGGCAGTTTTTGCCCTCTTCCCAGTATAAACAACTAGTCATTTTATGTATTTCCAGTAAAATAATACATCTGTGATTGTTAGGAAGCCTCACATACCAATATGTAGAGCTTGGGGGGCAGGGCAAGGGGGGTTAAATGGCTTTTCACTACTAGGTATTGCAAAATTATAATTAGGTGCAAAATTTGACATCCTGCTGGTCCATGTTTGCTTTGAATAAACAAAGAGCTTCCATAACAAATGAGAGTAAAGCAAAAAGCTACAGATATAAAACAGTATTTAAAGTAATTATAGATATATTATATATTATTATAGATGTTCTATATTACAGATATAGAACGGTATGTAAAGTCTGTATCCAACTGCTGAAAAAAAGCATATGCTACAGCCATTTTCAGTATCAGATAGTTAAAAAAAATATGAGCACATTAAAAAACAGTTCTGTGCAAAATTGTGCACACGTACCAAGAATTTAAAAAAAAAAATACTCTGAACATGTAAGAGCTACATATCAGAGTAATGAAAATCTCCGCATGAATGATATTAGAAAAAGATGCTGATGTTCTAAAATGTTTCTTACAGGTTATTTGATTCTAGGTGTTCTCAGGTTCAACTTACCTTCAGAAGGTGAAGTGATATGGCTCCACGACACCTTTTGCTGAGGGTTTTTTCCCCCCTATAAATATGCAGGGTTTCTCTTGTGAATGATTAATGCGAAACTGATTTTTTTTTTTTTCAGAATTACCTTTAACTTTGGTGGCCTTAATACAGCGTCACAGTAAGAGCAGCACATTAGTGGTGTCCATGTATTGCAGGGACTCACTTCACAAACCTAAAAATAGGGCAATCAGTACTAGTCTAACAAGGACACTAAGCCTGTTAAGATAATAAACACATGGAACGCATGCTAATCAAACAATAGTTTGCATTCTCCCAGAGTGCATTCACACAGAAATGTACTTGCCACTTGCATACGGTAAGGATCCTCCCCCCTGCACATTGTATGTGGCAGTACAATGGACATGCTCCAAGTCATGCCTCACATACCTTCAGCATGCCAACATGCCTTACCTGAGGTCAGCATGCAGAAACCGGGCCAAAGGTAAAGACACACAAATCATGCAGTTCCTTTGCGGAGCTACACAAGTCTTCACTCAGCGATGTGTGGAAGATGTTGGCAGATGCTCAGGTTCAGAGGTGCCATTCTGCTCTGCAAAGACAAGTGCTGTCAGCATTTAAAATGGTCTTTTACTTGATATATAATGACATGTTCTCTTTAAACTCAATAGATTTTAACACTTGCGATAGCTTTCCTTGATGATTACTCTTTATATTTGTCACTTTCCTCACATTAACCTAAATCTGCTTTCTTCTCTTAAACCCATCTACTTTAACACTCACCATACTGTAAATGTGTGTCATTAGCCTGTTTTAATCAACAGGTAAAGCATGCTGAAGTAATCTCGAGTGGAAATATCTTTTTTCTTCTCCTTCTGTGTCTTAAGTGGATTGTTACTGATGAAGACGCCAGTGGGAGGAGGGAGGCTAGGGGAAAATCCACAGACGCAAGCCCTGCTAAGTGGTATTAACCATACATGCAAAATAAATGCAAGTGGCATTAAATATACATGCAGAATCATACTTGGTGTATGAAAATCGTGCATGTGCGATCACTAATTTAATTACTGATCCACAGATTCTTAGTCCGCAATCCGTTCTTTAAAGATTTACTTTATGCCCAATACTGCAAACATATCATACAAATGTTTTCTCTTGCTGTGAATCCCATCATGCCTTTGGGCAGGGATAATTACTTATCAACACTAGAGTTCCTTAAAGGGGTGTCCAAGAGCACACAGGCTGTCTGTTTGTCTGGGGATTTTTTATTCCACCACCTCGTGGAGATGATTTGTCTATTATCTCCGGTGGATTTGCTCCTCTCTTCATCTGCAGCGCATTACTGCAGTCATAAAGCTGCAAGGTCAGGGGAAAGGCAGGCAGGGAGGGGAGGGAGAGTCTTCTTCCTAGACTTGCCTGCAGTGGAGCTTTACCCAGAAAAGATGTATGATACAGTAAGCCATCAAACACTCACCAAGCAGTGATAAATCAGCGAGTGTGGTCAGAGGTAAATATCCATCAATACCTTATCATCATCACTGCAATCGAGATGATCATTTTTATGCATCTCAGCTTTACAGATGGGGTCATGGAGGGTGCGTGAAAGGTCTTGAAGGAATAGTTATTTTGTCTGAGTCCTGATTGCCGACACTATAGAAAAGGTGGATGTAGGTGGATGTATCCATCATGGCATTATCCATTTGACTGTTAAATAATGATTTAAAGCCTTGATGAAGTGTTAGCTTGGTTAGCAAGGTTTGTCCTCCGACTATATCGGTACAAAGCACAGTTATCTACTTTGTACCAATACAAAGCAGGTACATTTGTACGTTACTTATTTAGTGTTAAGTATGGCACAAATATATAATATTAGAACACCAAAGCTGGAGAGGAAACATTAACAGGTAGGTAATTGCATTATAAAATGCTCAAAAATACAAAAAGTTGAGTATTTGAAAGTTCCAGTTCAGTAGCTCAAATCAGCTGAGGTGAAGCCAAGAAGACGTCTATTGGCCAATCAACTAGGCCACCTTCATACGGATGCCATGATGGGCAAATTTTCCATAGTCAGAAATCATCTGTGAAGCATTCATACTTTGTAGAAATTTTTGATGTTAAAACCAGAAGACACCAAAGTACCAAAATATCAAGATTTACCCATCCTGGCTGCAAAAAGACACAGTTACACCAGTGGCACAAATATGAGGTGGTGATTTCAATCTTATACTTACGAGAATTTACCAAACGCTCTCGAAAATATCTCCTAGAACACATCTCAGACTGATCTACACCTAAATAAGGATCTTAGTGTAATCATCACCATCAGTAACACAATCCAGCATCATCCAGCTCCCAGTAGCCGACGTTAGAATGAGCTGAAGGTAGTAAAGGGTCATCTGTTCTATTCTACATGCAGATGCGGTTCAGCTAATACCATACTTCACAGACCAGCCTTAATCAGCCCCTGCACTGACAATGTAATTATGGAAGTGTCCAGGCACTGCAGACAGCCAGGGAATTCTAATTATTTACAAGGCTGAGAAGAGGAGCGCACAGTTCATCTACAACTCTAAAACCTACTCTCAGAGAAGAGGGCAGGACTGCAAACGTTTTTGAAAAGCAGAAATGGAGATGAGCGATAGTAGGGAATTCATAATGAAGAACATACTGAAGAAAATGCAAGTTTTGGGGTTCTTTGCAAATGCATAGTTTCCTCATCATTGTGAGTGAAATGGACACCATATTAGGAACACTTAGGAACTTGAAGTAGAACTTTTCACATTTTTACAGTAAAACTAAAATGTATAAGCTTTGTAGAAGTTGGAATATATGGCAGAGCTTTTTTTTATTTTATTTAATTTCATTGCACATTGTAGTTCCAAAGTTTATTTAAACTTTATACACCCTTTAAAGCAAACACCTTCTCATATTTGTGACGTCAATTTTTCGGTCACTCTTCACAGTTCATGGCCATAGATGAGGGTAAGAATGTAGCTCTACCTGTAAATCGACAGCTTTGTTTTCATGGTAAGGTCTCTTTCCCTCACCACGCTTGTACAGCTGCATTACTGCACGATTCAATCTGTCAGCGTCCCACTCCATTCTTTCTTCGATCGTGAACAAGGCAAGAAGGTACTTGAACTGAAGAGAAATATAGCCTCAGACTTTGAGGTCATGCTTGATACCCAGGATCTGAGGGTGTTTTGTACCTGAGACCACCAAACTCGACACTATCCAACCTACAAATTCTTTAAATATATGTATATATAAGTCTGTGACAGGAGCAAAAGAAAAAAAGTTTGACTTATTATCTGAAATGTTATCCAACCTTTCAGTACAGTTGTACAGAGACCAAATAGCTCGTTACAATGTTCCACTACCCTGTATTCCAGTGCACCCTCCATGGCACAACCTGAGGGATACTGTTTAATGCCTTTTTGAACTCCATAAAACACATGTAGACCAGTATTGTAAACTCCTGCACACCCATGCATTTCCTTGAAGACCTTGATCAAGATGAAAACTCTTGTTTTTTCCTAAATCTGAGGTTCAACTAACTTTCCTCACCAATGCCCTGGCCAAGAGGTTCCCAGGTAGGCTGAGGAGTGTGATCCCCTGAAGATGGAGTGCACCAACCCAGTTTGCCAGCCCAATGGTACTGTCCCACAGTGTTACAGAGGACAGCCCGACAACATCCAGAGTCTTAAGGAAGAACTCTAAATGGTGTCAGGACTCTCCCTAGATCAGGGGTGGGCAATCTCAGTCCACGAGGGCCGGTGTCCCTGCAGGTTTTAGATGTGTCCTTGAACCAACACAGCTGATTTAAATGGCTAAATTAGCTCCTCAACATGTCCTGAAGTTCTCCAGAGGCCTGGTAACGAACTAATCATGTGATTCAGGTGTGTTGACCCAAGGTGAGATCTAAAACCTGCAGGGACACCGGCCCTCGTGGACTGAGATTGCCCACCCCTGCCCTAGATAGTTTCTATGTTGATGTGTATTTCACCTCTAGTGTTGATCTTGGAAGTCACTGGTGATGAAACATTCCCCAGGATCATCCCAGTTTCCTTCGACATGTATATCTTTGTGTATGTCATCATGTAGCTTTTACTTGGACAGCTTTGTACTACAGGAGCCGTCAGAACAAAGACTATTAAATAACCTGTTTAATTGTTTAAGATATCTGCTTTCTCAAATCTGTTTGGTAACGTATATAAAATCTCAGGGTAGCAGTGCATGTGTAAAACCACTTCAGTAACGGCTTCAGACACCATTCTTCCAAATTCCAAGCGTGTTTGCTCCCTTTAGTTATTTTCAGAAACGTAATTTATTTTTTAGTTAGAAGTTCTGTTTTTCAGACCACGATAATGTCCATCACACTATACTGGACCTCTTTAAGATCTCTGATGAGTTTTAAAAAACCCCTCAAAGGATTAGTTTTGCTTAAAATTGTTCAGTGTAAGCATATTAGAAAACACAGACCAATAACGTTTACCTTTTTTGTATGATTTAAACAAAATTTAAAAAAAAAATACTTGAGCTGTAAGTCTGACAGCTAACCAGTAGCCTTACAGTGTTCCTCTGCAGTGAGCACCTAACTCAAACACCCTGGGCTTGTAGTCTTTATCCTCTCCACTTCACACGGCAGCTGGAAGAGAGGCAGAGTAGCATCTTTCTTATCAGTGTGTGTGTATGCTTGAGTACAGTAAAAGCCTAATCTAATCACCACACACTCGCCGCTTCCTCCAGGTGTATTACTGTACCAGGAGTGTAATGCAGAGAGGGAGAGAGGGAGAGGAGGAGAGATAAGTAATATTGATCTGATGTGGCGATTGTCACTCTGTTGCCTGCCTTGAATAGCTAATCTCTTTTCTCACGGGTCAGAGGGAAGAAAAGGCGACGGTCGCAGCAGGTTTAACCACAGCCAATCGACAAATTGTTCTCAGCGAGGGGTGATCAAACACCCAAGCACCGATGTAAAATTGTGTCTCCGAGCTACTGATGGGGAAAGTTTGGGGAAACTTTAGCAACTGGTTGGATTATAGCACCAGAATAAGACACTAAAGTACAATCTGCATCTGAGGTATACATTATTTTCACATTGTTGTGTATAAGCCAGCCACGGGTGAAGGGCACACGTTAGTGTACTGGTAGTGCTAGGCCTAAAAGATTAGGAAGATTAGGACATGCAAAGGGTTGGTATGATAGAGAAGGATGCTAGGGACAGGGGGAGATGGAGGCGCTGATCTGCTGAGGCTGTGTTTAGCATTTCGATATATTCTGTAAATGATTTTGCAGGGCATCTTATAATCACTGTGTTAAACCCCTCACAGAGATTTTTTTTTCAATGACTAATGGCTTTTCAACATATAGTTACAGGATTGATGAAGGTTTATAACAGAGGTGCTGGAAATGTGGCTCAGCTAGTTTGACAGCATTACTAGTAGATAATAGCAGATGGTTCAGGAAGGTAAATTATCTCTGCCCAACCCAAAAAAAAAAACAAAAAACCACTGATGGATTGTAAGAAAAAGAAAAAGAAGAAAACATCTGGGGGAGAAGGAGCACTTGCTCTGTCATCACACGATGTGAAACTCACTGCACTGAAAAGCGTGCATGTTCTCCAGTATCTGTGGGATGGTGCAAAGCAGCTACACTCTAAGTGATGATAAGATAAGATAATCAGAATATGTTGAAAAAAAAAACAACGTATACGCTTTATTCTGTACTTTTTGTACCTTATTTGTAAAGAAAACAAAGTAGCAGTTTTATGTATTTATGCTCTAATCTGAGCATTTTTGGTTCATGTTTTTTGTGTAAATTATGCCTAAAAAACCAAAAATGTCCCAGAAACAAAATGTAAAAAAAAGCTGCATTATTGTTGTCCTACGCTGAGAGTAGGCTGGGTGTAGACTGGGTGCTGTGTTTTTTGCTCTGAAATACTTCTGAATCTCTTCAAGAATGAAGAGTTGTTTAGTTTTTCATAAGCTCAAGTATTACTTTGCCATGATAAACATCTTTTAAGCCTACAGATTTATCTTATAACGCTTTTGGGGGTGTCCCAACCAGAAGCTTGTGGTCCCTGTTCAGTTTCTGGGCATGTCTTTATCACTCACATCAAAGTGAGAGCAGGCCGGTGCAATCCCATGCAGCACTGGTGGTCAGAGGACAGTTGTGAGTTATGAGTGGGAAAAACATATTGCTCCTCAACTTTACGTTACCCAAACGAAAGACGATCTCTTGCACGCCTTTCCTTCAGTTCCCTGTTGAAGTACGGTGCAAACTTTGCATTTGCACATCTTTGTTGCTTCTTTCATGTGTCAGCCTGAGCTCTTCTTGTATCTACTCTCCTTCAACCCCCTCCCTCCCGTAGGCACACATATCACCCCTTCTTCTCCCGTGTCTCCACCTGGAATGAGAAAGGACGGACTGATGCGACAAACATGCCACAGTAGTTTCCATTTACCGAGACCAAACATCAGCAGGCATATCTCTGACACCAAAGGGTCTGCCTGGGTGCCCTCTCCCTCGCACTCTCTCTCTCGCTCTCTCATTCTTATCCCCTCCTTTCTGCCTCATCTCCTCCTCCCCTCGCTCCCTTACCCCCGCCATCTCCTTTTAATATAGAAGCTGGAGATGAAAAATGGTGTGCTTTTGTTTATTTGCCACCGATGCAAATGCGACCACAGCAGGATTAGTGAGTTCTCCATCTCTTTGCTGATAGCGGTGGGAAGAAAGAGGGGATTTTTATGCAAAAAAGATCTCTCCCACCCTTGCTATGACAATTGCAATGCATCACTTCATAGACAGTTTTTAATCTGTTTCAAACCAACCACACTTTGAACTGCTGGGAATGTGAGATATACAACTGTGGGTATATGCCTGTGTGTGCGTGCCTGTTTGTGCGTGCTTGTGTGTATGTGCTGTATGTGTTTTCCTGTGATTAATCTTTGGAGTTGGTTTAAGCACACTGCTGACACAGCACAGATCTCGCTCTCCCTCTCTCTCTCTCTCTGGTTAACTTTGTCTCTCTGTCTGAATGCCCTTGGATTTAGCTTTGAATAACAAAAAGTTTGTCTCCCAATTCACTGTTCGTCCATTGTGTCCAACTTTCCTTAGATTGTACAGTAAACTTAACTGGAAGACTGTAAACTAAGCTTCAATCAGAAGTCTCTGTAGCTTAAGCAGTTTCAGGTTGTTGCGCATGTAGTCACATGTCTCTGCAGGAACTGGAGTGTGAAAAACGTTTGAAGAACTGTCCTTTTTTAATTTTGGTGGTTTTGTATTGCATAACAATTTCTTACTGAATCAAAATGTTTAACCCATTGTTATTATTTGTTGTCATCTGACCTTGCAACCATACTTATAGTTTGGATTTATTTCCTTGTATTGGATTTTGAACATATTACTTCAGTTAAAAAACAGGGTGGATTTGTTGATTTATTTAAAGCTCAATCTTTATTAACGTCTAATACGAGCAATTTTGGCTGCAGGATAGCAGCCAAAAAAATACTACAAGAAAATACTGATAGCAACACGTAGCATGATTTAGATAAAAGAATAAAATGAAAACATCAAAAATAATTCACATAGGACAGAAAGCAATTTATTTTCTTACTTGTGACATATGACTTTGATTTTGGCTTAAAGAAGCCAGGTACACAAACTGCATTGGGCTAGTTAAACTATAAATATCCACCAGGCTTTGTAGGGCTAGATGTAGTAGTAGTTGAGCACATGCCTGTGTCTTGTCCTCTGTCTGTGGATGCAAGTTGTAAATGAGTAAGGTAGAAAGCATACAGATGATAACATAGGTAATGATTCTACTGAAATACTAAAGAAACAGAGAAAAGCCCAGGAAGCATATGACTGCCTATGAGCAAGTGCTTTGGTGACAGTGGGAAGAAAAAAACTCACTTTTAGCAGGAAGAAACCTGCAGCAGAAGCAGGCTCAGGGAGGGGCAGCCATCTGCTGCGACCCGTGTGGGCGATGTGTGGACACTAACCTGGAAGACTACCAAAAGACCAAGAGTATAATTGCTGGCACTGCTAAAGTTAGCTAAACTCTTACAGACATGGCGCAGTGTGCCACACATTTCAGCACTATTAACATTTGATTTTGATTTACCGAGGAATGTGAGTAGTAATTCCTAAAATAACAGCAAACATTTGTTTGGCTAATGTTTAGATTGTACTTAGTTTTAAAAGTATTATGAAGGTTTTCTGTTTGTTGGACTGGTCTACTAGTCTAACCAAGCTTCAGCTGTACTCTCACACAGTTGAAGTTTGGCTTTAAAGCAGCTAGGTCAAACAAATTATATAGTTTTTGGGGGGGTTGTCAGTTTTTATGATCTTTTCGCTGTTTTCTGCCATTTATTATTTTCACAAACTTAGACATGTTAAGGGTACAGGCACATTTCCCCTCTCGTTTGCAAGCTGTTGTTGGTTTACAGAGGTGGCCTAAACATATAAGATTATAAGCTTTGTACCAATAGATCGAATTTCATATATCCATTCCATTGCATTGAAGTGTATAGCAGGATGACAGAGATGGGTGCTTTTTCCTGGAGTCCATTTGCCCATAAATAAATCCTGTCTGCTTACTTTCATTTGCCTGTTCCTTTGATTCCACGTATTCAGATGCTAAGTGTCAGATCAAACCTTCAAACATCCGTCACCTAACCCACAGAAGAAAGAAGGAAGTGCCAAAAAATCCAAAACTGTCATCGGGAACACGCTTCACTGTCGTCGCTCCTACAGACAGATACAGCAAACGCAGAGTTTGTTTAGGATTTCTGACTGACTCCACAATTATCAAGGGCTACGGGCATGTGACTACATATCATGAAAAAGAGGGTAAAAGGAGGAAAACACGGCCTGTTTATCTTTGTTGCCGTTGTTGGCGTCCTAAGGAGAGTGCCTGGCTCTAGGTAGATACCAACGGGACGACACAAAGACGAGATAAAGCGTTAAGACATTTTTTACTCATCAAATTTAATAAGCCTCATCTCAGACACACAGGTATTCAGCACGGCGCTTTCAGGGAAAAGGTAAACACATCCATTTTGTAAGCTTTTGCAGAGATCCGAGAAAAAAGAAAGCAAAAAAACAAACCTCAAACCAGCAGTTGACATGCATTCTAAGCGTGTCAGGGTGACAATAAGATACACTATGAATAATAGAATAAACAGATACATATTATCCCATATTCCCCTCTCGCGTGCGCGCTCTGTAGTTGACACCTTGGCGGCATGATAAACCCTCATCTGAAATACTTTACTTTCGGAGCTCCACCCTTCTTTCCTTCCCCTCGTTCTCTGCGGCGGCGGCGGGGCTTACCTGTGCCCTGCTCGACTGACACCTAGCATTCGAAACAGTGAGCCAGGATTTAATCAGTTGTCATTATGGCGCAGGAGAAAGAAGCTGCGGCACAATGCTGACACAAAGACAGTCTAAGGGGATCTTTGTGCTGTAAATGTGCTTCTCACAGAGGCTGCGTGACAGCTGACGTTGAGTCGCTGAAATACTGATCCACTGTTTCCTTGTAGAGACATCGGGGTGAATACAGAGGTGCCATGGCGTGCGCTGAAAGCTGCCTCAAAGACCTGAATGCTGCACAACACCTGCATGGCTGCTGTGGCGGATTAGGGTGTCAACACACACAATGGCTGAGGGAACTCAATGCCTTTTGACTCACCCTCGCCACCATCCCCTCCACCCCATTGCGCTCTCTGACGTCCTCCATTGTCAGCCGCTCTATTTTATTTATCGCCACCGCAGCTCAATGGGGAATTAAGGTGGAAGAAAATTGCGACAGGTTATTGAAAAATATTTATACACATTGAAAAAATAAACATTTTTCAGTTAAAGTTCATTCCTTGATAGGGATTATCCCAAGAAGGTGACGGAGGTTGTTGTTGTTTCCCCGTTTCCTGTACTTTGGAGACTTTGGTGACACCTTCCTCCGGCGCAGCCCTTAGCTTAGCTCAGGGAGCGAAATGGCGGAAAAAAATTCCTTTTCCAGCGCAACAGATGGAGTCGAGCACGGGCATGGAGGAGGAGGAGAGCGGGGAAGGATAAGGCAAGGCTGGTGAGTCTTCGGCAGGAGAACTTGGCAGGACGGCAAAGAGTGTCGGAGCCTGGCAGTACCACAAAGAGCCGTGGCTCTCAATCCAGCTCGGCTCCACACCTCTCTGGCAGACATGCCATCAAAGGCTTTGTTTACACGGGTCTGTGCACTACTGGGAACCTCGGAGAAAACAGAGAATGAGGCGCTGTAGATGTGATGTGTACGATGAACAACTGCCCTATTATGTTGCTTTTGCTGGCGGGGTTTATTCGACATTAAAGTGGCAAAAGTTGCAACACTTCTCTTGTTTTTTTCTCATCCATTCCATCTTTGGTGCTAAGCAGTCAATGTTGTAGTGGTTTGACAATCTACTCACTACAAAACAGTTAAATGAAAAGCATCCTGTATACTGTATGTAAAATATGCGGGGTGCTGAAAGATGTTTCTGAAAGGCAACACCAACCACCAAGCATTTAAGACATGTTAGAGGGAATCTTAACTGACATTGTCCAACATGACAAGACTATATTTCAAGTAAATTGGTGACAAAATTAGTTAAGTGTTTCTAATTAACTGACAGAGAAAGAAAGAGGTAGAGCGGTTCATCCACTAATCACAAGGTTGGCGGTTCGACCCCTGGCTGATCCCGATGCATGCACTGGACAGTGAATGTTAGATAGAAAGTAGAATAGAATAAAGGGTATGTGTGAATGAGATGAGTTAGAAAAGAACCAGTCCATTTACCCTATTAAAACATTTGGTAAAGGTGGAAGCAAGGTGAGCAAAATATGTTTTGACCTCACCTGACAAAAAAAATGCGTAAGTTTGTATTTTATTGTAATTCTAGAGGTACGACAGGGAACTAGACTTCTGCACCTCTTGTGCACTCTGCTGTTTAGAAAATCCAGCCTGTGGCAGAGACTTTGGCCAATCACTGAATCACAATGAGTCCATAATTTTTTGGGCACAGTAGCCTAAGCAAAAGGCTTTCACCTGGGAGGCTTTACCTGGGAGAGTGGGGTTTGAATTCAGACTCACTCTCAGCAAGCATGAAGCATGTGCTTGTGCTAGCGGTGGTGTGGTGGGAGGGGCTTCGAACACTGAGGGGAGAGCTGCAGAAGAAGAGCTGTTTATTTTCAAATTAGTTTTTACCCCGACTGCAGTTGTAAGTTTAAATCAGCTTAAATTACTGCTGAATTCAGACCAAAGAAAAGTGTGTAAACAGGCCTTCCTTTCATCTATGCTGCTGAGTGTCAGTGAAGATCAGTGAAGACACAAATTTATAAAAACTAATAGGACTGAAAATGATACACTCCTTTTTTTCATACATGCATAGACAAATACTACACTAGAAATAATCTGGAATAAAACACTAGTAAAAACTGACTGAGCAGCAGGCTAATATTCGCACACGCTGGATAAATAAATCGCACCAGTTTAACTCAACTCGCCCTCCATGTTTCATCCCGCTCAGAGTAAATCTCTTTAACACTGCTGTAGCCTTCCTTTCTCTGCTGCCCTTCAGTGACAGTGCTAGCAGAGGAACAGTAATGCAGTAATGGCATCAGAGAAAGGGGCCCTAAGCACTGGGCTTTGACGGCCTGCCTGCTGATGATGGATGTCTTCAGAACCTAAACTTCTCCGTCCTCTGCAGCCCAGAGCGCTGCCGTTGCGTGTTGGGATCCCCTCTGTAATGCCACAATGGATATTTGAGAATGGGAGTGTGTGTGTGTGTGCGTTTGCCCGTGTCTGGGAACACGCACATAGATGGCTTTAAAATGTGTTTGCGTGTGCTCCGTGGCGTTGTCTGTGCACAAGTGCTCAGACTTTAGTGTGTGTGTCCTGCTTCAATGAACTTGGGAGAGTTGAAGGCTCTTAGGCTGGAATGTGAGGGATGTTATATAAACACATTACCGACAGTACCACCGTACAGCCATACACACTGCTGGCGCCGCTCCACACTGCATTAGCTGACATTTTATACAAAAATGGTGAAAATGGAGCGTCTGAGGGAGTGATGGAAGGTTTTCTGGTTCTCACCAGACTCTGTTTGGGTTGACGTTGTTCTCTTTTTAGCCTCCTTTGACTTTTGATTGCTGACTATGCCTCCCAAGGGGACTGTCACGAAGTGCTGTGGTCATTCCGGCTGCATTCTGTCCTAACGATTTAAATGGAAAGTTGAAAGGATTTAGTGATTTACATTAAATGCAGGAATGGGAAAAGAGCTTTGCTGTCCTAAACAACATTTGTTGAGCTCCTAAACGTAGGTAGCAATCAAGACCACAAAGTGACTTGAGAAAAACATGTGTCTGATTTTTATTCATCATCAGACCGCAAGAAAATGTCTGAATCTCTTTCCCTCACACATTGCACTGCAATGATGCACACCGGTCAGCATGGTGCAGATCTACACTACTCAACTTGCAAAACCATGTGTGAACCACCTGAAACTGATGTAACCAACACCTGCAGGTTGCCACAACCTTAACTGTGATATATCTAATCCTATAACTTAAACTTTATCCGGTGTTTTGATTGACACTGGGTTATATTTCTAAACTCTTCTGAAATACTTTGGTTTTCATTAAGAATCACTGACTTGTGTGGTTAAGCTGTATTGATCGGTATTGTCATTGCAGTGTCCTGAAGTTTCAAACACACTGACTCTGAGGTGTATGCGCAGCAGTTTCGCAAACTTCTCAGGAAGCTGTCTGGTTTTGGTTTGTGGCCCTCATGTTGTCCAAGTTCTATAGACAAATCATGTTTAAGCACGGTTTGGTTGCATACAAGTAAGCAGCAGATGGTTACAGCAAAGAGAGATTTCATTTGCAGATAGGAGATCATGAAAGCATCGGCTATAGTCTGACGATAAAGTAGCTTTCCGTTTGCTTTCTAAACAACGACTGGAGGACAGCACAAGAAGTCACGGCCACGGTGTCCTCCAGTTACATTGAAATATTGGCTGTAATCCCCAGAGGCCGAGGCAGCAGACTAACTGATGGGGTCCCAGGTTGAGCTGTAATCAATGTAATTAGGCTCAGGTGTGAAAACACAACAGCTGAGGAATTAGGGGAGTCTGTGAGGAGATTATTGAGACACTACTGGATAGTACCTTAGCTTCATACGTCTTCTGCTCACAAACTTTATTTAAAAAAAACATTTTAAAAAAAAGTAGTTCTCGTCATTTTCAAGTCCAACCATGGTAGCTGTGGACTGCATTGACCTGACGTACATTTCTAGGGAGGTGCATGTCAGGTTACAGCACAGGGTTTCAGAGGGGTTTGCCATTGCGATGTGGCTATGGCATAGATTTCCTGCTAATGCATGAATACCCAGTAATCTGACTTCTTTAGCCTGCCGTATCTGTGGTTTACATCCTTGTTATGCCCAGATACAGTCATGTGAGAATATGCAGGAAATTAGTGGATTCACATGAACAAGGAGCCACCATCTGACCTGTCTCCTGCATGCTCAACCCGAACAACACTCTCGCCTGAACCAAATGGGTATTTTGAGTAGTGAAAACAAGGATTATCTGCAGTTTAGTGCTACTTTTGGGAGTACAGCTTCAGACAAACTCCTGACCCGATTCTTCTGAGACACCTTAGCCTCGGCTAGCCTGCAACATCAGCTGTGTATTTTTTAATGAGTAAACACATCTTTATTTAATCTGCTATTTCATGTGGACGTCTCTTTTTCTGAAAGCATTAGAGGTAGGGTCCGTTTAAGTTAATTAACCTCAATTTATTTTGAAAATGTAAAACAAGAAAATCCAAATTCCAAAATTGAAAAATAAATACATACCCAGAGAAAGCACATTCAAATATCCAAAATATCCGGCGGATCACCAAATGTGATCTGGAGGCACGATAAAAGCGGCAAAGAGACACAAGAGCATAAAAACATATCCATGCGCCAAAAAGAGTGTAAACAAATGCAGAAAAATGTGCACACTCGCAATCAAACATACACACGTGTTCTCCCGTGCACACCAAAACGAACACACCGACTTTGAAAAAGCAATTAATTCCAGATAGCATGGACATGAAAGGCTGTGGGATGCTGTGAACATTAAAAGGCACAGAAGCCTGAGCGTTGCTTTCCTGCCTGTCTTTAAGGCTTCCTCAATCCGGGCCCTTCTAAATAGGATTCAATAATGTCCAGGTTGCTTGTTTGTAACTTCAAAGATTTCCCACCAAACGGCTTAAGTCCAACAGAGAGGGGAAGAGAAGGAAAACACTGACAACTCATTAAATGTCAGCGTTCACTTTATTACATTGTACTCTGCCTTTCTGCTCCAACAAAGTGGTTTCACTTCATGATGGGAGACCAAGTTGGAAACCTGTTCTCTGTTGCTATTGGATGAAACCAGGCACTGCAGGACAAATGACCACCGTCTCAGGAGCGAAGGCCGAGGCTCGTAAATCCTTTGAATTGTGCGCTGCTGATGAGGAAGAACTCAAGAGGTGCTCAACACGACAAACACACCAGAGTCACTCGAGGAAAGGAGGAAAATAGTGATGAGCTGGCATCATGGGTGAGGTCAGGCGGGGATTTTCAGATTAGTTCCTGCAGGAGCAATCGTATCAATTTGGAACGTTATGTCTTTTTAATGGGTTACAACCAAAGCGCATTTGCTTTTATTGCACTGCAGAACACTTCAAAAAGGTTTTGTCTCTATTACATGAACAAGCATGACTAGAAAGTAAACTTTATATGCAGGTCTCAGCACATCAGACGCCTTCTAGTAACAGTCTGATGAGTTTTGTATCAGTTCCTGCAGACTGATTGGACTCAGTTCCTGCAGACTGATTGGACGCTCAGACAGACACGATGAGCTGTTTGGAGAGGGGGGAAATGGAATTGTGTTACAGGTGACCAAGAGGGAGCAAGGAAAAAGAAAAGAAGAAGAAAAACCAGGAGAGTGCTGGCCAACCTGTATGCTTCTTACAAATCTGTAACAGTTCTATAACAGTTTTTGAACAGATCTCCCCCCCCTCTCCTCTATGCCTCCTTGTCTGTTAACCCCCCATAAAGAAACAAATGTTTCATCACCGGGGGACGAGCACACGGGGATGTTTAACCAGGCAAATGGAGTGCCTTCTCCTTCTCCTGGGCCGCCAACAAACCGCTGGCTGGGAGAGCAGCCAGGAAGAGAGGCAAGAAAGCCAGTCTGAATGTCAGCTGGCTGGGCTCCGGCTGCAGCGGCGTTGTCTCCCTACACACTGAAAAGCACACACAAGCGCACACAACCGAGCACACATGCGCATCAGCATGCGAGCACACGCAACACCATACATACGACATGCACAAAACATTCACCCTGTCACGCTGTCCGTGCTCCGAATCTGAAAGATGACTACGCGCGCGCACCCGTGCACGACCCGAGTCCCCTGGCAGCACGTCTTTCCACAGCGCGGGCCTGTGATACTGAGGCTGAAGGAATTTGCTGTGGATTACTTCTGGACTGAGGCGGGCAGCTTTGGCAAGGAGCGGCCAGGCCACTTTGAGGATTTAACCAGCAGCAGCCACTGCCTCCCCACAGCCCTGGGAGCTGCCCAGGCACCGGCAGCACACATATTCACACATCATCTCATGAAGTTGTATGTCAAGGATTCATCGACGATGAGGCCGCTGAGGAGGAATACACGAACAGAATCAGTTGAAATAGTTAACAGTTTTGTTCTAAATCTAGATTCAAAGACTGAAATTAGAATCTAGAGTTAAGAATGAGGGAAAGTAGAGCGCTGCCTGCCCTAAACACTGCTGAAGCTAACAGATTAAACTGGGTTGTCCTGTGTTAGTAATGTCTGTAAGTAGAAGAGGGTGAGAAAGGTAGTGACAAGGCTAGGACCTGTCAACACTTCTTTCAGTCTGGCACTCCCTGGCAAAAATTTCAACACTGGATTTCTGCAGAAACTCTGTGTGTGTGTGGGTGCGCGCACATGTACAAGTGTGTGTCACAAAATGAAAAAGAGGAGAAAATGTACATGTCTCTCCTCTGTTTGCTCTGTGAACTTTGGAAGAAACTATCCCACACTTGGACTTGACATAGAAAAATCCCTCCAATTTGCTTTCCTTTTTCCCGTCCATATCCAAGCCTTCTTGTTCCTGATGTGAAAATCCATATATTAATCATCCCATGATAAACGGCAAAGACGGGAGCAAAACAGAGTGGAAACGAAAACCATGAGAGGAGGGGGGGAAAAAAGCAGTGAAAGAGCAGCGGAGAGTGGATGAAGGAGTCAGGTTTCAGTAGGGGGCAATGCTAGGCTACACACCGAGAGAGCTGAGACTGACTACTCCCTGCAGAACATACAGATCATCTTTAACAGCAGCCATACCTCCGGACTCAGTGCTCCTGTATATTGCTGCATCACTAGTGATCGGACAATGATCACAACATTATTGTGGCCACTGTGGTTTGGCTGTTGTAGGGAATTTATCAGAATGCATCCATTAAAATAACCCCACTTTACAATAGGCTGTAAGAGTTTGCATTAGTGATAAAGTTGGGCTCAGGCGGATAAATGAATTCCATTAGTTTAAAATAGTTTAGAAAACATAAAATTAAATATGGCATTCTCAGTCGATTATGTATATTTCCTCCACTTCTTTCCCATTGCTGTCATTTAAACACTCAAACAAAAATAATGCATGAATTGTGTCTGCATGCTAACCATGCACTGCTTCTTTCCATCCGCACTCATCAGCAGCTTTTAATCTACTCAGAATTAGCATATTCAAATGGTTTTCCTAATGACTTTCATGTGGCAGAAAGGTAATTTCATACACGAGAGTAGCCCTAACTTGGAGGCAGCAAAGACAAAGCTCGGAGCAGGGGGCAGAAGATGCTGCGGTTTGATAGCCAGACGCATAAACGGCTTTAAGTGTCGCTTTTAATTGAACATTTGGGTTTCAACTTTGAACTTTAAAGGCTGCCATCCTGTACGTGCAGGAGTCGCTCTGGGGGAGTCGAGAGCTGGGAGCACTGGTGTAACTGGCATATCATAGGCTAATACTGAGGTGGGAAAGGCAGGATTCCAGCGATCGGGCCACCGTTTGGGCCCGATAACTTGAAAGCGCATTAACGTGTGTGTGTGTGTGTGTGTGTGTGTGCGCGTCTTAACACGCTAACGCACACTGGCACAAATGCATGCAAACTCTTTTGAAATTTTATTCTTGAGTACAAAAACAATTAAGAGCAGTGGTGCTTTGATGTTCAGTGCTGCCCCGCAGGTCAGGAGGGAAAGTGTTACTTTATCTTAATTGAAAAAATTAAATCATTAACCTGATGCCACTGTTTCTGAATGACAAGTCATCTGCTTTTCACTCCTTCCCAGCCTGCCCTTAACTGGCAGAGAGAGAGAGAACATGCTGAAGAAGAAAGTAGGAGAGAGAAAAAAAAGAGGGGGGGAAGACAATTTCAATAACGCAAGAAAAAAGTTTAGTGGGTGTAATTTGATTAATAATGCTAAACGGAGACTGGGAGGGGGGCGAGATAGGACCGAGGGAACAAATTAGCCAACACAGCTGGGGAAGGACTCTCTTCGGCAGGGTATCAAAGGCTCACAACACCGCCTTTCTCCTCCACGCCTCCGCAAACTCAAATTGAAATTCGGTATCTTGTCATAAGAGCTTCAGAAGTGTCTTCCTTTTATTGGGTCCTTTTTTTTTTCTTTTAATTTCAGTCATTCTCTCTTTTTATTTTTCTTAGCGAAACATTAAAAAATGGCATTTATGTTTTACAAACTCGCTGGATTATTACAAACCGATCAGTCGTCTTATTCTGTCCCTAGAAGAAAATAAGATAGCCATCGTATTTTCTTTTCTTTCGTCTGATTCTGCCATTAGTATGGATCACACTTACGGAAAAAAAAACATTAAACCTAGATGAAATAAGGAGCTTAAATGACTCACATGAAATCAACTTGGGTACATCTGTGATTCTGAGTGAAAGCAAGACTAAAATTCAGTTATAATTAGCCGTGGAGATAAATGTGATTTTCAAAAACGTTTTTATATTATTTTCAGATGCCCACGACGTGCATAAATACATTTCCAGATAACGCCTTGGCCTGCACTGAGATAGTGGATAAGTGCGTGTTTGTGTGTGCGTGCGTGTGTGTGTGTGTGTGTGTGTGTGGGAGTGGGAGTAAGCTTGTCATAACACATCTAGCGTTTAGCGGGCTAATCGTGGGAGACGACCATGTTGTTTTGATCACCTGTAGTATTACGGCTAATGTAAATAAAGGCTTACGCTGGAGGTCTGTCACTCTGTAAGTCTGAAGGCTGTGAGAGGGGGAAGGATGGTGGTGTTGATGGTAAGGGGGTTGGGGGGGGGGGATGTGACCAAGGTAAGAAAAATCACTTCTTCTTATCTGTTTTCCTCTGACCTGAAACAGTCAAACTGCAGTGCATAAGTCATGGAGAAAAGAGCCGGCGGAGGGGAAAAGCACACACGCACACACAGCATGAATCTTGATGGTAAACACTGAGCGAGCTTTGATAGGTTATTTTCACATTAGTCTTGTTAATTGTGACGAAATAAGAGCTCGTGATTCTTAAAATTTTGAGCGGCAGAGCAGCAACGATTCATATCTGTCACCTCAGTGTAACTAACGACAACACAGTGCAGTGAAGGTGAAGTGTTAACAGCACAACATAATTTGCTATCAAGTGACCTACATGTATATAAATGCAGTACGATACATTAGCTCGAAGGAACTGGAATTGACTTTTCACGTAGCTTTACTAATTTCATGACTTTATATGGCATGTGCTGTTTATTTGCTTAGGCTGTAAGAGGGTATTATATACATCAAAAATATTGTATTATTTGTGTATGTAAAATCTTCGTTGGCAGTAAATGTGTGCAGTGTAAAAAATCCAGTATTTCTTAGGAAAAATATGATGTATTTGCAATAGTCAAGTACTTTTACTTTACTTAAGCAGAATATTTGAGTATGTGCATTATTTTCAGTTGCAAATTATTTTTCACTTTTTTAGTGTCAGAGCTTCCAGAAATTTTGATTGAATGTTGAGTAACCGATTGCCATAATTATCTGAATTTTTGAGTCTCTGGAGGTTTTTGTTTTTCTTCCTTAGTAAGCCTTACCCTTTACACATTCTGAGGAGAAAAAAAGCTCCAGACTTGTGACATTTTAAGATTTCTTTTTAATCACAATGTATTTTATAATTTAAATCTTCTGCTCCTGCAGATCTACTGTTGGTTTTGTTCCATTAGGCAATATATTATGACCAAAGTTTAAAGAAAAGTTCCGTTTTTTGTCTGTTAATCTTTTTGGAAACTGTCTTATTTGTGTACAGTAAGTGCACTCGTGTCTAAGAGGTGATGCGGTGATGATTTATTGATGGTAAAACACAAGATGCAGCAGCTTAAAGTGAGGGGGTGCTGGGTTCGTTGACTTTTGTCCCGCACCTGTGTTTTCACACACTGTTTCATCTGATGTTTCGCACACATGCTGTACAGTATGTTGCAACAGTCACCTTAAAAGACCAGCAGAAACCTTTCAAGTCGGTATCTCTTTCCCACCGCACATGTAACCATCTGCTATCTGGGCAAAAATCCTCCAGTGGAACTTCCAATAATGCTTGTAATTTTGTTCTTCATTTTTTTTCCATCTGATATGGCATCATTGCACACAAAGCGGTAAAAACATTACAATTTCAGAGACGTCTGACGTTCACTGCCACAATTAGACAGCTTCTTTTCTGAAATAAATGATAATATATGAAGTGTAAAGTGTGCAAAAGGGAAAAAAATAGCGTAATTCCTTTGCAGACACAAGAATATTTGTGGCTATTGTGCCTCAGAATGAACACACTTTTAGTTCATCTCAGTGGTGTAATGATGTCTCATAATCCCACATCCATATCTGCAGTGATTCCAGCAGGCCACACCCATATTTGGAGACTAATATAATGACTTTATATTCAGTTGAACGGTACACAATATAGTTAGATTATGCTTATTCGTCCCAATACATAAATATGTCATCTCTGGGCAAAAGCTCTCGATTGTGCCTTGAATGAGGCAACAGGATCCCAGTGCACAATCATCTATGTCCGTGAGTCTTTCAGAAGTTGAAGGATTTCATACAACACTTTTCACTGCCGTCTTATTTTCCCTTTTGAAAGAGAGGGAGTTGGTTATGATTTTTTTTTTTTCATTCCCCTCCCTTCTCTCCCCCTATACGGGTTTAACTTGGGCTATTTCAACCCCGGTGAAAAAAAGTAAATGTGTTTCTAGGCTGCTTTCAGTCTGAGCTGCACAACTTATCTCCCTCTTCCTCTTTGTTATTAAATGCAGTGAGTGAACGATCGGCATTTCTCTAAGGGACGGAGAGAGTGAGTCAAAAATCTAAATGGGGAGGCGCACTCCCTGCATTACCATAAAAAAGGGGAAAGAGGTGTGCGTGAGTGTGTGTTTGCGCGTGTGCATGCTTTTTTTTTTTTTTTTTTTAGTGTATATCTCGTGGAGGGGTGGTCCTGAAGCTCTTATCGGTTCACCAACAGGAGAACGGAACTGATTAACATCTAATTTAACCCAATCTCCCACTCAATAGGCAGCCATTCAAAGGGCCCGCATCTATATGTATTTAAGAGGTAATCACTAGTCGGACCCCCACTCTCACACTCCCACCTCCCTCCCCTTTTGTGCGCCAGGATGACACACAAACATATTTCCATCTGAAAGGCGGGCCTTGGTGGCTAGATTTCTGAAGGAGAATTGGCGGTGTTATTGTCAGTTTGTTTGTGCGGTTACTCACTGTACTTGCGTAACGCGGGTTTGTGAGTGCATGTTAATACTGTGAGGGACTAGATGGTGAGGCTGAGTGCTCCTCAGATGTCTGCACTCAGTTTAATTCCTTGATGAAAAAGCGTAAAGCAATTTGCTTAGCTTTTATTAGCGCTAAAACAACTTTAACCCACACATTCATTGAAGAAGTCTAATTGTTGGATTTGGAATAACTTTGCTCCAAGCTGCGATGTAGAAAGATCTCTCGAATTCTCCTATTTGTCCTTGAGTGTGTCTAGCAGGTTTTAGCAAGTGATTAAACCTTTGTCAAAATGTGCTATCTTGACTTATGATCAAAAACTAGCAAACTGACAACTTTTCTAATACAGCCAAATGTCAAGCTACCTCAGCATACCAGGACATGGCAGGATAGCTCGAGTTACTTGCAGGTCTGGCAGGAGGAATGACAGCTCTGTATCTGTCTTGCAGCCTTTTAATTTTGGAAACTCTTGCTTGGACTGGTGGCACAGTCCAAGATTCGCTGTAAGTCTTGGTGTTCTGTCAACATGACTTAGAATCAGCTGTATTTGGGTAAAATTATTGCCTTGTGTTAAACTATTACAACCACCAAAACAGAAATATTGAGTTGGCCTAAGGGTGCTAGAAGAGGAAAAAAACATGCAATAGCCTAAAACACCTGCTGTACTGTGCTTATTAAGGCAGTTTATAGGGTACATACAAAATACATCAGTCATGTCTCTCACAAGCGTCTGATGAAGCAGATGCACTCCTGCTTTGACTACAGTGATTGTGTTGTGGGACTTGAACCTTAGCTTTTGAAAACTGTGAGCTGCCGTTCATATTCTGTAACTCCTGCTGCGTCTGCTTTGCTAATATGCTGCTCACACTTGCACCCTCTTTGTAGACAAAGAGCTTTCACCAGTCTAAACCAGATGTCTCAAACACTGTAGAAAACTGGCACGACTCCAAACCTCACACCTAAGCTGTACTTTGGGCTCGCAGTTAGCATGAATCATCACACATGATGTTGTTAGATGTTACCTGGTTTATCACATACTTACAATACTTATTTTGTTTCTATACTCTAAGTGCAGTATGCAGCCCACTGACATGTGTTAAAGAATTTTTGGTAAATGAAAAAACATACTACAAACACGCACTATGAAAAACCTTTTTGTGTCGACTATCACGTCTATTTTATTTATAGCCCATGTTGTATTTAAACAACAGAAGTTGGCCCAAAGTGCTTTGGAGCCAGGCACACTTATATTCCAGGTCTCCAAAAAACTCGAAAAGCTGAAAGGTGTCTTGTTGTATTTTTCTAATCATTGTGGAAAGTAAAGAAAAACAAGGATTTATTTGGCAAAATGATAAAGACTCATCTCATAAATCATGACACACTGCTCTGCCCTTTACAAGCTGCCTTTGTAAGATGAAAGTATCAATACTGGTATCTGCAATACTGGCCCATGTATTTACAAGGTATTGGTTTGATACCATATGTTACAGTCTTACACAGCACTACCGTGGATACTCCTGTTAAAAGGATCAACTTTATAGTTACGCTCCTGTTTTGTTGAATGAACTAAGTGAAACACACAGACCTGCTAACCAAGGTTGGTAGTGTTGGGTGATAAGTTACCACAATTGTAGCTGTGCTTAGTTTATTTGTAAATTTTCTACCAGTCTGCAAGCTTAAATACTTAATGTCACATGTGATGTTATGAATTGAGCTTCATTGTTTCATGGATGAAACCATAATTTCACTCAGAAACCTCATTTTACTGGGAAAATACACACAACCCAGTAGAGCTGTGCCTCAAGACACTTTCTGTATTCCCAGAAAATATGATCGTTGATAATGTTTGTCTGGTCACACCTGACATAACAATGCTCCGTCCTTTTTGCTGTAGTTTGAATGTGGAAAATGCAGTCTTTGTGTTTCAGGTACATTGTGATGTTCGAATTCACACCTTGTCTGGATGGGGGGCAGATTTTAAAGCCCTCTCTTTCATCCTTATGTCTTTTAAATCTACCAAGAGACGACTTTCAGATTACAAAATGAAATCTTTTTTTTCCAAAGATTGGCTGGAAAAATGCAAGGATAAGTGTGAAGAAGAATTCAGGCTACTTTTGAATGGAGATGAGAGGCTCTGTGCGGTGGGCTGGTCTCCTGTGCATCAGGTTAACTCTGGGCAAAGCCTGGCAGAGGTAGTTCTTCATCAGCTCGGGGAGGGCTGTGCAGATCTCTCCGGAGCTTTCTATCAACACAGATTACATGCATGTAGCCGCAGTCAAAGAGAGCTGAGGAAAAGAAAAAGGAAAAAGGTAAGTGTAAAATAAAGGTGGAATCAAAAGGGTCATGTGCAATCTCAGCAATGGGGGTGATGACAGGTTTGCCTAACACCTGAGCAGTATTATGCATTCCATAATCGGCCAAACCCTGGACACACACACACACATACTCTCTATCTCTCTCTCTCACTCACACACACACACACACAGTGACCGACGGCAGCAGGGTTGTGTTGCTTTTTTCTGACAAGGTGAACTTCATGCATCGTGTACATGATATATAACTCCAGAGTGGCGAACAAAAGCTGGCCAGACGGAGCAAGAATGAAGGAGAGAAGAAGAGGAGCCCTCCTCCTCTTTCTTTCTGTCTCTCCTGCCGTCTGCTGCACAGCTTTTTGTCTCTTTCTGGACAAGTGACAAAGACAGCACTAGGTAAGTGACCTTCATCCCCGTCCCTTCTTTTATGATGGTACAAAAAACACAGGGTCAAGTTCATTCCACCACTTCAATCTGTCTTTTCTTTTTTGGGACTGGTTAAAGGCTTCATGATGAATAACATTAAACTATGTCCAAAAATGGAGAGAAAAGTATGAGAAAAAGGTGACCGAGATCCTTCACTGAACAAGTGGAAAAAAAAATGAAAATTCGTACAAACATTTGGGTGCATTCTGGGAAAGTTGAAGAAGCGAGGAAAGAGAGGGTGAAAGAAAGAGACGAGAGAAAACTGTCCATTAACCAAAAAAGCAATTTCTGTTGGTGTGCGCCTGGCTGCTCTGAGGTTCCTGGCTGGGCTAATAGCCTTTCATTACAAGTTTCCTCCCCAGCCAATTAGAGACAGGTCCGTGGCCGTCCGGCCTGCCGGCCCACCGACACACACGCTTTGATCAGCTCTTTGCTCACTGACACATGTCTAATGACCAGGGGAGAGCCGAGAGGGTGGCCTGTGTTCGCACATAGCTGCACACACTGCTCCGAGCACACACACTCACACACTTATACTTACAGTGAAGCTATGTAGAGTTTACACACCACCAATATACTTTTTCTTTAACGTGTTAATTTGTTATCTGACCAGAGAAGAATGAGTCAGAGGAGCTCTTAGCCAAACAGAGGGAATTTTGTTGCTCTGGATATCAGTAAGAATTTGATCCTCTCATAGTCTAAGAGCTCATTCAAGTATTGAAGACATTTTTAGTCCTCGAGATATTAAATTTCAGACTGACTGTGGATATCTGTGTTCAAAGGTTCATAAGCCCTAATAGATGGCGCAGTGTGTGTGTGTTGTATGCATACATGTAATCACATGCCCACACACACAAAGACGAGCTCTGGCTCCAAAAAAGAAAAAGATTTTTAGAAAACAAGCCCTGTAATTAGCAAATTACACTAAACTGGAGCTTTAATGCAGCCCCCTTTTCTTCTCCTCTCAGAGGATTAAATCCTGGTCAACACAGTGCAGTCACACATTCCTGCTACCATGGATCAAGTAAGTGTGTGTGTGTGTGTTTGTTTGGGGTGCGGTGGCTGTTTGGGGACTCAGGTTAGTTGCCTCTGTTTCTTTTGCCTCTTTAATCATTTACAGTTTTTATTGTCCCACCTTTGACCCTTTGGCTTTGTTGCTATGCAGCAGGCGGGATGCCAGCTCATGTAACAGCAGATAAATATTTTTTGATACCTTGCATTTTACAAACCAAAATAAAAGTGCCAAGTCACAATTTTATTTGCAATGGGTCGTTATGAAGTTTTGGTAAACGTGTTCCCTCTTTGACTCTCAACACAGACTGTTAACTCTCATGCAACAACACAGTCAACAAAACTCTGGAGAGCCTACAGATTCTGCATATTTATGCAGTTATATGAAAAACATTTTCCTACCAGACTGCAGAGTGTTGTGAAAACTAAGCACACACCATGATTCAGTAACTTGCATAACTATCTTCAGCAGCAATGACTTGGACTAATTGCTGTCTGTGTGACTTTCTCAGTCTCTTACGTTGCTTCAGTTAGTTGAGGTTTGCTGGTGTTTGTTTATGTACAGTTCTTTGAAATTCCTTTAACTCCAGACCGTCTGGACTTTGAATGGGTCCGGCCAGTCATTCCGTTGATGTGCTTTTTTTCTACTTTGGATCACTGTTCTGTTGCATGGACAACAAAGCTTTATGTTGCCTCACATTTGACTTTTGAATACTTTGATATAGAGAAGATTTCATGGTGGACTCAATGACAATGGCTGGAAAACCCACCACCGTGCTGACAGTTGCTATGAGGTGTATGTGATGATATTCTGTTTACTATATTATAGTATTTATATTATACATTATGGCCAAACACCTCCACTTTGGTCTCAACTATCTAATTTATATTGTTACTTTGCAAACAAGCCATACTTGTTCAGTCTTTTTTTAATTGTAATGTCATGAACTTTGGACTTTACTGCCCTCCATTAGCATGTTAAAGTTTGACGTGAACTTTTTTTGCAGTCTCTCAGCCTGACCTTGCTGGAACGTCTACTCCTGGGAAAACTTGGCCAACTGTCTTGAATGTTTTCCACTTGTGAATAATCTTTCAGAGTCCTGTGAAAAACATAGGACTGTATATATATATATGTTGCTTCATAGAGATTAGGATAGAGTGTCCTTAGACCAAACCTGTTGAGAGACTCTTACAACATATGTGCTGATATGAAATACGACTCCCATTAGATGCATTAGCTTTCAAGTCATGATAACTGACATGAACTAACTGGACAGTTCATGTTGATGAACACAAAGAGACAAACTGCTATTTTGTAGCTATTTCACACATTCACCATGAGGCTAGACTGGCTGTGATAACATACAAACTAACGGAAGGAAATCATCGTGTTAAACATACAAGATTTGATGATGTCTGGCTGACCTTTAGTGTGTTTACAGATGAGGAACCGTATCAGCCAGAAAGAAAAGAAAACTGAAACCCTCGTACTCGAGTCTTGCATCAGGGCATAACCTAACACACATTGACACATATTTATGCAGCAACAATGCATGTTCAAGGAAAGTTTGCTAGTAACAAAGGATATAAATAGAAATAAATATGACTTACTCTATTATGGGCACAAATACAGAGACAGTGATGGAGACAGAAGGGGGATTATATTACCTTCACGTCTGTGTACAGCAGGAATAATAGTATTTTTAAAATGAGACGGCAGTACTTCAGCTCTATGGGTGATTTTATAAACTGTGTCCAACAAGACCTGAAATGGCGAAGAGTGCGAGCTGAACACGAATCGGCAGCGAATTGGAACAGTATTAAATTACAATGCATTACAGGATATGGTGGTTGAACTAATTCTGATGGAGAAATTGCTTCTGTTATTATACACTGACAATATTTTTGTGAGCTCTCTGTCAGGCATTAAGTTTTGTGTATGTGTGTGTGTGAGAGAGAAAGAGGGACTATTGAGACTGAGTAAGAAAGAGGAATGGCAGAAAAAAGGAAGAGGGGCTTTTTATGTTCTCAAAATGTTTCTCAGTTAAAAAAAACGGAAGCAGTCATTAAACTTGTCAAAACACAAGCACACTTACAAACATATTCAAGACATACATGAAATCATGTATTAAAGAATATGTAAAGAAGGACTGTAAGTGAGTATTGATAAAGCAACTGAGACAAGGAAAGTAATACGTTTGCAACAAAGGCAGTAAAAACAACTGTGGTCACCTGTTTTACAGGTGGGATTTGCAAATGTTTCTTATGGAGGAAAATGAATTTAACATGATTGTTAGGTTTTAGATTTTAGGAGGGCAGCTTGGTGGCACGGTGGTTAACACTGTTGCCTCACAGCAAGAAGGTCCACCATCAGGCCAGGATCTTTCTGTGTGAAGTTTGCATGTTCTCCCCGGGTACTCTGGCTTCCTCCCACAGTCCAAAGACATGCACTTAGTGGCGATAGGTTAATTGGAAACACTAAATTGCCCATAGGTGTGAAAATCAATGCAAATGCTGCGACAGACTGGCAACCTGTCCAGGGTGTACCCTGCCTCTCGCCCTAAGACAGCTCGGATAGGCTCCAGTGCCCTCCGTGATCCTGAAAAGGACAAGCGGAGGTGGATGGATGGATGGATGTTAGATTTTATGTAAACGCACCATTTTTTTCTCAATATGTTTTTTTTTTTATACACCTGCGAGTTAATAAAACCATTCAGCAGACTTGGAGATGGATTTGGAAGGGCCATTCAGTCGGATGTATCAGATTCTATACAAGGAATGCATGAATGTGTTCTATCCATCCATCCATCCTCATCCGCTTTATCCGAAGTCGGGTCGCGGGGGCAGCAGCCTAAGCAGAGAAGCCCAGACCTCCCTCTCCCCAGCCACCTCCTCCAGCTCATCCGGGGGAACACCAAGGCGTTCCCAGGCCAGCCGAGAGATATAATCTCTCCAGCGCGTCCTGGGTCTGCCCGGGCCTCCTCCCGGTGGGACATGCCCGAACACCTCACCCAGGAGGCGCCCAGGGGGCATCCTTGTCAGATGCCCGAACCACCTCAACTGGCTCCTTTCGATGTGGAGGAGCAGCGGCTCTACTCTGAGCCCCTCCCGGATGGCCGAACTTCTCACCCTATCTCTAAGGGAGAGGCCAGCCACCCTTCGGAGGAAGCTCATTTCTGCCGCTTGTACCCGCGATCTCGTTCTTTCGGTCACTACCCACAGCTGAATGTGTTCTAGTGTAAGATTTATCTGAAAATCATTGGGAATAATCAAAACACAATGTTTTAATTTGTGTTGGATGAAAAAGGTGATTATGCTTTGGGATTATGTCTGAAAATACAAGTATCAGCTCAGGAAGTCCATCACAAAACTCCTCTCATGAGCTATTAAACATTATACAGTGCATATATGCAATGTTTCCCAAATAAATGCTTTGTCATATCATCGTACTTTTAATATTTAATCTTTGTGCCTTGCTCTTTAAGAGAGGCGGTTTTGTTCACTGATTCTGTCAGTCCTGTAAAACAACATCAAAGTCAAGTAAATGAATCGGAAAAACCACTGAATCAAAGAGAACGGCTAACGTGCGCGTGTGAGAGAGAGTGTGTTGAGGAATGTCAGGTAAAGCTGGTGTTTATGTTCGTACCCAGGTCAGCCCCACAGGTATGTTTCAACCACAACATTACCTCCCGCTGACCCCCTTAATGGACAAGGTGAGCGAGCAGTCAGCGGAAGGGAGTGACGCCCCTAAAACACACTCGCGCAGACACACACTGAGGGCGTCACTCCCCAGCCTCTGAACAAGTCAAAATACCAACATTAATCTGAAGTTGGACACAAACCTAAAATTACCGCCTCTCAAAACCAATGGAGCATGGCAGCGTTTTTTCTGCCCCACCGGCAGGGATGAAGGAACAAAGCGGTGAATGTATGGATGAAGGTGGAAGAGAAGCAAAGGCGGTGACCCAGTGAGAGAACCGAATAAAATAAAAATAAGGCTCTGTGGAATTTCATCACCGCATGCTGGCACAGAGGTGAAGAAGAAGATGTGGTCAAACAGAAAAGGCTTTTTTGTTTTTGGTTTGTTTTTTTATTTTCTGATTGACCACATTGTGTGTTTGTTTGAATTGCCACTCGTCGGCTCATAATAGAAGACACGTACACTTCTCTGCATGCACACACACACTGCGATGATTACCATACTCCATATTACTGGTGTACAGATAACTGCTTGGCTCCCATGGGCCTGCCAATCCACTGTAATCCCTCAAACACTCTGAATTTTCATTTCAAACAAAAGCTAAACCGCCAGAAGACACAAGGAAGCATTCTGTTTCCCCCTCTGTCTTTTCTTTTTTTCCCAGCCTCATTTTTGTCATTTCTTAGGGTTTCCTTCCTCGTCTTCCAACCACTTGTTCCCCCCTCCTTTCTTTCTTTTCTGTTGTTGGTGTATTTGTGAAATTCAATATCAAAATAATAAATTGTGCTTTCACTAGACATCAGATAGCTCTGACTTAGTGGAGACTGAATTTGCAATAATATTGGACAGAATTTGGTATTTGCCTTTCTAATAATTTTATCTATAGAAAAACCAGTCAAAGCTAGTAGGTGAAATAGCTACTGTGGATAATATACGTGATCAAAGAGAAAAGGGGACGCATACTTGAAATTCCTAAGCCTTGCAGTACAAGCCCTTTGACTTTGCATACCTTACGTTGTCCCAGATCACCTGCTAATATCACAACTTATACATATGTATATTTAAAGAGTGATATCTATATATGCACATATACACCAGCACATCATCTATTAGCTTTAAACTCAAAATTCCAGGGTTGTTTTGGTCATTTTAAGCAAGGACGTTCGAGCAGGGTTAGGGTTAGGGTAGCTGACATCAGTAGAAATTTCTAGTTGCTTCCAAAAAAATGTAGCTTACCATCAGGAAATTTGTATCACAGGAGGAAAACGCTGACTGCTGATATAAAAAATTTAACCAAGCCATGTAGAAAGCCACTCAATCACAGCAGCAACAGTCAAAAACAAACATACCCTGCAAAAAGTTGCTGTGGCTGTTTCCTGAGTGGTGCAAGGAGTCAGGCCTCAGTCACATATGCCTGGCAGTGACCCTCTAGTAACCACCAGCTGCTAGGGAAAATATGTATCCTCCAACCTGGAGGATGAGGGGCACAGGGGTGAAGACACTGAGTTATGTTTAACAATAATAAAAGGTTAATGGAGATGCAGACATTAGAAACAATTAAGCATAAAATACAGTACATAAATGTACATAAATACAGCCAAACAGCTTATGATATTATACCTAATGCTTTAATTCTGTTTATAATGGTACCATATTCATCAACGCGAAAAGCGGTGTTAGAGTACAGTTTCTTGCCAGAAAGTCTAGCTGCTCATACTTTAATTCACCAGGGGAATTTGTTGCTAAAGAAATAGGAAGTGTGTTCTGTAAACAGCGAATGGTGACATGACTTTGCTTGTGTTGTGCTGTAACATTAGTATACTCCAGTGCACTGCGTCTACAGCTGGGACTATCAAAAATCCTGCAGTCACTGAGGAACAGGAAGTGGAAAATTTTGCATCATGAAAGCCATCGTTGCATGACATAATGTTGGCACATTGCTGTGTCAGTGCTGTCTGTACTGTAAAGGTTAACTGTACACATCCACCGTTGCACTTGAACCAGAGATTTACAAATTATTTCACAGTATATTTAAACTTTAGTAGGTTAGTGTGCTTCCCTATGTTTCCACTATTCTCATCAGTTCCAAACTAGTTTTACACTAAGAGTTTTTAATGGGAGAACAAACCAAATAAAAATATGGATAAAGATCTAAATATTATGGCTTTTTTTTTTTTTTTTGCACTTAAGCCTGGCTCAGTTGCACTAGTTCTCCTCCTTAAGACAGGTGTATCACCCTAGGATATAATCTCTGTGTATTTAGCACCTTTCCACCTCTTGTCTCAATCACACAGACTTCAGTAGCCACAAGTGAAGCCCCATCTCTCCAATGAAAGGCAGGTAAGTCAATAAAGGTGATAACAAAAGACATGAGCCATTACAGAGAGGTGCGACAGATAAGCTAATTGAAATTGGATATTGCAGTCATCTACGAAAAAAAAGACAAGGAGGAAAAGGTTGGGGGGTAATGCTATGCAGCTGGGTGCGGGATGTGTGTTTGATAGCATAAACATGCAGTGTAGTCATTTTTTTTCTTACGTAAGACTTTAAGCAGAAACCCTTGAAATCTGGGTGACGGTGGACTAAAGCATTGCAGTGGCATTGCAGTGCTGAAGTCTTGCTGCGTTAAGCCTCTTAAATTACAAAACACTTTTGACTGCATGTGCACGTTTCTGCCATTTAATTATCAGTCCAGATTTCCCGCTCAGAAAATGTCTCTGCACAAATGCAACACTTTGGTCAGTACATTCATCCTGCACAGGAGCACCAGGGCCTGGGACGGTAAATTCACTAAAAACGCAGCAGGACAAAAGCCCTGCACCTGGGTTTCTGTAAGAGATGGGACTGAATGAGTCATGACTGATGTGATGCATTTTTATAGGTCACAAAATGTCAACTTAGATGGAAATATCCCGTAAGATTCTATGGTGTATTTACTCTTGCTGTCAAAAAAATAAAATTCTATCCAGCTTTGACAGCATGATTATGTTGGGTGAAAAATAAAAGCATAAACAACAAACCTACATACTTAAGTTAAAGCAACATGTTTGCAATGCTTAAATAATGACATATAGTTTCACCTTTTTTTCTCCTTGTCTTCATTTGAAACCTCCTAAAATGTTGTTCACTCAGAGTCATAGCTCTCTGTTTTTACCAAAAAACCAATAGACCCACTCCTCCTGACCTCATGAACAATGTTAGAAACTAGCTGGTGCATACTTGAAAATTTAGCAGACATATTTAGCAAAATAAAAGCTTGCATGTATCAGGTCTACACATAACTACACATAAATTATAGCAGCTAGATGTTCAAATAGGTAGGTGAGCAGAGAACGTGAAAGAAAATCCCCCGAGTTTGAAACCAGCTTTGCAGAGTTACAATGGTAAGTACCAGTAAACAAAACCTCTTTATGAGGATCATGTGAAAGGAAGGAGATGCCATTTTGGCATCACATCTGTCATCACCTGGCTGCGCTTCACCCCCAGATATTTGTCCCTCTTTTAGAAAGCCTCGCTCACCAACATGACTGTCACTACGACCATTACCGGTGGCCATTCAGCCTCTGCCCGCCCTCCAAAGGCCTCCTTGTTCTCTCAGTGGCTGCCGGGCCACAGTTCTCTGGCCCGCTGGCTACTGACCCTTGGTATGGCTCACAGTCTGGCACTGGCGCCCTCCATTAGCCTAATTACAGCCATGAAAGCAGTGCAGACCGAGGCCGGCATTAGGGCCAATTAGGGTCGCCCAGGATGGGCTATGACCAGTGTTGGGTTACTCACACACAGACATACAAAATATTTTGTATCACTATGAATGTGAGAGTCTAGTTCCTTATTGAGACTCCAGAGTTAAACCCACTCACCTGCAGAGTGGGTCTGAGTCCTAGGGTGGACAGACTTTAAACCTCAGTGGACCTTGGACCTGAATCTGCATGCCACATTGGCTACTTTGATGTTAGTTAAGTAAAGAAGGTAGATATCGAATGAGTAAAAGAGAGAGCGAGAGAGGAACCTTGTAAAAAAGAGAGAGAGACTTGTGTCTATCCATTCATGCGTGTGGATGTGGATGCCAAGCTGGGGAGCCAGCAGTAATTTGTGGCTGTCACAGGCAGATAATAAGTCTTGTGTCTTCCCTTCAAATAAAAAGGTGGAGAACCTGCTCTTAAAACAACTATCCTCTCTGTCTTTTTGTTTCCTCTGGGCCCCTGAAGGTATGGCTAGTAGAATGTATGGATGTAGGAATGAACAGAAAGTGTCGCTAACCCCTGCAAATAACTATCATTACTCAAAAATGCAACGGTTTGCCTGAATTTGTTTGACTCAACAAGCTATTTGATTTCCTGAAAAACCTGTAAGCGGTAAAAGCACACGTCAGATTTTGTGTCTAAGGCTACTGTCACTGTGTGATAGACTTTAAAGGTTCAGTGTGTAAGATCTCACCACTACATGCCAGTGGATTGGAGATTGCAGTCAACTGAGATGTTTTGTTTTCTTAACCCTCTCTATTCAAGTGGCTAATCCTAGCTAGAGTAGGTAAACAACTCTGGCCACCGTTCATTTTAGTTATCGTAGGCTGTGATTTCGCTGTTTACCTCAGCTGTTGTCAAAGTCTTTTACTCTGGAAGATGCTGTAAAACTTTGTCGAAGGAGTCCAGTACAAGTTAGTGAAGCTCACATTTGAGTTGTTGATGATATCCTGAACGTTTCTGTCAATAAGTATCGCTGTTAGCTGGTGTTAGCTAGTCTTAGCCTTTAGTATAAAGTTCTTTGAAGTGGATCTAACATTGTTGGATTTCTTCAAGTGTGATTCTTAGGACACTCAAGCCTAACATCAGATTGCAGAATGTTAGCTTATAACCAGCTGTTGTTATTACTGTTAGCTTGTTGTCAGGTGTCCAGAGGAGGGTCAGAAGTCTGAGTCAGTAACCATGTTTCCGTGTGTTAGTGCCCCAACTTTAGCTCAGGAGATGAGGCTTGAGGTGAGGGGAAGAGGATAAGGTGGAAAAGATGGAAGAGAGAGCTGTGGTTGAGGAGGGAAATGAGAAAGATGAGAAAAAAGATATGATGAAAATATACATGTACAAATGTTAAATGATCACGTATAGTTTGAAAGCATTATTTGTGATCTTTAAATTAGAAGTAACTTATAGGGTGTACTTTATATTTGGCCAGTCTCTGGCCATATACGTGATGGCCATAAATGCGATTAGGCGAAATAGTGATGTCTATCTTGGCTGCTGTGTTCAGGATAGCAGGGCAACACTGGAGTTCTGTTTTTTGTTTTTCTATTAGATAACCTCAAAAAGTTATGCTGTACCCTCAAAAGTCAGATGTGTGCTGTAGGTAATCATGATTTGGGCCAAACGAAATATCACCATTTTGTTTGTTGTTTTAAACTTATTCCAGGATTAAAATGCCATGACTGGCTTTCATCTGAGGGAAATTTATTATATAACTGCATACATAAGTAATGAAAATGCATAAATATTGGCTGTTATGCAAGTCATCAAACGATAGCTGGCAGATTCTCAGACTGTCAACAGTGAAATTTTAAGTTTGTCTTACATATAAAACAGAAAATCAGGGTGTCATCAATTTATTCTCATTGTTGCACTAATTACACAGTCTTGCTTTCCGATCACAAGCACCATCGACTATGAATGGACTGTGCAGCTAAGAAAACCCATGCACAGAGCATTCAAGCATCGAACTTGCTGGCTTTAGGTAATGTTGGGTGCAGTTACACTTTAAAAATTTTTTTTTTACACTTATTGGAATCATTCTGAAGAATGCCGGTCAACTCTTTACATTGGCATGTGATTTACTTTTGTTGTTGGGCGACTTTTGTTGTGATTTGGCGCTATATAAATAAAATTGAATTGAATTGAATTTAATACGGTGTGGTATTTATGTGCACTTGTTAAAAAAGACTTGAGAACACAAGTGCACAACCGAGAAATCCTGTCCTGCATTAGTTTTCCTCAATAGTTCTCTTATCTCTGGCACATGTCTGCACCTTGGAGATGATTATCTATCGTCTGTTTGCCGCTGCTTTTTGCTGTTGTTATTTTGCTCTTAATTCTTTAAGAGTTTGTATTAGAAACAAACAGGCGCTTAGACGCTGGCTCTTTTGAGACAGCAGAAGCCTACGCATTTACGTCAATATGGAGGTCATGTGTGGGAAGAACAGAGCCAGGAAGTAATCGGGCTGAATCATATATGTTGTGGAATTTGTGTTCTGATTGGTTTATCCCATCCCTCTGAGACCAATTGTAATTCAGCTGTTTAGCACCGGTTTATTCTGAATGAGGTGCGTCTATGGAGAATTTTTAGTGTGTTTGGAGGTTTTAAACAGATGAAAGATGGAATATTGCTTGCGAATGGTTTTATATTCAGCATTTTGTGGTCGTTTATTTTATTTTGTTATGAATATGAAATGAAAAGGTAAAAAACTGTTTCGCTTTTTTGTTTGTTTTTTGGTGGAGACATACAGAACACTTGTTTACATTAAACATGCAAGGTAGGTTTACTTTAACGGTATCGCTAAGTCATTCCTTCACTGTTGCGGCCTCCTGTTCTCCACAGTAGCTCCAGCATGTGTGGAATCTCCAGCCAGAAGGGTGATTAATTGTGAAATCTGTCTAGAACAACACAAAGCCAAGTCACGGTGCTCGTCATGCGCTCACAGAGCAGCTTACCTAAGACTCGCTGCTGTCAACACCCTCTGATATGATCTATACAGAGGATGAACTTTCCCTGTTTGGGGCTTAACTGATAAACCACACACACACATACACATACGGATAACCACAAGCAGGCACGCTCCCCAGTGAGTATCAAGAGCAGGTGAACAGCCACCTGCCGTACGCACTCTTTACACACTCATGCCTATTAATCAGTCCAAGTTGTTTTGTCAGACTGTTTAGACAAGGAAAGGTTTACATGTTGGCAGTCTTTGCTTTGGCTTTCACTATAATCACTACTAACAATTTTTTAATAGTTTGTATATTTATCAGGATTTTCTTTTTATTGTTGTTGATTTGCACAGAAAACTCGTGGTAATCTACTGGATGTTTAAAACTGTATTTGACATAGTAAGAGAAATGATTAAACTTTACAATGTCCACCTTAAACAGTGTCTTTTTCTTTAAATAACTGAAAATAAAGTGCTCTGCTACTGTACAAATTAATGCAGACGCTTTGCACCCATATGTACCTGACATTTTTTACTCTACCAAACAAAAGCCGATGTGATAGATTTATAGCACAAAACAAATGTCAGATGCTTACATCATTTTCCAGATACTTACATAAATTCACCCGACATCAGGACTCAAAGTTTTCGTTTAACTCCTTTGTTTCTTTGTTTACATCAAGACTCTTGCCAAGGCTAGGCTTGATGTTACGAACGTTTTTGTTTGTAAGATCATTTCATTTGTCTTCACGCGGAGTGACATGCGAGTGTGTTAGCATGTTGCTGTCACCGTGCTGTTTCCCTGCACTGTTTTGTGTGTTATACATGCATGTAATAGACCAGCTCTTAGTTAGACTTATGTGAGACTGACTGACTGATCACCAGCTTGAGTTGAGCACATTGAAAATCATCTGTTCTCGGTCCCAGGCCAGTTGATTGGTGCATCTTTAATATAATCTGTTTGCAAGCTTTAAAACAAAAATATTATTTTGCATTATTATTTGCATAAAGCTATTATTTAGCTTTATGTAAAGCTGCTGCTCTAGTAGCCTCCAGGAATAAAACAGGAACCTGGACGTAAGCATAACAGTCGCCATAGTTTTAGCTAGCAACAGGTGGTCATGATTAAGACTCTTTTAGTGATTAAAATAAAAACATTAATGGAAATTGTGAATTTTATCAGTCTTTTTCTAATTCAGTGAGTTTGTGTAAGCTTTTAAAGTAAAGCCAACATAATATAGTTTACAGTGTGTTAACAAAATACTGAAGAAAACAGGAAATTGTTTTAAACCAATTAAATGGAAGAGCAAACAGGACCATGATTGAATTTCAGACTGAACACTTTAAATCAGGCTCACTTGGGATTTCACACAAGGCAGCTTTCATCCTTAAAGCAAGAAAGAAATGTCTGACTTGGTGCTCACATGCATATTGTTTCAGAGCTGTCAGAGGCCCAAAGTTTCGCACATACTGAAATCACACCGCATATGCAAACTGAAATTGAGGCTGCAGCTCATTAATTCTGACCTCACTGCAGATTTTGCTCATGGAAGCTTTGAGGAAAAGCATGCCATCACTTCCAGTATACTGACAGCAAGCATTCCTGGTCAGTTAGCATCAGATTCTTCTCCGAAGGTCCATATGGGCAAACTGAACCTCAGTCTATACACGTACGAACACACAAACACGACAGGTGATTGCTTTTGCTTGCAAGGGCTGCAGGTAATTCAGAGGAGATTGGTGTCGGTTTTGCTCCGAGATGTGCACCGTTGTGTGCAGAGAGTGTATACACAGGAGGCGATGGTGGATACTGATGTGTGTGGGTGGTTGGGTGGACGTCGGGAGGTGTGGGTCATCTGCAGACGCCCCAACCTCACCTTATCTGCAGCGAGGTGGGCTGTGTTCGCAGAGATTAAACACATTTCGAAGCGACGCTAACTGCCGGGTCCTAAAGAAACGCAGGCAGAGGGAAAGCCAGTGTAGCTGCAGCCAATGTTGTTGTTAGCTGAGGAGAAAATCCTTGTTCCCAACACTGATAAGGACATAGTGTTTCTGTCCCCAAGGGGGCGGGAGGCAGATTCAACCTCTGTAGATCTACTGTAATGAATATCAATGGCAGGGAATGTGGCTGCTCCCGTCCCTTTGGGCCTTTAGTCGCTTTTCCCCACTCTTCCGCTGTCAGAATTGCGACAGGGATACTATGCATGAAAATGCAATGCTTAATATATGGTAATGCTATGTAAACACGGGCTGATCTGAGAGGGGGGTTCGGAGGGAGAATAGATCGACGGCCGTCTGTGCTCAAAGCCGAGTCGGGGAGTGTATCTGCGAGCCCAACAGTAGCCTCTGAGCACATTTATCTGGAAATGAATATGATACACTGAACAGGAAGAAGGGAGGAAAGGGTGCTGGGGTGAGGAAGGAGATGGGAAGAGGAGGTGGGGGAGGGGGGATGTGGTTACTGCAAACTCAGCACCACCTCACCCCATCACCGCTGCCACCCGTCTTTGCTTCCTACTTCCTCACTTCTTCTGTAGAGAGACGTTTTGCTCTCCCTCCTCCTCCTCCTTACCTGAGTTGAACAGGGTTTATTTAAATTGGCATCCTCTAGGCCAAGAGGTTACCTGAGCCCCTGTGAAAAGGAGAAAAAAAACATGGTGGCCACTACGGTAGGCATGCCTGCCCCACACACACACTATCCGAGGGTTTGGTTACTGCTCTGAAACAGCCTGTCTGGTAGCGCCGGTGGAGGTGGAGGGAGGTGAGGGAGTTATAGTTGGAAGTATTGTCTCTAAAGCGGTGTGGGTTTCCCAGCTTGTCTGACAGCCCGACGCGAGCAACGCCGCATTCCTTCGCAGCGAGGCCGAGACGAGCCACCTCATCGGCTGCCGCCATTCATCAAGTTAAAAATAGCCTCGCCACAGTCATCCTTTCATTCAGCGGGTCATTATTTTGCACATAAGCAGAGAGCGACAGCCAGAAAAAGAGGAGGACAGTGACAGAGGGGAAAAGAAGGAGTGCAGAGACAAGAGAGGAGTGTGTGTGGATATGTGTGTGTGTGCGTGTGTGTGTGTTAGTAAGATGCAATAGCCCGAGGCAGTGAGGTGGGATTTGTAAGCCCTTTGTAAGTAACAGGCAGCACTCTTAGCAGGCTGAAGGTATGTTTTTGTGTGAGTAATCCGTGATGGATGTTTTAATTGAAAGCACAAGGCTTTTAGGGCTGTTTTCAGAGACCGCAGCCAACATCTGACACCTCCACTCAGACCAGAAACCCCCCCAAACTCCAAACATCCAAGACCGCCCCTCAGTACAGTCTGTTATATGTAGCACGGGTCATGCCCTTAGTACACGGGACACAAGGAGAGCACAAGACTTACCAGAGTATTGCTGGCATGTGTTTAACGTGGCAATTAACAGACAGAGTGAAGTCCGTGTTGTACTGGCAGGACTGCAGAATATTCTTTGAATTTTGGGTATAACAAGTAAGAAAACATGTTATAGGCTAATTTAATCATGCATATAACCAAGAGAGTTTTTACTGTTGCAAATGAACAATTTTAATAAAGACTGTGTGTGATTTCAAGCAAAAACATATCATCAGTGACACCGGAAATCAAATTAATAACAAACAATAAGACCGATCCAATTCTAGTACAAGGAAATAAACCATTTTATCTTAAATGCAGATATTTTATATAAATAATTTACTATATCTAAAAACTGATAATCTCTTCTACCCAAAATATTTTGTGATCCATCTTCTTTGTAACTTAATTGCCAGTTAATTTTTTTGAGAAATTTAAAAATGTAAGGAATACATTTTCTTTTCAAGAAACTGATGGGTTAAAATGTAAAATAATCCTAACATCAAATGTAAAATGTAAATAAGAGAAAGTTATTTTTATTTTTCAGAGTAAGATGGAATTGTTGGGAACTGAATTTGAATAATGATTCAAGAATAAAGTGATGTGAATGAAGACTGCATTTCAAGTTTAGGGTTGAATGGAAAAACGGAATTTAGGCTGAAGGTTCTGGGATTAAAGTTGAACTGTCAGGAATAAATTTGAAGTTTTTTTTAAAAAAACGGTAAGTAAATGAAATATTTTTGAGGAATTTACCTCATTCTCAACTTTTTTTAAATCTCATTGTATCCTGGTTACAGTGACATTTCTACTGTATCATTTGAAATAACAGTGTTGCTGTACTTTACTATGGGAAGTAACTGAGACATTTAACAATTAAAACTACAGTTATGGTTGCACACTACTTCCTTTGCTAATAATAGGTCAAAAAACACTAAAATTATATATGAACTGAACTGATAGCATTATTACTAACTTTCCCATATATTTTATACATATTGTTATTTTGAAATATTGTGAAGTATTTCATGCCAATCTTAATCTTCATGTAAAAAAATTGTTTAAACTTTTTTCACAGCAAAATAATTTAAAAAATCTTCCTCCTCCTCACATTTAAAAAAAAAATGTGTGTATCCTGAGTACTCTGTCACAGTGTGGTGTAAGTGCTCGATGAGTTTCTTACTCCCTGCATGAGACAACAATCATCTATCCTTAGCCGAGCAGTTATGAAGTGGAGAACAGTTGACCCAGCAGAGTCGCGAAGCCGCGGGGCAAATGAGTAATTCCTATAGTAGCCCGGGTGGGGCCACTGGCCCTGAAGGAGGGCCATAAATTTACAACATGATGAGCCAGGTTCAGAAGGGATTGACCCTCCTTGACCTGCAGAGGCGGGACCCGAGGCTTGTCTGGACTACAGTACTTACAGCTCCCCATCCCCCCTCACCTGCTGACTGACCTCGCCCAAAAGCCGTGCGCCACAGCCCCGCATACCAAAGATCTTCCAAAAAAGTGCACTCCCGTTTAGAAAGTGTGCTCCTTACAGTGAGTGAATGGGAGCAAGCTGTGGGAGGGGAGAGGAGGAGAGTCAGAGGGGGGAAACTTCACAGGGATTTCTTCTTTTTCTCTCCTGTCACTAACCGCCAATTTACCCCCCAACGCATTTGGAATCAAAACTTAATTAAAATTTTGAATAAATAAAAACAACGAAAAAAAAACCAACTTATTGAATTCTGAACCCTTTGATAGATTTATCCCCCCCAAACCCAGAATAATGCAAAATAAGATTTAATAACACCTTTCATATGGAGAGTACAAAGCCGGCTATTTGCATTAAAGTGTAAATCGTCAGGGAAAGGCATGTGCCTCTAAGCTTATTGATGTTCAGTTCTGAGCAGCCGGGCGGCATTGTTTCATACTGAAGCTTGACGGATGTCAAGGTGATTATAGTTTAGATCACCCGTAAGAAGACAACGTTTTGAAATGGTAAAATACAGACAGGCAACACAAAAGCCTTCAAATGTTTGTTTTACTGGGAGGGGAAGAATGAAGAGAGTGAAAAACTCCCACTGAGTTTCAGTGTTCGCTCGTAATTCACACAGAGGATGGATAACTCCACCGCTGTTCAAACAATCTGACAATTTGTTGAATTCTTCTGATGGGCACAAAGTCCTTCTGCGAAAACCATTACTGAATGGCATGACAATGAGTAAGAAAGGTACAAGGGATTGTTGTATAAGCCCTATCTGCACACCCTTCACCTAAGTTTGAAACTAAGCCACGAGGCAAGAAGTGGAGAAAGACAGAAAAGTTTCTTGTCAGGTTACACTTCACCCGCGGCAAGGCAAAAAGAAGAGACCCAGAGATGCTCAGTAGAGCTGAAGCCAGCTTTAAAAATACCTGACAAAAACACTCTTTTATGATTTTTTTTTCCTTTTTTTATCATTTCTTTGTTATTCCTGCAGATTAATTTATTAATTAGAGACACAGAACAGGACGAGGAAGAAACAGAAATGCTATCACACCAGAAAATGCAAGATTTCCAACACAATCGAGTGAAAAAAGAGATCCCAACAGAAGGGGAAAAGGTTTAGTCATGACTGCTTGGAGCTGTTTTGTCTTCCTGTCTATAAATAAACAGATATATATATATACACTAAGTGTATAAACTTAAAACCATTATCAACCTTTAAATGTCTCCAGTGTGATATTTTTTCATGATAAAGTATACCTCTTTGCACGTCACACTGTCAGTCTGACATCATCCAGCAGGGTACAGACACACTCAGACCCTGTGCCTTGGGGGTGGAGGTGTGTCTGTTCTTGGTTGGAGGCTAATGGTGGCCCTCCCCTTGTCTAATAAGTCCTTATCTGCCTGCTGGACCGCTAGCTCAGGTGACACACCCTCGAATACAGGTGACTGTGCATGTTGCGTATACGAGTACAATATTGCTCCGAGGCAGCCTTGAAGCAAAGGCACGATGCAGGATGGGGAGTTTGATTTCAGATTAAAATTGGAGTCTTCGCTCACGGTTGTCACTTTATTAGTTGTCCAGAAATCCAGCTCAGTCTGATTTAACGGCCCTGTAGCAAATCTTACCCTTATGAAGGGTGAAAGGTTCAAGACTTGTTAAATCGGCTTCACTTGTTGATTCAACGAGTGACATTTTGGACAACTTATTCAATATTCTGGACTGATAATTCCTTCAACATTAGTTGAACATTAGCGTTTCCTCTAGGCTTTTTCCTAAATTATATTTCTGTGAATCTGTTTTGATCTCACCTCTGGCTGATCAGGCATTGTTTTTGTGTGTGAAAATTCATCTACAAAAGTTATGATTTTGATCACTTGGTTTTATTTAGATTAGCCCTTTATTGATTACTTTTTGGTGGCTCCATGGTGCATGCCTCAGGGGTCACAAGGACTCGTAATGCTGTTCCCAAGCGGGGATAATTAGGAGGGTTGTGTTGGGAAGGGGATCTAGTGTACCAAATCAGTAGCTTTCTGTGGTAATGTCAGTCTTCAGGTTATAATTTAGTTGTGAGTCATCATTCCAATATATCGATTCAAAGATGGACGCTATCAATAACAATGCTGGCATTGGTATCAGATCGATACTAGTGTGATAGGATCGACAATTGTTTTTAGCTTAGGCATAGTCTTTAAAACACTGCTGCAGATGCATTCTTTTATTTAATTAGTATAAAAAATTTAGAATAAAAAAAACGTCACTGCTCTGATCCAACATGGAAAAGAGACAGAGTATCATTTTGCACTAATTAGCACAAATTTCCCATGACATCCTGCTGACTTATATTAGCCTCATTAGTCACAAGTGCAACCTGTAGATTTACACCTGGAGCGTGCGTGTGTGATACTCAGGATGACCCGGTGGATTTACAGTGCTGCCATTAAGGCATGCAGGACTTGAAGCTCCAGCTATGCAGGCCTGATTGCTGTTACCTTGCAGCCCCAGGTGAGAGACACATAGAACACATGTGCATATGTGTCGATGAAGGACTTCACTCTTTATTAATGAGAATCTGAACTGAACACTAGGCCACAACTTTACTGCTCAACACAATTATCTGACCTGCTGGTGCACATCCATATACATGGCAGATGTGATACTTTCTCCATTTTTTTATGTATTATCGTTTCTCTGCAGGAGAGAGGAAGCACTTTGTCGATTCACTACAGCCAAAAGAAGAAGAAGAAAAAAAAGCCCCCAAACCATCGATTTTCACTACAAAGATTTTCATATTTTCACCCCCTTTTCTCCCCTTCTTTTTTTTTCTCACGGAATAAAATATTTCAGGGGACAGACGAACGACGGAGCGGGCAGGAGCAAAAATGACTCAGAGGAAGGATGGAAGTCTGGATATAGAAATGGGTGAAGGGAGGGAGGGAAGAAGGTGAGAGCGAGGAGGGGGAGGTCAGGTTAGGGGTCACGTGTGCAAACGAGATAAGACCTCCTCATTCCATTTTGACTGACAGGCCAAGGGAGGGCTCAGCAAAGCCCCCCGAGACACCACACCGCTCCCTCCATCACTCTCCGTTACTGCTATCACACTTTCTCTAGGCCATCACTCTCTCTGTCTCTCGCTCTCCGCCTCTATCATACTCTCCATCATCCCCTTCTCCTTCCATCACCTGCTTCTATACATGCTTTCCACTTTTGTCATGTATTTTCCTTTTTGCCCTGACTCTTCTGTTCCTTTAGTCGCATCCTTTCTTGTCAGGATACCTCCTGTTGTCTCTTATTCTTTGCACAATGATTTTTTTCCTCCTCTCTTTGTATTCACTTGAGAGTTCTTTTGTAGTCCAAAATCATGTAGCTTTGTCTGTTTTGTATTTTCTGATTTTATTAACACTTTTCTTTGTGAATCGGAAGGCAAAAGCTGGTTTGATACAGCTTCTGTTACCTGTAATAACACTGTACTCACCAGAGTAGTGAGTAGGGATCCAGTGTGACAGAAGAGAAAAAACATGAGCTTTCAGGTGGTCAGATAGGTTGTTAACAAGTGAAAATTGTATCCGGATTATCTAAACCACTTTATTTGCCCAGTAGAAAGTTCGCGTGATGTTAGCATTGGTAATAGTTGGGTGAATTCTCGTCTCCTGGCCTAAAAGAAATGGAACATTTCCAGTGGTGAGAAGTCGGCTGATACAACCGATGGACTCCAATGTGCCAAATGATCCTCACAGTTTCATGTGTGAAAGCAGCTTTGGGTTCACCCTGGTGCAGAGGTAAAGATCTGTTTATTATCTACTTACATGATATCATGTAGAAGATGATATCTTCCTCCAAAGCAAGACACAGGCACAATATTTTAAGTAATGGTTTCATTTGTCGTCCACTTGTTGCATTCTACTGATGAAACATTTGAGAGGCTTAGATTTCCTCCAGATAAACAGTCACGTGGAGCACGAAAGAGGGAAGACATTCGCCTAAATGCACCAGGTCGTTATCAACTATGATGTTTTAGGTTTCTGTCAGCTTTTTAAAAATGATTTTGCCTCAGATATCCACTGCTACCCTGGAAGCCTTGAAGTACAAAGGCTGTTGCTCCCAGAGATGATGTCAGCAGGACTAGACGATGGTTTCCCAGATTTCCCATTACCTTACCTTACCTCCATTAGTAATGGGACCACAAGTTTGGAGCTTATTTAGATTATACCACCAATTTTGCTCTGAACCTTGAGAACTGATCGGTGGAAGACAAACCTCTGCAGCTATGGTGCAGAAGGTTTAATCATTTGGTTAAAGAAAACAGCCTAAAGGTTTAATTTAATACCACATTAGTTAACTGGAACTTAGTCATTCCAACACGTACTCTGTCTTTTGTATTTGGACTTACTGCAATTACTCAATTATGCCACAAAGTGAGCCATGTTTTTCATGACGGAAGCTGCACAGTGGACCATCTCCACTATCACTGGCTGCAGACGACGGCTTGACCCATAACCCCGTTAAGTCACTCGTGCCCTCAAGTTGCCTTTCTACTGCCAAAGCGAGAAAGCAGACAAATGCCAGGAAACGAAAGATGCAAACAAAAGCTCGAGCACTGTTCCAACAAGCATTATCTTCATTTTTTAGCACCAAACAATGCATGACAATGCACGACAACAACAGGAGCCTTTATAGAAAGCGGCAGAATAGAGTTGAGGCCGTTGTGAGAAGTGGCAGAGGAGACGAGACAAAGCGGGATGAGAAGGACGATCTTCATTGTGGCGTCTTTTCTCATTCTGCCATGAAAGACACCGGCAAGGAGTCCTCAGGGCCGCTGCCAGCTGCAGAACAATCACACCCGCACGCCACAACCACGCCGCCCATCCAAACACATTAGGAGAGCATTGTCGAAGCTGTAGCTCTACATATTCATCCGCACTCCTTTGAATGCCTGCTCAACGCTTAGATGCAATCACAACATCTCCTCATATCAGAAACATCTTACATTTACATAACCCTTACATTCAAACGCCCGCATGTGTTTTTCCCCACCTTCTTTAAGGCGTCATTTAATTTTTTCCTTCTAAACGGATCGTTTAAAATAGACCTTAATCGGGGTAGATTAGATGCCATTGGAGATCTTGATGGAGCTGACATCTGGAGGTTTTTCTTAGCTCAATCACGCCAATAAGAAACATGCTGAATAAAGGGAGAGTTTAATCTATGCATCGCTGGTTCCACAGGATTATGGTGAGAAAAGAGAGACTGAGGAAGAGTGGAGGGCTGGAAAGAAATGGTGAGTAAGGGAGAGTGACGGAGACGGGGAGAGAGAAGGCGATGGATGTCAGGTTCTTCTCTCCATATAAAACACCAGACGCAGCAGAGGAGGGGATTGGATTCACTTTTTAAAATGTCACCCAACATCTGTTTCATATTTATGATGGTGGCGCTGCCTCTCCGATGCCCCCTTCAACTCTCTGGCGATTCTATCTCTGCCTCGGATTACCCCCACTACCCACCAATGCATAATTTATAAGGCTAATCTTTCAACGAAAGACTGCAGACACAGGCAGAGAGAGAGGGAGGAAAGGGAGTGTGAGAGAGCAGGGGAAAAAAAATGGATTATAAAGAAAAAAAACTGCCACAGATTTTTTGCTGATATGTGAAGGGAATGGCTGATTTTGGAGATGATACCTTAAGTATCTCATGTAGTCATTAACAGGATTAAGTGAGTGGGCTTCTGATAAGGTGGGAAAACAATTCAGGATTCGGCACATCTTGTCCTCTTTAACCCAAACGGAGACATATCAGTGTATGTGGCCCATGTTTCTCTTTCTTCTGTAATTTGTGATGCCTTCAGATCCCTCTGATAAGCATTGGGTGTCATTAATATCACTAATGATAACATTATAGCCCTGTGCTGGAGTTGTATCACGAATTACGCTGCGAGGTTGGATTTTTGCCAGATCAGGGTGGGGAAAGCTGACGCCCTCTCTCTTTGTACTTCTTTTTCCAGTTTTACAACAGAAACCGGAGCCACCTCTGTCACGAACCAGCCCAAGACCGACGTTTCAGTCATCTATTTTCTTCTTGCGCCGCTTTCCCCATTCCCGACATCCAAACTGACCGTCCCTTTCCCCTTTTTTCCCTCCTTGCTCAGCCCCGTTCCCCTTCCCGCCTGCCCCCTTTTTCTCGTCAGCTTTATTATAAAAAGTACACAGTTTCGCTAGAGTGCCCTTCTGACATTTTCGACTTATTAGCTAGTTTTCGTACCGTCTTCAATCAACCCCCTTAATCCTCACAGGGAGAAGCGCTTTTTAATTCACCGATGGACTGATAAGGGGCGCCTAGCAAAGCGCCAGAGAAGCAGCGGCAACGCTAGCAAAGCAGGCCTCGGATGAGGAGGGGAAGAAAAAAGAAAACGAAAAGACGGGAAAAAAACGATTTACACGTAGATGAATCGTGCTTACAAGATGGAACCCTGGGCATTAGGAGCGGATCTGAATTTCCTATCTGTCATTTTTTTTTCACCCACCGCTCCCCCCCCAACTGCCGCATTCATTCAGTGTTTTTTTTTTCCTCTCCCTCTCTCCCCTCCTTCTTCTCCGCCATTACCCTTGCTGATTGCAATCTTTAAGCGCCATTGGGCCCACTGCTTCTGCAGTTTTTAATCTGTCTTTAATCCCATAGATTTTAAATATTCCCCAGCTCCCGGAGACTGGAGGCAATTAACTGCCCTTCTGATGCTCTCCTTATCAGTTGCCTCCTTGTATCTCTCTGAAGCAGCCTCAAGACACTGCCAGAGCTGACAAATAATACCGCCATTTACCGCCGAGCATCCTCGGGGACTAGAAGGGAGCGCGCGGCACAGCCACCGCCGCATTCTAAACAGGTATTTGGTAAACATATCATACAGAGGAGAAAGAGGAGGAAATATACTGCAACAACACTCCCAAAAGCAATGTATGTTTGTCTGCCTGCCATTTTGCAAGTGTGTCTGTGTGTTCTCCCTCAGACCGAAGACAAAAGATTGTCCTCTAGCCCTGTGCTGATGTAAGGGGGCTGCGCTGTATGGGATGCTTAGCCTGCTGTGTAGATACTAATACAGTCTGCACTCCGGTAGCTCTTTACTCTGTTATTGGTGAGGAAATAGTTTTCAGAAAAAGAGAGAGAGAGATATTTTAGACACATGCACTTGATTCGGTTTTACCTGACCCTGTTCTTCTTTGTTTTAAAGTAGAGCTGTGGTAAGACATTGACCTATTAGTTACAACAGCTTTAAATGAATAAAAATAAAGAAACCTGCATTAAAAAATGTCTTTTTAAGCATCTATTCCCCCTTCTTTCATGGTGTAAAGACATGCATAGTCGCTAATACCTGCTATTACATATAGACAGAGGGGGGAAGAAGGTCTGAAGATAAGCACAAAATAGACAGACACTCACCTTTCATTTGCCCTGCATGTATGAAATGTTTGATAAACAATTACCTAATGACGCTCAAGGACAATTAGGCAGGTATGGCGTCTTTAGATAATCATCTCATCAAACAAGACAGATCTAGCTGCTACCTTTTTCTTTCTTTTTTTTTTTTTAACTCTTGCCGCCTTTGTCATTTTGGGTTTCTCTTAAATCCCAGAGTCAAAGTCTTACCACTGTAAGCACCCTCACATCATGTTTACACCAAGGACACCATCAAATAACTCATAGTGATAACTGTGCCACACAAGATTACTGATTAGAAGAGATGAGATCATAAAGACGATAGTAAGGGCCGATCGGCACAACACTGATCCACTCACACTGTTTCCAAGAGCGAGGAAACCAGGTGAACCAAAGGAGGGAAAAAGTTACTAAAGTTACTAAGAACTCATGAAATGAAGTTCAGTGCTCTCTGCTGCTCCCCTAAGACACCAGTTAACTTCATCTCAGCAGCAGTGGTTTCTTATTTGGAAGATCACAGTGAGACCTGGGATTGTTTAGTTTAGTCTTGACCTTTGCCAAATGGTTGGATGGCTAGAGTTTCCTTTTCTGCAATCTATCCAATCACTCCTCTTGATAATGTGTCCTATGGCAGCGCGATGAATGCAATCACCAGCCCATGCACCACAAGCCTGCTAACAACACCACAAGACACTGCGGCTAAGCCAAACCCGGCAGGCTCAGCCAAAACCGACAGATAACCATCAGCTAAGAGCTTTGTGACATCATCAGACAGAGACGGCTACTGACTCCATGCCAGGTTAGAGAGCTGCTAATCCAAACCACAGACTACAATAACACAGACAGAGACAAAAGCAGGGAATGTGCATCATTACAAACACTCTTAAATGCTTAAGCTCTTTGTTGATGTGGACAACACGATCGCTGTAATGGAGCTTGTACCTTTCGCAGGTCACTTCTCAGCCAGAGTGACGAGATCTCATAATCAACTTCTGATGATTCCCACTCGTGCTGATTTTACCAAACTCACGATGTGACCTGTACGCGTTGTTTCTGACACAAATAACCGAGTGAAACTTTTGCTTGACATCTACTGGCATTATCATCCCAGCTCTAGTGTTGGATTACGGTTCGCGCAGGCTTCTCACCATTAAAATCACATTCAATTATAGAGAGGCTCGGCAGGATTGGCGAGACAGCAGCGCTGTTAATGGGAAAGGTTGTCAAATTGTGATTTAAAATGAAGTACATATGCTGGTACATGTTTAAAGAAAGAGAGCATACATCTGACTTTCTGATGTATATTTTACATGTATTCACATAGGATCTGGCACATCACTGCATTTGTTTCTCATATGTGCAGCTGTGGAAGGTATTTGCAATATAACCCAACAATGCCTCATGGGATCATGTTTCCTTGTCCAGCCACCAATCAGCCACAAGCTTCAGCTTTGCTTTGTTGCTTTGTTTGCCATCATATCTGCAACTCTTTCTGGCTCGGACTCAGACTGGATAAGAGGAACTGATGCTATAGCATGTGTGAAGCCGTGACTACATCCATTCGCTCCTTATTGTGCATATTCTTTAATCCACTCCCACATATACAGGCCTACACTTTGTGTGTCTCCTCTTAATAAGTGTCTATGCATGTGTGTTTGTGTGGTTTGGGAGGTTAAGCTGGTGCTGCTCTCTAAGCGTGGCCGATACCGATCCAAAGAACCACAGGGTCTGAGGGGGGCCAGGGGTCCGCAGCTCAGCCTACAAACAGCAGACTGTGCCAGGCAGGACGCAGGCCAAGAGAGGAGTGGGGTGAGGTGGTGGCAGTAGAAAGGAGGGAAGACAACCACTCTCATCCCTTTAAAACCACAGCACTTGGGTCACACTAGGGGGCCACCCAATTTCACACTCTTGTACAGAATGGCTCCCTTACAGACAAAACAGAAAGACAGGAAAACAACTCAAGTAAGCCTGAAACACAACAACAACAAAAAAAGTGTTTAATAGCTCCGGCACTATATTTTCTTTGACTTCAAAAGAATTTGCAAGTAAGGTGACGGTGTTCCTTTAGTTTTTTTTAAAGCCACAGGTCAGAGATTGCATTTTGCAGCCCTGTGAAATAAAACACACCGCAGCACTTCGCCTCAAATCCAATCAAGCTCCGTTATCAGCTCCCTTCTCATCAAGGAAGGCTGCTGATGGAGGCTGCTGGTGGTGGTGGCGGAGGGGTGGTGGGAGTGCTGGGACTAAGCCGACCCCCCCCACCAGCCCAACCCCATCACCCAACATACACCCCCTCACCCCTTACACCATACATACACACACTCCGCCCGATTCCCCCCCCCACACACACACCCTCACCCTCCCCGCACCCTCCTCCCCTGGTTTCCGTGGCGACTGCTAAGCCCGAAGTTACGGTAAAGCTGGTGTGCCGCTGAGCCCTGGGCAGGATTTGTGACAGAGAAATCACATCAGCCTATGCTGATTAACAATTCCATTCCACCCTGAGATTTATATAAAAAAACTATCTTACATTTGGCTTTTTAATAGGAACGATCGCTATCTCAAATTGAGTCCCTGCAAACTTTAATAAAGGCTACAGGGTTGAGTGGCATTTTGCATGCTGATTTAGGCCCGATTGGCGGCTTTTGATGAGAGGGAGGCTGCTATGTAAAGCGGTGCTCCTAGCGCTTTTCCACATCGCCGGTTCAAATGCGAAAGGATAAGAACATGAAGAAAAAAAATACCACTTCCATCTGCAATCTCCGGATTTCTCTCTGCCTTCCTCCCTCACTCTCACGCTCTTTTTTTCAGAAAATGATTGACTGTTGAATATGAATAAATGGAATGGAATGAAGCAGGAATAGAGAGACTGTGCACGGCAGACAGAGGAGAGATGGAGGAAGAGACGGAGAGAGGGAACGGGAATAAAAGAAACCCCTCTCCTGGACTTTTTTTCTTTCCTCTGGAGGAGAAAAATAAAATCATAAAACCAAGGTTTTTATGCTCTCCTATTCTGACATTTGGAGAATGGTATTAATGTAGAATATTCACAGTGTACAGAAAGGACCACAGGCGCAAGAGCGTGTGTGTGTGTGTGTGTGTGTGTGTGTGTGTGTGTGTGTTAGGAGGGAGGGGAGGAAGGGGCATCAAATAAAAAAAAAACATTGCTAGAAACACTTATCCCCTCCACCCCTCCGCTCCAACCCCACAATCTACATCAGTATTAAAAAACTATTTATAGTAAGAGTTCAGCTTAATGGGATAATCAGCTCTATTTGTAAAGATATTGGATAATCCCAAATAGTTTATACGGGCATAGAGATTTCAAACATTTTCATTAGATATACAGCTTTTCAGGGGCGTTTTAGATGTCTCTCAGTTCACTTTGTACGCTGCTCCGAGACACAAAAAAGAAGCAAGGAGGAGTAAAAATCCTGAAGCGGTGGCCGAATGCTGGGCTTTTTCTGCGGAGAGTTGTTATCAGAAAACAGAGGACGGGGCAGGAGATTCCTCTGTTAGCTCCTCACAACACCAGCGTTTCCTGTTTTTAAACTGGCATTGTGAAACTCCTCATAGCAGACCATGTCGTATGATAAATGTGCATGCAGCAGTTGCTAGTGATGACTACGAATGCTTTCCCATCTCAAAGAAGTGTTTTAATTATGCTTTTTTTCTCATCCATCATATTACATGCTTGTATTATTGAGCATTCACCCTTGCCTCAACTACAACCAGTGTTAAAATAAAAAGAGAGAGAGGAAGAGGACTATAGAGGGAGAGAGAAGGAGAAATGGGGGAGTTAGGAGGAAGAGGGCCAATGGAAGGCATCCAACAGGATCAGCGAGTAGGGCAGGCTGCCAATGCCTGGCACACACACTCACACACACACAGTTTATATCTGCCCCGCCTCTCTCCCTAAAGGAAACCCTCATATACCCTGCAGGGTGGACCACATCCACCATGCATCAATATACTGTATGTTCCCAAGTCTACCAGTAAGCCATAGAACACTGGTCTTACTGGGATGCCATTTTGCAGGTGTTTGATGGCTTTGGTGAGAGAGAGCCAAGAGGAATATAGTCAGTACAATGAGCCAACAAAAGTTCATCCCTATCTGCAGAACTCGCACTATCACACCCTCCTGTGAGACTAAACAACAATCAGTGATCTTCCCAAATAACCGATGAGTGGACTGGCATCAAAATCATCTCTACGAGGAAGTTACTCAGCTCAACACGCTAACGTTCACGTATGAGATGAGCAACTAAATAAGAAATTGAAGGTGTAGCGTTCAAAAGTTTACAAATATTGCCGTTTCTATCACCTTTAACTTGAGGATGACCAAACATCCATGTTCCCCAGGGACAAATCACCATTTCTGGTGGTCTGTCCATGGGTACGCTCTCTCATTTTAAATGTGCGTTACAGTCACATTGTGCTTTTTTGGCTAACAGAGGGGGCTGGCTACTCATCACAGAGGTTTTCTATCACTTTTCATCTTGTATTTATGTGCTTGGCTCATCCTGGTTTTTTTTTGTTTGTTTGTTGTTTTTTTTAAGGAAACTGCCGTAGAGCACTTGGCCAGAAGCTACCAAGGGTCTAAGTACTGGCTGACATCTTTTCAAGTCTGCCAGTTAGACTGAAGAGGAAGAAGACCAGAACAGCTGTGGAGAGAAAAAATGAAGGAGGCAGAGAAGAAGAGGTGAAGATATGATTCCCAGTGGTTGCACAAGGCAGATATGGATAAAACTGTGATATTTATCGATATTTATCTATTTTCCATTTGGCACACAGCAGCATTAGCTGCAGTTTCTCTCCTGGTTTGTGATGTTGTGATATTTGCTGTTGATGGGTTGTGATCTGCAACCTGTCCGATACCGTTTCTATTGATACATTCATCCACCTTAACTAATGTTGGATGTAGGTTTTATTAACTTAAAGCAAGAATATAATGCAAAATTTGCTTTTTTCTGCTAAATATTAATACATACCTTCCAAACATGTTAGTGCATCAGTGGTTATTTAATGTTATTTGTTAAAAGCATGGTAGAAATATAAAATGTAAAGTTTTGCCACATTTTATTCCTGCATGACCGTTCAAGCAAAGCAATGGGACTATCAGTAGTAATTACACAAAAATGATGGTAAATGGTACATTTCCCTACCTTTCTCTTGGGCCAGTCGCTTTAATTATATTCTCATTAGGCAACCCGCTTGTAAGAAAGTGGAACATCTGAAAAAAGGACTAAAATATCTCCTCTGGTAACATGTTGTTCCTTTTCTTATGTTTGTTTGCAAAGTGTCACATATCAGGATACCTAAGCTTCTAGCACACAGTGTAAAAACGCAGAAGTGGTATTAGATCACACCTATAATATTTCCTGTTTGCCTTTTTCTTTTTTTCTTAACTCAGTCTGAGTGATTTGAGTGTCCAAGGCAGATACCCTGCGTTATATAGCAACATCTGGGTAAAATGACCTAACATAAGCTCACGTAAGCCCCTGGTCACAGCATCAAATTTGTCTAATAAGAGGATAAGTGTGCTTCATTGCCTTTTTTTTCTTATATGATTTAAATTATTTTCAGTTGCAGATAAAGGATATTTTGTTTAGAAGGTGAATGAACTTACCTAGCTTTACATCAACTTTATGCTAAAATACCGCAGATTTATTTCTTTAATGCTCGTGTACCAAAATCCTTTGAAGCAAGTACTAATCAGTCTATTTCTAGTAAAGAAACATAATGTTAAATTGTGTTTTGGAGGTTAATAAAGCAAAAATCTTTGATTTTTTTTTTAACTATCTGATGTGCAGAAACCTCACTGACAGCTGTGCTACCTGTTATAGATCCAGTTCACAGGTTTAAGCCTGTCAGCTTAGGTAAAGCTGTAAGCTTATGTACGATAAATGCCATTGTTAAATAGCCAATCAAGGGCCTGCACATCGACTATTAAAGAGAAGGACTTGTTGATGGAGTACTAATCTCTTTACAGTTTTCACATACCACCATAAATCTAAACACGGGAACACATGCATAAAAATGGTAACAAACCATGTCCGGCCTTGCAATCCATTCAAGATTCAAGTATAGTTATCACACACTGACAGCCCTTGTATCAAGACCACAGTCAATTGATTTGCATATAGAAAAAAAACCCCTGTCATTCCAGTAAAATCCACATAACCAATGCCATAAAGCCACCGGGTCGGAAGCTCGGTGCTTCTGTACCGAATCAAAAATGGGGGATTTAAAGAAGAAACAGACAAATGAAAGACAAATGAAAAGTTGTGATGCCATTTTCAGTATCTCACAAGTGCATCAAAAATATGTCTTCCCAGAAAAACAATGAGATTTTTTTTTTGTCCCACTCCTTTAGATACACCAGGGTTGCTGCATTGGTCGTTAAGGTCATGGCTCGTCTATCAGGGGTGAAATGAAATGATTTTTGTGGGTTCACACACAAACACAATGCCCCCCCACCCCGCCTAAACTGGTCCAGGACCATGTTGCCCCCCCCCCAACCTCCTTTACCTTCTTTCCCTGGCCAGTGCTTTCCTTTGACTCTGATAAGATGCTATCGGTAACCCTCTAAGCACTTGAGAGGCACTTTAGGAGATCACTGGAGCCATTACCATGAAAAGTAAAAGATACAGGCTATATTGATGCCAGATTAATACTGACCAACATGTTATTGATTTCGGCCCCCACCTTCCTCTTCCCCATCCCCTTTTTACTCTCCCTTACCCAGTTTTTCTTCAGCTCTGGTCTGGACCTCTGACGGTGATCTTATTTTCTGATGGAGGAATGTTTTGTGGCCTGGCTCGAGAAGGGAGCCCACCCCTCCTCCTGCGCCTCTGCCCCTTGTCGTCTTCTTCAGTGCAATGCCACTATCTGCAGTTTCACAGGGCCATCCTTTAAAAGGTGCAGAGCAAAGGCTCGCCGTTATCTGCAGATGTTATTCAATTGTTACGGGACAATCTGGGCCATTAGCTGCTGTGTTAAATAATGCATCCGCTTTTAAAGGGGGACCCTTATCTTTCCTGTGTGTGTGTGTGTTTTTTAACATTATTAGTATAGGAGTGTAATGAGCGGCCCCTGCCTGATGGGCTCTGATATACCTCCAAGGTCTCTTTGCGAACCTCCACTTCCACAGCAGCGCATAGACAAACGGTGACCTTTTTAATGAAGCTCGGTTTTATCTCGTTTTATTAAAAAGGACAACAAGAAGCGGAAACGCTCCAGACGAGATAAAAAGTATTTAAATGCGCTCGTCTAAAGGCGCAGACGATCGATCACGATGCAGCCGCTCGGGGAGGAAAAAGGACAAGCGGGGATGCACATATAGACCTGTGTGTTGCTACGAGACGCAAAGGGAGTGAGTGCGGGGATGGAGAGACGAGAAGGGAGAGGTGAGGTGTGAGAGGTATGCCTAACCTAAACGAGAGGAAAAACCCAAAGAAAAAAGGGGTGGATGTGAAGGATGAGTGGAGCGAAAGGGAAGGATGGAGAAAGGGATGGTGGCAGGAGAGCGATAACCGCAATGTCTTCAGTCACAGATTTACACAGGCCATTGCACTCCCATTCTCCCTGGCTCTTATCAGTGGAATTATTGAGCAGTGTGGCATACCATTAAAAATTCTGCTTAGATTTCACAAAAATCAAATTGCGTAAGGTAATGAACGTAGCTTTCAAATGGACTCCTCACCGATACCCATTCTCAGCAGGCAGAAATACATCTCAGTCATAATTCCCTATCTTTATTGTACTTCTACACGGGCTTAACTATGCTGCCAAAGCAGTGGAAAGCTTAATAATCTCTGTTGCCCTTGATGTTAAAGGGATGATTTTGTGGCTATTGCTTTGGAGCCATTTCCCACCCTCTCAATCCCCCACTCTTTATATCTATTTCAGTCTTTATTCCTTCGGCTATCTCCATCTATCTTCCCCCCTTTTTGTCCTCCTGTCTCCCTCTTTCTTCTTCTGTGTTTTACTTTCTCTGCAGGGCCACACTATCAGCCAAGGTCAGGTGGGTCAGCGCAGGTTTTCACTCCCAGAATCCCCACTCTTTTCCAAAGCGCTGTTTGCTGATGACTGGGAGCTATGAAGCCGAGCAAGGAACACATTTCAAGGATGTCAGCACCCATGTTTGGATTGGCCCGTTCTGCTCAAGCACGCAAAGACACACAACTTCATCTGTCTTCTTAATTTATGTTTCAGACACACACAAAAAAGAATGTGTGTAAAGGCGAAGCTGCTTGGGGGTGTTCTCACAAACTAGACTTAAGACAAGGCGCTGCTGTCTGCAGTCATGTAACAAACAATGGAGTGACGTAACACTAAAGGAGTGGCAGGGCATGTAGAACCACTTTGTAGCTTCCAACAGCCGTAAATCTTATTTAATGAAGTAGTGCTTTCAGATTAGTTTGGCCATTTGACACATAAGAAGTTGACATTCATATCTTCTAAGAAGTCTTTAGAATATTAGCTGAAAGAGAAAAGGATAGACTTTGTTTCCTATTACATGTCTTTGCAAGGAGGTGAGTTGGGGTTCTTTTTTGCAGTGAAAAAAGAGAAAATGACTTAGAAGGAGCTCACAGGAACTTACTAAATGTGTGCATTCGCTTTCTAACATCAACTAATCATCATCAGTGTCATTCTGACACATTGATGTGCAGCTGGCTGACACGTAGTTATTGTGGAAACTGCTCTTTCACATGTGACGCTGCTCAAATATATAACTTGGGCTTTTAACTGCTCCAGAGACGGCGAAGGTTTACAGTACGTTATGAAGGAATCAGTGGTACAAATGTATAGTCTGAGTAAGCTGTGAACGTGTGGTCCTGGAGGTAATGGAAGGAACAAGATCGACAATCTGGGAACCCGTTGAGTTTTCAGGAATTCCAGAGATTTCCATCTGCCGGTCATAATTTACATCCGCAAATTAACTTTAAATCATTAACACTAAACTAAATTATCCGATGCATTTTTCTTAAATGCCACCTACCTTTTATTCTGTATCCCTCACCCACAGATTCAGACAGGCTGAAACAGTTTATGAAGATATAGCTTATTTTTTTTTAACTTTCTTCTCTCAATGATAAAACTCCTTATTGAAACAAACCAATATGTTTAAGGATATAAAGATTAGGTGATGTGATGTTGTTCAAACTAGTGCATACAGTACACTTACCCTTGTCTTTAAGCCTAAAAACCTTTTAAAGCGAGCTGTGCACCAGCAGCACAGAGGATTAATTGTTTATTTTCTGGAGCCTATTATCATTGGTGGCTGGTTTTGTTTTCACCTTGTGAACCTGTCACTCTGACTGTCTGCGTGATCCTGGAGACAGTTACTGCACACAAATTTGGTTTGGACTATTATGGCAGGTATTTATGCCCATGTGTGGATATACTCTGTCAGTGAGACAGCATACAGTGAAGGCATACATGGACAAAATAATACAAGGTACAGTAAAAACCCTTAACTGGAATCAAAATGATGGAAGTTCAAAGATAGATGTGGGCCCCTCATTTAGTTTTGAGTAAAGGGGCTTTACAGGGGCTTTAAAGTTAGATGAGCCAAGGTGACTATTGCCCCTGTCCAATTTACCCCCCTGTCACAAGGTCTTCTGCAGATTTAATGGCTTGGTAACTCCCTGCATGATGTTTCTCTGTGTTCTGAATGAGCATTTTCCTCAATGGGTGGAGTCTGAAACTCATTGCCGCTGCAGATGGTGCATCGCAAGATGCTCCCTGACATTCAGACATGACAGGGCATAAACAATGCCAATTTTTCAGACAAACTTCACTGCTCAGAAGGATCTAGTTCCACTTAACTTAATGCCAGCTCCCACACCCGCGGTCTTATTCATCCAAAACCAAAAATAACAACCCAAAGTCCAAACGCTGTTCTCAGTGTAGCTTCCTGGCACAGACTCTATCTGGCTGGCCTTTCCCTACAGCCAGTATCAGTGTGATGTGCCAAAGCGACAACTGCACGCCACGCAGATCTTGCCTCGCCCTGCCTCTTCTGTCCTCTGTGGCTAGTTAGCCCGTTAGCGCTTTCGGCTGTCTGTTGGTCGGTCTGTCTATACTCTGCTGGGCTTCTCCAATCAGAGGCCTTAGCCCGTGCAGCCCCTAATCCAACTACGGGCTTTACCCCACCAGCTCAGTGTAATCACACAGCTAATTCACAGGCGGACGGGAGGAAGGCAATCCGTGACGGACGTTTTTTGTGCAACTAAGAATGAGCTCCCCGGTGACCAGGGGAGGTGGCGGAGTGGGAGACTGTCAATGAAGAGCCGTGAAAAGATGGCTCCAAAAAGGCGAGATGCGAGGGGAATAGATGAATAGGAGAAATGGGCTCTGAGATAGAAGTACGAAATAAGGAAAATATTTGGAGTGAATAAAAAAGGACATGAATCTGTAGTAGTCTTTTGCCAAGAGAGTGTTGAAAGAACCATTGTGAGTTGGAACAGTCTATATTACTCAATAAAAGCTTTGATGAAAGGCGAGGCTCTGTATTAATTTGGATAAGAAACCTTTGCCTCCGTGCCCCTTTTCTCTCTCGGCTCCCATCCACGACACCTCTGTGGTTTAAAGCAGTGTTCGGTTTCAGTTCAGCAAGCCAAGTCATTACATTTCTACATGTCGCACCTTTCAGTGGGGGAATTAACTAGTGCTGTTATTTCTT